>NW_028270158.1:11879532-12188058 GCF_037043375.1 Chiloscyllium plagiosum | reverse complement strand
GATCACAGGGCTCCTTGATCACAGAGCTCCCTAATCACAGAGCTCCCTGATCACAGCACTCCCCAATCACAGAGCTCCCTGATCTCAGAGCTTCCTGATCTCAGAGCTCCCTAATCACAGTGCTCCCTGATCTCTGAGCTCCCTGATGTCAGTTCTCACTGATCACAGCACTCCTTGATCACAGAGCTCCCTAATCACAGAGCTTCCTGATCTCAGAGCTCCCTAATCACAGAGCTCCCTGATCTCAGAGCTTCCTGATCTCAGAGCTCCCTAATCACAGAGCTTCCTGATCTCAGAGCTTCCTGATCCCAGATCCCCCTAATCACAGAGCTCCCTGATCACAGAGCTCCCCGATCACAGAGCTCCCTGATCACAATGCTCCCTGATCACACAGCTCCCTAATCACAGAGCTCTCTGATCACAGAGATCACTGATCCCAGAGCTCCCTGATCAGCGGGCTGTCTGATCATAGCGCTCCCTGATCATAGAGCTCCCTGATCAGACAGCTCCCTAATCACAGAGCTTCCTGATCACAGAGATCCCCGATCACAGAGAACCCTGATTACAGAGCTACCTGATCACTGAGGTCCCTGATCACAGAGATCCCTGATCCCAGAGTTCCCTGATCACAAAGCTCCCTGATCTCAGAACTCCCTGATCCCAGAGCTCCCTAATCACAGAGCTCCCTGATCTCCGAGCTCCCTGATCACAGAGCTCCCTGATCACAAAGCTCCCTGATCATAGCACTCCCCGATCACAGAGCTCCCTGATCAAAGGGCACCTTGATCACAGAGCTCCCTAATCACAGAGCTCCCTGATCACAGCACTCCCCAATCACAGAGCTCCCTGATCACAGGGCTCCCTGATCACAGAGCTCCCTCATCACAGAGCTTCCTGATCTCAGAGCTCCCTAATCACAGAGCTCCCTGATCTCAGAGCTCCCTGATCTCAGAGCTCCCTGATCACAGAGCTTCCTGATCTCCGAGCTTCCTGATCTCAGAGCTCCCTAATCACAGAGCTTCCTGATCTCAGAGCTTCCTGATCTCAGAGCTCCCTAATCTCAGAGCTCCCTGATCTCTGAGCTCCCTGATCCCAGATCCCCCTGATCACAATGCTCCCTGATCACACAGCTCCCTAATCACAGAGCTCTCTGATCACAGAGATCACTGATCCCAGAGCTCCCTGATCACAGGGCTGTCTGATCATAGCGCTCCCTGATCAGACAGCTCCCTAATCACAGAGCTTCCTGATCACAGAGATCCCCAATCTCAGAGCTTCCTGATCTCAGAGCTTCCTGATCTCAGAGCTCCCTAATCATAGAGCTCCCTGATCTCAGAGCTCCCTGATCACAGAGCTTCATGATCTCAGAGCTTCCTGATCTCAGAGCTCCCTAATCACAGAGCTCCCTGATCTCTGAGCTCCCTGATCTCAGAGCTCCCTGATCTCAGAGCTTCCTGATCGCAGTGCTCCCTGATCACACAGCTCGCTGATCGCAGAGCTCCCCGATCAAAGATTTCCCTGATCACAGAGCTTCCTAATCACAGAGCTGCCTGATCTCAGAGCTCCCTGATCTCAGAGCTCCCTGATCTCCGAGCTCCCTGATCACAGAGCTCCCTGATCTCAGAGCTTCCTGATCACAGAGCTTCCTGATCTAGGAGCTTCCTGATCTCAGAGCTACCTAATCACACAGCTCCCTGATCTCAGAGCTCCCTGATCTCAGAGCTCCCTGATCACAGAGCTCCCTGATCAGAAAGCTCCCTGATCACAGCACTCCCCGAACACAGAGCTCCCTGATCACAGGGCTCCCTGATCACAGAGCTCCCTAATCACAGAGCTCCCTGATCACAGCACTCCCCAATCACAGAGCTCCCTGATCACAGGGCTCCCTGATCACAGAGCTCCCTGATCTCAGAGCTCCCTAATCACAGAGCTTCCTGATCTCAGAGCTTCCTGATCTCAGAGCTCCCTAAACACAGAGCTCCCTGATCTCATAGCTCCCTGATCACAGAGCCTCCTGATCTCAGAGCACCCTAATCACAGAGTTTCCTGATCTCAGAGCTGCCTGATCTCAGAGCTGCCTGATCTCAGAGCTCCCTAATCACAGAGCTCCCTGATCTCAGAGCTCCCTGATCCCAGATCCCCCTGATCACAGAGCTCCCTGATCACAGAGCTCCCCGATCACAGAGCTCCCTGATCACAATGCTCCCTGATCACACAGCTCCCTAATCACAGAGCTCCCTGATCACACAGATCACTGATCCCAGATTCCCTGATCACAGGGCTGTCTGATCACAGAGCTCCCTGATCACTGAGCTCCTTGATCACAGATCTCCCTGATCCCCACACTCCCTGATCACACTGCTCCCTAATCACAGAGCTTCCTGATCACAGAGATCCCCGATCACAGAGATCCCTGATCACAGAGCTCCCTGATCACTGAGGTCCCTGATCCCAGAGATCCCTGATCACAAAGCTCCCTAATCTCAGAGCTCCCTGTTCCCAGAGCTCCCTAATCACAGAGCTCCCTGATCTCCGAGCTCCCTGATCTCAGAGCTCCCTAATCACAGAGCTTCCTGATCTCAGAGCTTCTTGCTCACAGAGCTTCCTGATCTCAGAGCTTCCTGATCTCAGAGCTCACTAATCACAGAGCTCCCTGATCACAGAGCTCCCTAATCACAGAGCTCCCTGATCTCAGAGCTCCCTAATCACAGAGCTCCCTGATCTCATAGCTCCCTGATCACAGACCTCCCTGATCTCAGAGCTCCCTGACCACAGAGCTCCCTGATCACAGCGCTCCCTAATCACAGAGCTCCCTGATCTCCGAGCTTCTTGATCTAGGAGCATCCTGATCTCAGAGCTCCCTAATCACAGAGCTCCCTGATCACAAAGCTCCCTGTTCACAGCACTCCCCGATCACAGAGCTCCCTGATCACAGGGCTCCTTGATCACAGAGCTCCCTAATCACAGATCTCCCTGATCACAGCACTCCCCAATCACAGAGCTCCCTGATCTCAGAGCTCCCTGATCACAGAGCTTCCTGATCTCAGAGCTTCCTGATCTCTGAGCTCCCTAATCACAGAGCTTCCTGATCTCAGAGCTTCCTGATCTCAGAGCTCCCTAATCACAGAGCTTCCTGATCTCAGAGCTTCCTGATCTCAGAGCTCCCTAATCACAGAGCTCCCTGATCTCAGAGCTCCCTGATCCCAGATCCCCCTGATCACAGAGTTCCCTGATCACAGAGCTCCCCGATCACAGAGCTCCCTGATCACAATGCTCCCTGATCACACAGCTCCCTAATCACAGAGCTCTCTGATCACAGAGATCACTGATCCCAGAGCTCCCTGATCAGCGGGCTGTCTGATCATAGCGCTCCCTGATCATAGAGCTCCCTGATCAGACAGCTCCCTAATCACAGAGCTTCCTGATCACAGAGATCCCCGATCACAGAGAACCCTGATTACAGAGCTACCTGATCACTGAGGTCCCTGATCCCAGAGATCCCTGATCCCAGAGTTCCCTGATCACAAAGCTCCCTGATCTCAGAACTCCCTGATCCCAGAGCTCCCTAATCACAGAGCTCCCTGATCTCCGAGCTCCCTGATCACAGAGCTCCCTGATCACAAAGCTCCCTGATCACAGCACTCCCCGATCACAGAGCTCCCTGATCAAAGGGCTCCTTGATCACAGAGCTCCCTAATCACAGAGCTCCCAGATCACAGCACTCCCCAATCACAGAGCTCCCTGATCACAGGGCTCCCTGATCACAGAGCTCCCTAATCACAGAGCTTCCTGATCTCAGTGCTCACTGATCTCAGAGCTCCCTGACCACAGAGCTCCCTGATCTCAGAGCTCCCTGATCTCAGAGCTCCCTAATCACAGAGCTTCCTGATCTCAGAGCTTCCTGATCTCAGAGCTCCCTGATCTCAGAGCTCCCTGATCCCAGATCCCCCTGATCACAGAGTTCCCTGATCTCAGAGCTCCCTGATCTCAAAGCTCCCTGATCACAGAGCTCCCTGATCAGAAAGCTCCCTGATCACAGCACTCCCCGATCACAGAGATCCCTGATCACAGGGCTCCCTGATCACAGATCTCCCCAATCACAGATCTCCCTGATCACAGCACTCCCCAATCACAGAGCTCCCTGATCACAGGGCTCCCTGATCACAGAGCTCCCTGATCTCAGAGCTCCCTAATCACAGAGCTTCCTGATCTCAGAGCTTCCTGATCTCAGAGCTCCCTAAACACAGAGCTCCCTGATCTCATAGCTCCCTGATCACAGAGCCTCCTGATCTCAGAGCTCCCTAATCACAGAGTTTCCTGATCTCAGAGCTGCCTGATGTCAGAGCTCCCTAATCACAGAGCTCCCTGATCTCAGAGCTCCCTGATCCCATATCCCCCTGATCACAGAGCTCCCTGATCACAGAGCTCCCCGATCACAGAGCTCCCTGATCACAATGCTCCCTGATCACGCAGCTCCCTCATCACAGAGCTCCCTGATCACACAGATCACTGATCCCAGAGCTCCCTGATCACAGGGCTGTCTGATCACAGAGCTCCCTGATCACTGAGCTCCTTGATCACAGATCTCCCTGATCCCCACACTCCCTGATCACACTGCTCTCTAATCACAGAGCTTCCTGATCACAGAGATCCCCGATCACAGAGATCTCTGATCACAGATCTCCCTGATCACTGAGGTCCCTGATCCCAGAGATCCCTGATCACAAAGCTCCCTAATCTCAGAGCTCCCTGTTCCCAGAGCTCCCTAATCACAGAGCTCCCTGATCTCCGAGCTCCCTGATCTCAGAGCTCCCTAATCACAGAGCTTCCTGATCTCAGAGCTTCTTGCTCACAGAGCTTCCTGATCTCAGAGCTTCCTGATCTCAGAGCTCCCTAATCACAGAGCTCCCTGATCACAGAGCTCCCTAATCACAGAGCTCCCTGATCTCAGAGCTCCCTAATCACAGAGCTCCCTGATCTCATAGCTCCCTGATCACAGACCTCCCTGATCACAGAGCTCCCTGATCTCAGAGCTCCCTGACCACAGAGCTCCCTGATCACAGCACTCCCTAATCACAGAGCTCCCTGATCTCCGAGCTTCTTGATCTAGGAGCATCCTGATCTCAGAGCTCCCTAATCACAGAGCTCCCTGATCACAAAGCTCCCTGTTCACAGCACTCCCCGATCACAGAGCTCCCTGATCACATGGCTCCTTGATCACAGAGCTCCCTAATCACAGAGCTCCCTGATCACAGCACTCCCCAATCACAGAGCTCCCTGATCTCAGAGCTTCCTGATCTCAGAGCTCCCTAATCACAGAGCTCCCTGATCTCTGAGCTCCCTGATGTCAGTTCTCCCTGATCACAGCACTCCTTGATCACAGAGCTCCCTAATCACAGAGCTCCCTGATCTCAGAGCTTCCTGATCTCAGAGCTCCCTAATCACAGAGCTTCCTGATCTCAGAGCTTCCTGATCCCAGATCCCCCTAATCACAGAGCTCCCTGATCACAGAGCTCCCCGATCACAGAGCTCCCTGATCACAATGCTCCCTGATCACACAGCTCCCTAATCACAGAGCTCTCTGATCACAGAGATCACTGATCCCAGAGCTCCCTGATCAGCGGGCTGTCTGATCATAGCGCTCCCTGATCATAGAGCTCCCTGATCAGACAGCTCCCTAATCACAGAGCTTCCTGATCACAGAGATCCCCGATCACAGAGAACCCTGATTACAGAGCTACCTGATCACTGAGGTCCCTGATCCCAGAGATCCCTGATCCCAGAGTTCCCTGATCACAAAGCTCCCTGATCTCAGAACTCCCCGATCTCAGAGCTCCCTAATCACAGAGCTCCCTGATCTCCGAGCTCCCTGATCACAGAGCTCCCTGATCACAAAGCTCCCTGATCACAGCACTCCCCGATCACAGAGCTCCCTGATCAAAGGGCTCCTTGATCACAGAGCTCCCTAATCACAGAGCTCCCTGATCACAGCACTCCCCAATCACAGAGCTCCCTGATCACAGGGATCCCTGATCACAGAGCTCCCTAATCACAGAGCTTCCTGATCTCAGAGCTCCCTAATCACAGAGCTCCCTGATCTCAGAGCTCCCTGATCTCAGAGCTCCCGAATCACAGAGCTTCCTGATCTCAGAGCTTCCTGATCTCAGAGCTCCCTAATCTCAGAGCTCCCTGATCTCAGAGCTCCCTGATCCCAGATCCCCCTGATCACAGAGCTCCCTGATCACAGAGCTCCCCGATCACAGAGCTCCCTGATCACAATGCTCCCTGATCACACAGCTCCCTAATCACAGAGCTCTCTGATCACAGAGATCACTGATCCCAGAGCTCCCTGATCACAGGGCTGTCTGATCATAGCGCTCCCTGATCACAGAGCTCCCTGATCAGACAGCTCCCTAATCACAGAGCTTCCTGGTCACAGAGATCCCCAATCTCAGAGCTTCCTGATCTCAGAGCTTCCTGATCTCAGAGCTCCCTGATCACAGAGCTTCATGATCTCAGAACTTCCTGATCTCAGAGCTCCCTAATCACAGAGCTCCCTGATCTCTGAGCTCCCTGATCTCAGAGCTCCCTGATCTCAGAGCTTCCTGATCGCAGTGCTCCCTGATCACACAGCTCGCTGATCGCAGAGCTCCCCGATCAAAGATTTCCCTGATCACAGAGCTTCCTAATCACAGAGCTGCCTGATCTCAGAGCTCCCTGATCTCAGAGCTCCCTGATCTCCGAGCTCCCTGATCACAGAGCTCCCTGATCTCAGAGCTTCCTGATCACAGAGCTTCCTGATCTAGGAGCTTCCTGATCTCAGAGCTACCTAATCACAGAGCTCCCTGATCTCAGAGCTCCCTGATCTCAGAGCTCCCTGATCACAGAGCTCCCTGATCAGAAAGCTCCCTGATCACAGCACTCCCCGATCACAGATCTCCCTGATCACAGGGCTCCCTGATCCCTTAACTCCCTAATCACAGATCTCCCTGATCACAGCACTCCCCAATCACAGAGCTCCCTGATCACAGGGCTCCCTGATCACAGAGCTCCCTGATCTCAGAGCTCCCTAATCATAGAGCTTCCTGATCTCAGAGCTTCCTGATCTCAGAGCTCCCTAAACACAGAGCTCCCTGATCTCATAGCTCCCTGATCACAGAGCCTCCTGATCTCAGAGCTCCCTAATCACAGAATTTCCTGATCTCAGAGCTGCCTGATCTCAGAGCTCCCTAATCACAGAGCTCCCTGATCTCAGAGCTCCCTGTTCACAGAGCTCCCTGATCACAAAGCTCCCTGATCATAGAGCTCCCTGATCACGTAGCCCCCTGATCACAGCACTCCCCGATCACAGACCTCCCTGATCACAGTGCTCCCTGATCACAGAGCTCCCTGATCGCAGAGATGCCTGATCACAGTGCTCCCTGAGCACACAGCTCCCTGATAACACAGCTCCCTGAACACAGAGATCCCCGATAACAGAGCTCCCTGATCACAGAGCTCCCTGATCGCAGAGCTCCCTGATCACAGAGCAGCCTGATCACAGAGCTCCCTGATCTCAGAGCTCCCTGATCTCAGAGCTCCCTGACCTCAGAGCTTCCTGATCTAGGAGCTTCCTGATCTCAGAGCTTACTAATCACAGAGCTCCCTGATCACAGAGCACCCTGATCACAGAGCTCCCTGATCGCAGAGATCCCTGATCACAGATCTCCCTGATCACAGAGCTCCCTGACCCCAGGCTCCCTGATCACAGGGCTCCCTGATCACAGAGCTCCCTGACCACAGAGCTCCCTGATCACAGCGCTCCCTAATCACAGAGCTCCCTGATCTCCGAGCTTCTTGATCTAGGAGCATCCTGATCTCAGAGCTCCCTAATCACAGAGCTCCCTGATCACAAAGCTCCCTGTTCACAGCACTCCCCGATCACAGAGCTCCCTGATCACATGGCTCCTTGATCACAGAGCTCCCTAATCACAGAGCTCCCTGATCACAGCACTCCCCAATCACAGAGCTCCCTGATCTCAGAGCTTCCTGATCTCAGAGCTCCCTAATCACAGAGCTCCCTGATCTCTGAGCTCCCTGATGTCAGTTCTCCCTGATCACAGCACTCCTTGATCACAGAGCTCCCTAATCACAGAGCTCCCTGATCTCAGAGCTTCCTGATCTCAGAGCTCCCTAATCACAGAGCTTCCTGATCTCAGAGCTTCCTGATCCCAGATCCCCCTAATCACAGAGCTCCCTGATCACAGAGCTCCCCGATCACAGAGCTCCCTGATCACAATGCTCCCTGATCACACAGCTCCCTAATCACAGAGCTCTCTGATCACAGAGATCACTGATCCCAGAGCTCCCTGATCAGCGGGCTGTCTGATCATAGCGCTCCCTGATCATAGAGCTCCCTGATCAGACAGCTCCCTAATCACAGAGCTTCCTGATCACAGAGATCCCCGATCACAGAGAACCCTGATTACAGAGCTACCTGATCACTGAGGTCCCTGATCCCAGAGATCCCTGATCCCAGAGTTCCCTGATCACAAAGCTCCCTGATCTCAGAACTCCCTGATCCCAGAGCTCCCTAATCACAGAGCTCCTTGATCTCCGAGCTCCCTGATCACAGAGCTTCCTGATCACAAAGCTCCCTGATCACAGCACTCCCCGATCACAGAGCTCCCTGATCAAAGGGCTCCTTGATCACAGAGCTCCCTAATCACAGAGCTCCCTGATCACAGCACTCCCCAATCACAGAGCTCCCTGATCACAGGGATCCCTGATCACAGAGCTCCCTAATCACAGAGCTTCCTGATCTCAGAGCTCCCTAATCACAGAGCTCCCTGATCTCAGAGCTCCCTGATCTCAGAGCTCCCTAATCACAGAGCTTCCTGATCTCAGAGCTTCCTGATCTCAGAGCTCCCTAATCTCAGAGCTCCCTGATCTCAGAGCTCCCTGATCCCAGATCCCCCTGATCACAGAGCTCCCTGATCACAGAGCTCCCCGATCACAGAGCTCCCTGATCACAATGCTCCCTGATCACACAGCTCCCTAATCACAGAGCTCTCTGATCACAGAGATCACTGATCCCAGAGCTCCCTGATCACAGGGCTGTCTGATCATAGCGCTCCCTGATCACAGAGCTCCCTGATCAGACAGCTTCCTAATCACAGAGCTTCCTGGTCACAGAGATCCCCAATCTCAGAGCTTCCTGATCTCAGAGCTTCCTGATCTCAGAGCTCCCTGATCACAGAGCTCCCTGATCACACAGCTCCCTAATCACAGAGCTCTCTGATCACAGAGATCACTGATCCCAGAGCTCCCTGATCACAGGGCTGTCTGATCATAGCGCTCCCTGATCACAGAGCTCCCTGATCAGACAGCTCCCTAATTACAGAGCTTCCTGATCACAGAGATCCCCGATCACAGAGAACCCTGATTACAGAGCTACCTGATCACTGAGGTCCCTGATCACAGAGATCACTGATCTCAGAGCTCCCTGATCTCAGAGCTTCCTGATCTCAGAGCTTCCTGATCTCAGAGCTCCCTAATCATAGAGCTCCCTGATCACAGAGCTGCCTGATCACAGAGCTTCATGATCTAAGAGCTTCCTGATCTCAGAGCTCCCTAATCACAGAGCTCCCTGATCTCTGAGCTCCCTGATCTCAGAGCTCCCTGATCTCAGAGCTTCCTGATCGCAGTGCTCCCTGATCACACAGCTCGCTGATCGCAGAGCTCCCCGATCAAAGATTTCCCTGATCACAGAGCTTCCTAATCACAGAGCTGCCTGATCACAGAGATCCCCGATCACAGAGAACCCTGATTACAGAGCTACCTGATCACTGAGGTCCCTGATCCCAGAGATCCCTGATCCCAGAGTTCCCTGATCACAAAGCTCCCTGATCTCAGAACTCCCTGATCCCAGAGCTCCCTAATCACAGAGCTCCCTGATCTCCGAGCTCCCTGATCACAGAGCTCCCTGATCACAAAGCTCCCTGATCACAGCACTCCCCGATCACAGAGCTCCCTGATCAAAGGGCTCCTTGATCACAGAGCTCCCTAATCACAGAGCTCCCTGATCACAGCACTCCCCAATCACAGAGCTCCCTGATCACAGGGATCCCTGATCACAGAGCTCCCTAATCACAGAGCTTCCTGATCTCAGAGCTCCCTAATCACAGAGCTCCCTGATCTCAGAGCTCCCTGATCTCAGAGCTCCCTAATCACAGAGCTTCCTGATCTCAGAGCTTCCTGATCTCAGAGCTCCCTAATCTCAGAGCTCCCTGATCTCAGAGCTCCCTGATCTCAGAGCTCCCTAATCACAGAGCTTCCTGATCTCAGAGCTTCCTGATCTCAGAGCTCCCTAATCTCAGAGCTCCCTAATCTCAGAGCTCCCTGATCTCAGAGCTCCCCGATCACAGAGCTCCCTGATCACAATGCTCCCTGATCACACAGCTCCCTAATCACAGAGCTCTCTGATCACAGAGATCACTGATCCCAGAGCTCCCTGATCACAGGGCTGTCTGATCATAGCGCTCCCTGATCACAGAGCTCCCTGATCAGACAGCTCCCTAATCACAGAGCTTCCTGGTCACAGAGATCCCCAATCTCAGAGCTTCCTGATCTCAGAGCTTCCTGATCTCAGAGCTCCCTAATCACAGAGCTCCCTGATCTCTGAGCTCCCTGATCTCAGAGCTCCCTGATCTCAGAGCTTCCTGATCGCAGTGCTCCCTGATCACACAGCTCGCTGATCGCAGAGCTCCCCGATCAAAGATTTCCCTGATCACAGAGCTTCCTAATCACAGAGCTGCCTGATCTCAGAGCTCCCTGATCTCAGAGCTCCCTGATCTCCGAGCTCCCTGATCACAGAGCTCCCTGATCTCAGAGCTTCCTGATCACAGAGCTTCCTGATCTAGGAGCTTCCTGATCTCAGAGCTACCTAATCACAGAGCTCCCTGATCTCAGAGCTCCCTGATCTCAGAGCTCCCTGATCACAGAGCTCCCTGATCAGAAAGCTCCCTGATCACAGCACTCCCCGATCACAGATCTCCCTGATCACAGGGCTCCCTGATCCCAGAGCTCCCTAATCACAGATCTCCCTGATCACAGCACTCCCCAATCACAGAGCTCCCTGATCACAGGGCTCCCTGATCACAGAGCTCCCTGATCTCAGAGCTCCCTAATCATAGAGCTTCCTGATCTCAGAGCTTCCTGATCTCAGAGCTCCCTAAACACAGAGCTCCCTGATCTCATAGCTCCCTGATCACAGAGCCTCCTGATCTCAGAGCTCCCTAATCACAGAATTTCCTGATCTCAGAGCTGCCTGATCTCAGAGCTCCCTAATCACAGAGCTCCCTGATCTCAGAGCTCCCTGTTCACAGAGCTCCCTGATCACAAAGCTCCCTGATCATAGAGCTCCCTGATCACGTAGCCCCCTGATCACAGCACTCCCCGATCACAGACCTCCCTGATCACAGTGCTCCCTGATCACAGAGCTCCCTGATCGCAGAGATGCCTGATCACAGTGCTCCCTGAGCACACAGCTCCCTGATAACACAGCTCCCTGAACACAGAGATCCCCGATCACAGAGCTCCCTGATCACAGAGCTCCCTGATCGCAGAGCTCCCTGATCACAGAGCAGCCTGATCACAGAGCTCCCTGATCTCAGAGCTCCCTGATCTCAGAGCTCCCTGACCTCAGAGCTTCCTGATCTAGGAGCTTCCTGATCTCAGAGCTTACTAATCACAGAGCTCCCTGATCACAGAGCACCCTGATCACAGAGCTCCCTGATCGCAGAGATCCCTGATCACAGATCTCCCTGATCACAGAGCTCCCTGACCCCAGGCTCCCTGATCACAGGGCTCCCTGATCACAGAGCTCCCTGACCACAGAGCTCCCTGATCACAGCGCTCCCTAATCACAGAGCTCCCTGATCTCCGAGCTTCTTGATCTAGGAGCATCCTGATCTCAGAGCTCCCTAATCACAGAGCTCCCTGATCACAAAGCTCCCTGTTCACAGCACTCCCCGATCACAGAGCTCCCTGATCACATGGCTCCTTGATCACAGAGCTCCCTAATCACAGAGCTCCCTGATCACAGCACTCCCCAATCACAGAGCTCCCTGATCTCAGAGCTTCCTGATCTCAGAGCTCCCTAATCACAGAGCTCCCTGATCTCTGAGCTCCCTGATGTCAGTTCTCCCTGATCACAGCACTCCTTGATCACAGAGCTCCCTAATCACAGAGCTCCCTGATCTCAGAGCTTCCTGATCTCAGAGCTCCCTAATCACAGAGCTTCCTGATCTCAGAGCTTCCTGATCCCAGATCCCCCTAATCACAGAGCTCCCTGATCACAGAGCTCCCCGATCACAGAGCTCCCTGATCACAATGCTCCCTGATCACACAGCTCCCTAATCACAGAGCTCTCTGATCACAGAGATCACTGATCCCAGAGCTCCCTGATCAGCGGGCTGTCTGATCATAGCGCTCCCTGATCATAGAGCTCCCTGATCAGACAGCTCCCTAATCACAGAGCTTCCTGATCACAGAGATCCCCGATCACAGAGAACCCTGATTACAGAGCTACCTGATCACTGAGGTCCCTGATCACAGAGTTCCCTGATCCCAGAGTTCCCTGATCACAAAGCTCCCTGATCTCAGAACTCCCTGATCCCAGAGCTCCCTAATCACAGAGCTCCCTGATCTCCGAGCTCCCTGATCACAGAGCTCCCTGATCACAAAGCTCCCTGATCACAGCACTCCCCGATCACAGAGCTCCCTGATCAAAGGGCTCCTTGATCACAGAGCTCCATAATCACAGAGCTCCCTGATCACAGCACTCCCCAATCACAGAGCTCCCTGATCACAGGGATCCCTGATCATAGAGCTCCCTAATCACAGAGCTTCCTGATCTCAGAGCTCCCTAATCACAGAGCTCCCTGATCTCAGAGCTCCCTGATCTCAGAGCTCCCTAATCACAGAGCTTCCTGATCTCAGAGTTTCCTGATCTCAGAGCTCCCTAATCTCAGAGCTCCCTGATCTCAGAGCTCCCTGATCCCAGATCCCCCTGATCACAGAGCTCCCTGATCACAGAGCTCCCCGATCACAGAGCTCCCTGATCACAATGCTCCCTGATCACACAGCTCCCTCATCACAGAGCTCTCTGATCACAGAGATCACTGATCCCAGAGCTCCCTGATCACAGGGCTGTCTGATCATCGCGCTCCCTGATCACAGAGCTCCCTGATCAGACAGCTCCCTAATCACAGAGCTTCCTGGTCACAGAGATCCCCAATCTCAGAGCTTCCTGATCTCAGAGCTTCCTGATCTCAGAGCTCCCTGATCACAGAGCTTCATGATCTCAGAACTTCCTGATCTCAGAGCACCCTAATCACAGAGCTCCCTGATCTCTGAGCTCCCTGATCTCAGAGCTCCCTGATCTCAGAGCTTCCTGATCGCAGTGCTCCCTGATCACACAGCTCGCTGATCGCAGAGCTCCCCGATCAAAGATTTCCCTGATCACAGAGCTTCCTAATCACAGAGCTGCCTGATCTCAGAGCTCCCTGATCTCAGAGCTCCCTGATCTCAGAGCTCCCTGATCACAGAGCTCCCTGATCTCAGAGCTTCCTGATCACAGAGATTCCTGATCTAGGAGCTTCCTGATCTCAGAGCTACCTAATCACAGAGCTCCCTGATCTCAGAGCTCCCTGATCTCAGAGCTCCCTGATCACAGAGCTCCCTGATCAGAAAGCTCCCTGATCACAGCACTCCCCGATCACAGAGCTCCCTGATCACAGGGCTCCCTGATCCCAGAGCTCCCTAATCACAGATCTCCCTGATCACAGCACTCCCCAATCACAGAGCTCCCTGATCACAGTGCTCCCTGATCACAGAGCTCCCTGATCTCAGAGCTCCCTAATCATAGAGCTTCCTGATCTCAGAGCTTCCTGATCTCAGAGCTCCCTAAACACAGAGCTCCCTGATCTCATAGCTCCCTGATCACAGAGCCTCCTGATCTCAGAGCTCCCTAATCACAGAATTTCCTGATCTCAGAGCTGCCTGATCTCAGAGCTCCCTAATCACAGAGCTCCCTGATCTCAGAGCTCCCTGTTCACAGAGCTCCCTGATCACAAAGCTCCCTGATCATAGAGCTCCCTGATCACGTAGCCCCCTGATCACAGCACTCCCCGATCACAGACCTCCCTGATCATAGTGCTCCCTGATCACAGAGCTCCCTGATCGCAGAGATGCCTGATCACAGTGCTCCCTGAGCACACAGCTCCCTGATAACACAGCTCCCTGAACACAGAGATCCCCGATCACAGAGCTCCCTGATCACAGAGCTCCCTGATCGCAGAGCTCCCTGATCACAGAGCAGCCTGATCACAGAGCTCCCTGATCTCAGAGCTCCCTGATCTCAGAGCTCCCTGACCTCAGAGCTTCCTGATCTAGGAGCTTCCTGATCTCAGAGCTTACTAATCACAGAGCTCCCTGATCACAGAGCTCCCTGATCACAGAGCTCCCTGATCGCAGAGATCCCTGATCACAGATCTCCCTGATCACAGAGCTCCCTGACCCCAGGCTCCCTGATCACAGGGCTCCCTGATCACAGAGCTCCCTGATCACAGAGCTCCCTGATCTCAGCGCTCCCTGATCACAGAGGTCCATGATCCCAGCACTCCCTGATCACAGCCCTCCCTGATCACAGATCTCCCTGATCTCAGAGCTTCCTGATCTAGGAGCTTCCTGATCTCAGAGCTTACTAATCACAGAGCTCCCTGATCACAGAGCTCCCTGATCACAGAGCTCCCTGATCGCAGAGATCCCTGATCACAGAGCTCCCTGATCACAGAGCTCCCTGATCCCAGCGCTCCCTGATCACAGAGGTCCATGATCCCAGCACTCCCTGATCAAAGAGCTCCCTGTTCCCAGCATTCCCTGATACCAGCATTCACTGATCACAGAGCCCCCTGATCTCAGTACTATCTAATCACAGAGGTCCCTGATCACAGCACTCCCTGATCACAGAGCTCCCTGATCACAGAGCCCCCTGATCACTGAGCTCCCTGATCACAGAGCTCCCTGATCATAGAGCTCCCTATTCCCAGCATTCCCTGATCACAGCACTCGCCGATCACAGAGCTCCCGGATCTCAGCCCTTCCTGGTCACAGAGCCCCCTGATCACTGAGCTCCCTCATCACAGAGCTCCCTGATCCCAGTGCTCCCTGATCACAGAGGTCCATGATCACAGAGCTCCCTGATCACAGAGCTCCCTGATCGCAGAACTCCCTGATCACAGAACTCCCTGATCACAGAGCTCCCTGATCACAGAGATCCCTGATCACAGAACTCCCTGATCACAGATCTCCCTGATCACAGAGATCCCTGATCACAGAGCTCCCTGATCACAGAGATCCCTGATCACAGCACTCCCCGATCACAGACCTCCCTGTTCACGGTGCTCCCTGATCACAGAGCTCCCTGATCTCAGAGCTCCCTGATCTCAGAGCTCCCTGACCTCAGAGCTCCCTGATCACAGCGCTCCCTAATCACAGAGCTCCCTGATCTCAGAGCTTCCTGATCTAGGAGCTTACTAATCACAGAGCTCCCTGATCACAGAGCTCCCTGATCACAGCACTCCCCGATAACAGAGCTCCCTAATCCCAGAATCCCCTGATCCTAGCGCTCCCTGATTCCAACGTTACCTGATCCCAACACACCCTGATCCCAGCACTCCCTGATCTCAGTGCTCCCTGATCACAGCCCTCCCTGATCACAGCCCTCCATGATCACAGCCCTCCATGATCATATAGCTCCCTGATCACAAACCCCCCTGATCGCAGTGCTCCCCAATCACAGAGTTCGCTGATCACGGAGTTCCCTGATCACACCGCTCCCTTATCTCAGTGCTCCCTGATCACAAACCTCCCTGACCGCACTGCTCCCCAATCACAGAGTTCGCTGATCACGGAGTTCCCTGATCACAGTGTTCCCTTATCACAGCGCTCCCTGATCCCAGAGTTCCCTGACCACAGAGCTCCCTTTTCACAGAGCTCCCTGATCACAGTGCTCCCTGATACAGAGCTCCCTGATCACAGAGCTCCCTGATCACAGCGCTCCCTGATCACAGAGATTCCTGATCACAGAGCTCCCTGATCACAGTGCTCCTTCATACAGAGCTCCCTGATCACAGAGCTCCCTGATCACAGCGCTCCCTGATCACAGAGTTTCCTGATCACAGAGCTCCCTGATTCCCATACTCCCTGATCACAGTGCTCCCTGATCATAGTACTCTCTGATCACAGCACTCCTTGATTACAGAGCTCCCTGATTACAGAGATCCCTGATCACAGAGTTCCCCGATCACTGAGGTCCGTGATCCCAGAGCTCCCTGATCCCAGAGCTCCCTGATCCCTGAGCTCCCGGATAACACTGCTTCCTGATCACAGATCTCCCTGATCACAGCACTCCCTGATCACAAAGCTCCCTGATCATAGAGCTCCCTGAACTCGTAGCCCCCTGATCACAGCACTCCCCGATCACAGACCTCCCTGATCACAGTGCTCCCTGATCACAGAGCTCCCTGATCGCAGAGATGCCTCATCACAGTGCTCCCTGAGCACACAGCTCCCTGATAACACAGTTCCCTGAACACAGAGATCCCCGATCACAGAGCTCCCTGATCACAGAGCTCCCTGATCACAGAGCTCCCTGATCTCAGAGCTTCCTGATCTCAGAGCTTACTAATCACAGAGCTCCCTGATCACAGAGCTCCCTGATCACAGAGCTCCCTGATCGCAGAGATCCCTGATCACAGAGCTCCCTGATCACAGAGCTCCCTGATCCCAGCGCTCCCTGATCACAGAGGTCCATGATCCCAGCACTCCCTGATCACAGAGCTCCCTGTTCCCAGCATTCCCTGATACCAGCATTCACTGATCACAGGGCACCCTGATCACAGAGTTCCCTGATCTCAGAGCTGCCTAATCACAGAGCTTCCTGATCTCAGAGCTTCCTGATCTCAGAGCTCCCTAATCTCAGAGCTCCCTGATCTCAGAGCTCCCTGATCCCAGATCCCCCTGATCACAGAGCTCCCTGATCACAGAGCTCCCCGATCACAGAGCTCCCTGATCACAATGCTCCCTGATCACACAGCTCCCTAATCACAGAGCTCTCTGATCACAGAGATCACTGATCCCAGAGCTCCCTGATCACAGGGCTGTCTGATCATAGCGCTCCCTGATCACAGAGCTCCCTGATCAGACAGCTCCCTAATCACAGAGCTTCCTGATCACAGAGATCCCCAATCTCAGAGTTTCCTGATCTCAGAGCTTCCTGATCTCAGAGCTCCCTAATCATAGAGCTCCCTGATCTCAGAGCTCCCTGATCACAGAGCTTCATGATCTCAGAGCTTCCTGATCTCAGAGCTCCCTAATCACAGAGCTCCCTGATCTCTGAGCTCCCTGATCTCAGAGCTCCCTGATCTCAGAGCTTCCTGATCGCAGTGCTCCCTGATCACACAGCTCGCTGATCGCAGATCTCCCCGATCAAAGATTTCCCTGATCACAGAGCTTCCTAATCACAGAGCTGCCTGATCTCAGAGCTCCCTGATCTCAGAGCTCCCTGATCTCCGAGCTCCCTGATCACAGAGCTCCCTGATCTCAGAGCTCCCTGATCACAGAGCTCCCTGATCACAGAGCTCCCTGATCACAGAGCTTCCTGATCTAGGAGCTTCCTGATCTCAGAGCTACCTAATCACAGAGCTCCCTGATCTCAGAGCTCCCTGATCTCAGAGCTCCCTGATCACAGAGCTCCCTGATCAGAAAGCTCCATGATCACAGCACTCCCCGATCACAGACCTCCCTGATCACAGGGCTCCCTGATCACAGAGCTCCCTAATCACAGAGCTCCCTGATCACAGCACTCCCCAATCACAGAGCTCCCTGATCACAGGGCTCCCTGATCACAGAGCTCCCTGATCTCAGAGCTCCCTAATCACAGAGCTTCCTGATCTCAGAGCTTCCTGATCTCAGAGCTCCCTAAACACAGAGCTCCCTGATCTCATAGCTCCCTGATCACAGAGCCTCCTGATCTCAGAGCTCCCTAATCACAGAGTTTCCTGATCTCAGAGCTGCCTGATCTCAGAGCTCCCTAATCACAGAGCTCCCTGATCTCAGAGCTCCCTGTTCACAGAGCTCCCTGATCACAAAGCTCCCTGATCATAGAGCTCCCTGATCACGTAGCCCCCTGATCACAGCACTCCCCGATCACAGACCTCCCTGATCACAGTGCTCCCTGATCACAGAGCTCCCTGATCGCAGAGATGCCTGATCACAGTGCTCCCTGAGCACACAGCTCCCTGATAACACAGCTCCCTGAACACAGAGATCCCCGATCACAGAGCTCCCTGATCACAGAGCTCCCTGATCGCAGAGCTCCCTGATCACAGAGCAGCCTGATCACAGAGCTCCATGATCTCAGAGCTCCCTGATCTCAGAGCTCCCTGACCTCAGAGCTTCCTGATCTAGGAGCTTCCTGATCTCAGAGCTTACTAATCACAGAGCTCCCTGATCACAGAGCTCCCTGATCACAGAGCTCCCTGATCGCAGAGATCCCTGATCACAGATCTCCCTGATCACAGAGCTCCCTGACCCCAGCGCTCCCTGATCACAGGGCTCCCTGATCACAGAGCTCCCTGATCACAGAGCTCCCTGATCCCAGCGCTCCCTGATCACAGAGGTCCATGATCCCAGCACTCCCTGATCACAGCCCTCCCTGATCACAGATCTCCCTGATCTCAGAGCTTCCTGATCTAGGAGCTTCCTGATCTCAGAGCTTACTAATCACAGAGCTCCCTGATCACAGAGCTCCCTGATCGCAGAGATCCCTGATCACAGAGCTCCCTGATCACAGAGCTCCCTGATCCCAGCGCTCCCTGACCACAGAGGTCCATGATCCCAGCACTCCCTGATCACAGAGCTCCCTGTTCCCAGCATTCCCTGATACCAGCATTCACTGATCACAGAGCCCCCTGATCTCAGTACTATCTAATCACAGAGGTCCCTGATCACAGCACTCCCTGATCACAGAGCTCCCTGATCACAGAGCCCCCTGATCACTGAGCTCCCTGATCACAGAGCTCCCTGATCATAGAGCTCTCTATTCCCAGCATTCCCTGATCACAGCACTCGCCGATCACAGAGCTCCCGGATCTCAGCCCTTCCTGGTCACAGAGCCCCCTGATCACTGAGCTCCCTCATCACAGAGCTCCCTGATCCCAGCGCTCCCTGATCACAGAGGTCCATGATCACAGAGCTCCCTGATCACAGAGATCCCTGATCGCAGAACTCCCTGATCACAGAGCTCCCTGATCACAGAGATCCCTGATCACAGAGCTCCCTGATCACAGATCTCCCTGATCACAGAGATCCCTGATCACAGAGCTCCCTGATCACAGAGATCCCTGATCACAGCACTCCCCGATCACAGAGATCCCTGTTCACGGTGCTCCCTGATCACAGAGCTCCCTGATCTCAGAGCTCCCTGATCTCAGAGCTCCCTGACCTCAGAGCTCCCTGATCACAGCGCTCCCTAATCACAGAGCTCCCTGATCTAGGAGCTTCCTGATCTCAGAGCTTACTAATCACAGAGCTCCCTGATCACACAGCTCCCTGATCACAGCACTCCCCGATAACAGAGCTCCCTGATCACAGGGCTCCCTGATCACAGCACTCCCCAATCACAGAGCTCCCTGATCACAGGGCTCCCTGATCACAGAGCTCCCTGATCTCAGAGCTCCCTAATCCCAGAATCCCCTGATCCTAGCGCTCCCTGATTCCAACGTTACCTGATCCCAACACACCCTGATCCCAGCACTCCCTGATCTCAGTGCTCCCTGATCACAGCCCTCCCTGATCACAGCCCTCCATGATCACAGCCCTCCATGATCATATAGCTCCCTGATCACAAACCTCCCTGATCGCAGTGCTCCCCAATCACAGAGTTCGCTGATCACGGAGTTCCCTGATCACACCGCTCCCTTATCTCAGTGCTCCCTGATCACAAACCTCCCTGACCGCACTGCTCCCCAATCACAGAGTTCGCTGATCACGGAGTTCCCTGATCACAGTGTTCCCTTATCACAGCGCTCCCTGATCCCAGAGTTCCCTGACCACAGAGCTCCCTTTTCACAGAGCTCCCTGATCACAGTGCTCCCTGATACAGAGCTCCCTGATCACAGAGCTCCCTGATCACAGCGCTCCCTGATCACAGAGATTCCTGATCACAGAGCTCCCTGATCACAGTGCTCCTTCATACAGAGCTCCCTGATCACAGAGCTCCCTGATCACAGCGCTCCCTGATCACAGAGTTTCCTGATCACAGAGCTCCCTGATTCCCATACTCCCTGATCACAGTGCTCCCTGATCATAGTACTCTCTGATCACAGCACTCCTTGATTACAGAGCTCCCTGATTACAGAGATCCCTGATCACAGAGTTCCCCGATCACTGAGGTCCGTGATCCCAGAGCTCCCTGATCCCAGAGCTCCCTGATCCCTGAGCTCCCGGATAACACTGCTTCCTGATCACAGATCTCCCTGATCACAGCACTCCCTGATCACAAAGCTCCCTGATCATAGAGCTCCCTGAACTCGTAGCCCCCTGATCACAGCACTCCCCGATCACAGACCTCCCTGATCACAGTGCTCCCTGATCACAGAGCTCCCTGATCGCAGAGATGCCTCATCACAGTGCTCCCTGAGCACACAGCTCCCTGATAACACAGTTCCCTGAACACAGAGATCCCCGATCACAGAGCTCCCTGATCACAGAGCTCCCTGATCACAGAGCTCCCTGATCTCAGAGCTTCCTGATCTCAGAGCTTACTAATCACAGAGCTCCCTGATCACAGAGCTCCCTGATCACAGAGCTCCCTGATCGCAGAGATCCCTGATCACAGAGCTCCCTGATCACAGAGCTCCCTGATCCCAGCGCTCCCTGATCACAGAGGTCCATGATCCCAGCACTCCCTGATCACAGAGCTCCCTGTTCCCAGCATTCCCTGATACCAGCATTCACTGATCACAGGGCACCCTGATCACAGAGTTCCCTGATCTCAGAGCTGCCTAATCACAGAGCTTCCTGATCTCAGAGCTTCCTGATCTCAGTGCTCCCTAATCACAGAGCTCCCTGATGTCAGAGCTCCCTGATCTCAGAGCTTCCTGATCTCAGAGCTTCCTGATCTCAGAGCTCCCTATTCACAGAGATCCCTGATCTCTGAGCTCCCTGATCAGACAGCTCCCTAATCACAGAGCTTCCTGATCACAGAGATCCCCGATCACTGAGATCCCTGATCACTGAGGTTCCTGATCCAAGAGATCCCTGATCACAGAGCTCCCTGATCTCAGAGCTCCCTGATCCCAGAGCTCCCTAATCACAGAGCTCACTGATCTCAGAGCTCCCTAATCACAGAGCTTCCTTATCTCAGAGCTTCCTGATCTCAGAGCTCCCTAATCACAGAGCTCCCTGATCTCAGAGCTCCCTGATCACAGAGCTTCATGATCTCAGAGCTTCCTGATCTCAGAGCTCCCTAATCACACAGCTCCCTGATCTCAGAGCTCCCTGATCTCAGAGCTCCCTGATCTCAGAGCTCCCTGATCGCAGTGCTCCCTGATCACACAGCTCGCTGATCGCAGAGCTCCCCAATCACAGAGCTCCCTGATCACAGGGCTCCCTGATCACAGAGCTCCCTGATCTCAGAGCTCCCTAATCCCAGAATCCCCTGATCCTAGCGCTCCCTGATTCCAACGTTACCTGATCCCAACACACCCTGATCCCAGCACTCCCTGATCTCAGTGCTCCCTGATCACAGCCCTCCCTGATCACAGCCCTCCATGATCATATAGCTCCCTGATCACAAACCTCCCTGATCGCAGTGCTCCCCAATCACAGAGTTCGCTGATCACGGAGTTCCCTGATCACACCGCTCCCTTATCTCAGTGCTCCCTGATCACAAACCTCCCTGACCGCACTGCTCCCCAATCACAGAGTTCGCTGATCACGGTGTTCCCTGATCACAGTGTTCCCTTATCACAGCGCTCCCTGATCCCAGAGTTCCCTGACCACAGAGCTCCCTTTTCACAGAGCTCCCTGATCACAGTGCTCCCTGATACAGAGCTCCCTGATCACAGAGCTCCCTGATCACAGCGCTCCCTGATCACAGAGATTCCTGATCACAGAGCTCCCTGATCACAGTGCTCCTTCATACAGAGCTCCCTGATCACAGAGCTCCCTGATCACAGCGCTCCCTGATCACAGAGTTTCCTGATCACAGAGCTCCCTGATTCCCATACTCCCTGATCACAGTGCTCCCTGATCATAGTACTCTCTGATCACAGCACTCCTTGATTACAGAGCTCCCTGATTACAGAGATCCCTGATCACAGAGTTCCCCGATCACTGAGGTCCGTGATCCCAGAGCTCCCTGATCCCAGAGCTCCCTGATCCCTGAGCTCCCGGATAACACTGCTTCCTGATCACAGATCTCCCTGATCACAGCACTCCCTGATCACAAAGCTCCCTGATCATAGAGCTCCCTGAACTCGTAGCCCCCTGATCACAGCACTCCCCGATCACAGACCTCCCTGATCACAGTGCTCCCTGATCACAGAGCTCCCTGATCGCAGAGATGCCTCATCACAGTGCTCCCTGAGCACACAGCTCCCTGATAACACAGTTCCCTGAACACAGAGATCCCCGATCACAGAGCTCCCTGATCACAGAGCTCCCTGATCACAGAGCTCCCTGATCTCAGAGCTTCCTGATCTCAGAGCTTACTAATCACAGAGCTCCCTGATCACAGAGCTCCCTGATCACAGAGCTCCCTGATCGCAGAGATCCCTGATCACAGAGCTCCCTGATCACAGAGCTCCCTGATCCCAGCGCTCCCTGATCACAGAGGTCCATGATCCCAGCACTCCCTGATCACAGAGCTCCCTGTTCCCAGCAGTCTATGATACCAGCATTCACTGATCACAGGGCACCCTGATCACAGAGTTCCCTGATCTCAGAGCTCCCTAATCACAGAGCTTCCTGATCTCAGAGCTTCCTGATCTCAGTGCTCCCTAATCACAGAGCTCCCTGATGTCAGAGCTTCCTGATCTCAGAGCTTCCTGATCTCAGAGCTTCCTGATCTCAGAGCTCCCTATTCACAGAGATCCCTGATCTCTGAGCTCCCTGATCTCAGAGCTCCCTGATCCCAGAGCTCCCTAATCACAGAGTTCCCTGATCACAGAGCTCCCCGATCACAGAGCTCCCTGATCACAATGCTCCCTGATCACAGAGCTCCCTGATCACAATGCTCCCTGATCACACAGCTCCCTAATCACAGAGCTCTCTGAACACAGAGATCACTGATCCCAGAGCTCCCTGATCACAGGGCTGTCTGATCATAGCGCTCCCTGATCACAGAGCTCCCTGATCAGACAGCTCCCCAATCACAGAGCTTCCTGATCACAGAGATCCCCGATCACTGAGATCCCTGATCACTGAGATCCCTGATCACTGAGGTTCCTGATCACAGAGCTCCCTGATCACAGAGCTCCCTGATCTCAGAGCTCCCTGATCCCAGAGCTCCCTAATCACAGAGCTCACTGATCTCAGAGCTCCCTAATCACAGAGCTTCCTGATCTCAGAGCTTCCTGATCTCAGAGCTCCCTAATCACAGAGCTCCCTGATCTCAGAGCTCCCTGATCACAGAGCTTCATGATCTCAGAGCTTCCTGATCTCAGAGCTCCCTAATCACACAGCTCCCTGATCTCAGAGCTCCCTGATCTCAGAGCTCCCTGATCTCAGAGCTCCCTGATCGCAGTGCTCCCTGATCACACAGCTCGCTGATCGCAGAGCTCCCCGATCAAAGATTTCCCTGATCACAGAGCTTCCTAATCACAGAGCTGCCTGATCTCAGAGCTCCCTGATCTCAGAGCTCCCTGATCTCCTAGCTCCCTGATCTCAGAGCTCCCTGATCTCAGAGCTCCCTAATCACAGAGCTCCCTGATCTCAGAGCTCCCTGATCACAGAGCTCCCTGATCTCAGAGCTTCCTGATCACAGAGCTTCCTGATCTAGGAGCTTCCTGATCTCAGAGCTCCCTAATCACAGAGCTCCCTGATCTCAGAGCTCCCTGATCTCAGAGCTCCCTGATCACAGAGCTCCCTGATCAGAAAGCTCCCTGATCACAGCACTCCCCGATCACAGAGCTCCCTGATCACAGGGCTCCCTGATCACAGAGCTCCCTAATCACAGAGCTCCCTGATCACAGCACTCCCCAATCACAGAGCTCCCTGATCACAGGGCTCCCTGATCACAGAGCTCCCTGATCTCAGAGCTCCCTAATCACAGAGCTTCCTGATCTCAGAGCTTCCTGATCTCAGAGCTCCCTAAACACAGAGCTCCCTGATCTCATAGCTCCCTGATCACAGAGCCTCCTGATCTCAGAGCTCCCTAATCACAGAGTTTCCTGATCTCAGAGCTGCCTGATCTCAGAGCTCCCTAATCACAGAGCTCCCTGATCTCAGAGCTCCCTGATCCCAGATCCCCCTGATCACAGAGCTCCCTGATCACAATGCTCCCTGATCACACAGCTCCCTAATCACAGAGCTCTCTGATCACAGAGATCACTGATCCCAGAGCTCCCTGATCACAGGGCTGTCTGATCATAGCGCTCCCTGATCACAGAGCTCCCTGATCACAGAGCTCCCTGATCACACAGATCACTGATCCCAGAGCTCTCTGATCACAGGGCTGTCTGATCACAGAGCTCCTTGATCACAGATCTCCCTGATCCCCACACTCCTTGATCACACTGCTCCCTAATCACAGAGCTTCCTGATCACAGAGATCCCCGATCACAGAGATCCCTGATCACAGAGCTCCCTGATCACTGAGGTCCCTGATCCCAGAGATCCCTGATCACAAAGCTCCCTAATCTCAGAGCTCCCTGTTCCCAGAGCTCCCTAATCACAGAGCTCCTTGATCTCCGAGCTCCCTGATCTCAGAGCTCCCTAATCACAGAGCTCCCTGATCTCAGAGCTTCTTGCTCACAGAGCTTCCTGATCTCAGAGCTTCCTGATCTCAGAGCTCCCTAATCACAGAGCTCCCTGATCACAGAGCTCCCTAATCACAGAGCTCCCTGATCTCAGAGCTCCCTAATCACAGAGCTCCCTGATCTCATAGCTCCCTGATCACAGACCTCCCTGATCACAGAGCTCCCTGATCTCAGAGCTCCCTGACCACAGAGCTCCCTGATCACAGCACTCCCGAATCACAGAGCTCCCTGATCTCCGAGCTTCTTGATCTAGGAGCATCCTGATCTCAGAGCTCCCTAATCACAGAGCTCCCTGATCACAAAGCTCCCTGTTCACAGCACTCCCCGATCACAGAGCTCCCTGATCACAGGGCTCCTTGATCACAGAGCTCCCTAATCACAGAGCTCCCTGATCACAGCACTCCCCAATCACAGAGCTCCCTGATCTCAGAGCTTCCTGATCTCAGCGCTCCCTAATCACAGAGCTCCCTAATCACAGAGCTTCCTGATCTCAGAGCTCCCTAATCACAGAGCTCCCTGATCTCAGAGCTCCCTGATCTCAGAGCTCCCTGATCACAGAGATCCCTGATCTCTGAGATCCCTGATCTCAGAGCTCCCTGATCCCAGAGCTCCCTAATCACAGAGTTCCCTGATCACAGAGCTCCCCGATCACAGAGCTCCCTGATCACAATGCTCCCTGATCACAGAGCTCCCTGATCACAATGCTCCCTGATCACACAGCTCCCTAATCACAGAGCTCTCTGATCACAGAGATCACTGATCCCAGAGCTCCCTGATCACAGGGCTGTCTGATCATAGCGCTCCCTGATCACAGAGCTCCCTGATCAGACAGCTCCCTAATTACAGAGCTTCCTGATCACAGAGATCCCCGATCACAGAGAACCCTGATTACAGAGCTACCTGATCACTGAGGTCCCTAATCACAGAGCTTCCTGATCTCAGAGCTTCCTGATCTCAGAGCTCCCTAAACACAGAGCTCCCTGATCTCATAGCTCCCTGATCACAGAGCCTCCTGATCTCAGAGCTCCCTAATCACAGAGCTTCCTGATCTCAGAGCTTCCTGATCTCAGAGCTCCCTATTCACAGAGATCCCTGATCTCTGAGCTCCCTGATCAGACAGCTCCCTAATCACAGAGCTTCCTGATCACAGAGATCCCCGATCACTGAGATCCCTGATCACTGAGGTCCCTGATCCAAGAGATCCCTGATCACAGAGCTCCCTGATCTCAGAGCTCCCTGATCCCAGAGCTCCCTAATCACAGAGCTCACTGATCTCAGAGCTCCCTAATCACAGAGCTTCCTGATCTCAGAGCTTCCTGATCTCAGAGCTCCCTAATCACAGAGCTCCCTGATCTTAGAGCTCCCTGATCACAGAGCTTCATGATCTCAGAGCTTCCTGATCTCAGAGCCCCCTAATCACACAGCTCCCTGATCTCAGAGCTCCCTGATCTCAGAGCTCCCTGATCTCAGAGCTCCCTGATCGCAGTGCTCCCTGATCACAGAGCTTCCTGATCTCAGAGCTTCCTGATCTCAGAGCTCCCTAAACACAGAGCTCCCTGATCTCATAGCTCCCTGATCACAGAGCCTCCTGATCTCAGAGCTCCCTAATCACAGAGTTTCCTGATCTCAGAGCTGCCTGATCTCAGAGCTCCCTAATCACAGAGCTCCCTGATCTCAGAGCTCCCTGATCCCAGATCCCCCTGATCACAGAGCTCCCTGATCACAATGCTCCCTGATCACACAGCTCCCTAATCACAGAGCTCTCTGATCACAGAGATCACTGATCCCAGAGCTCTCTGATCACAGGGCTGTCTGATCACAGAGCTCCCTGATCACTGAGCTCCTTGATCACAGATCTCCCTGATCCCCACACTCCTTGATCACACTGCTCCCTAATCACAGAGCTTCCTGATCACAGAGATCCCCGATCACAGAGATCCCTGATCACAGAGCTCCCTGATCACTGAGGTCCCTGATCCCAGAGATCCCTGATCACAAAGCTGCCTAATCTCAGAGCTCCCTGTTCCCAGAGCTCCCTAATCACAGAGCTCCCTGATCTCCGAGCTCCCTGATCTCAGAGCTCCCTAATCACAGAGCTCCCTGATCTCAGAGCTTCTTGCTCACAGAGCTTCCTGATCTCAGAGCTTCCTGATCTCAGAGCTCCCTAATCACAGAGCTCCCTGATCACAGAGCTCCCTAATCACAGAGCTCCCTGATCTCAGAGCTCCCTAATCACAGAGCTCTCTGATCACAGAGATCACTGATCCCAGAGCTCCCTGATCACAGGGCTGTCTGATCATAGCGCTCCCTGATCACAGAGCTCCCTGATCAGACAGCTCCCTAATTACAGAGCTTCCTGATCACAGAGATCCCCGATCACAGAGAACCCTGATTACAGAGCTACCTGATCACTGAGGTCCCTGATCACAGAGATCACTGATCTCAGAGCTCCCTGATCTCAGAGCTCCCTGATCACAGAGATCCCTGATCTCTGAGCTCCCTGATCTCAGAGCTCCCTGATCCCAGAGCTCCCTAATCACAGAGTTCCCTGATCACAGAGCTCCCCGATCACAGAGCTCCCTGATCACAATGCTCCCTGATCACAGAGCTCCCTGATCACAATGCTCCCTGATCACACAGCTCCCTAATCACAGAGCTCTCTGATCACAGAGATCACTGATCCCAGAGCTCCCTGATCACAGGGCTGTCTGATCATAGCGCTCCCTGATCACAGAGCTCCCTGATCAGACAGCTCCCTAATTACAGAGCTTCCTGATCACAGAGATCCCCGATCACAGAGAACCCTGATTACAGAGCTACCTGATCACTGAGGTCCCTGATCACAGAGATCACTGATCTCAGAGCTCCCTGATCTCAGAGCTTCCTGATCTCAGAGCTTCCTGATCTCAGAGCTCCCTAATCATAGAGCTCCCTGATCACAGAGCTGCCTGATCACAGAGCTTCATGATCTCAGAGCTCCCTGATCTCAGAGCTTCCTGATCGCAGTGCTCCCTGATCACACAGCTCGCTGATCGCAGAGCTCCCCGATCAAAGATTTCCCTGATCACAGAGCTTCCTAATCACAGAGCTGCCTGATCTCAGAGCTCCCTGATCTCAGAGCTCCCTGATCTCCGAGCTCCCTGATCACAGAGCTCCCTGATCTCAGAGCTTCCTGATCACAGAGCTTCCTGATCTCGGAGCTTCCTGATCTCAGAGCTACCTAATCACAGAGCTCCCTGATCTCAGAGCTCCCTGATATCAGAGCTCCCTGATCACAGAGCTCCCTGATCAAAAAGCTCCCTTATCACAGCACTCCCCGATCACAGAGCTCCCTGATCACAGGGCTCCCTGATCACAGAGCTCCCTAATCACAGAGCTCCCTGATCACAGCACTCCCCAATCACAGAGCTCCCTGATCACAGGGCTCCCTGATCACAGAGCTCCCTGATCTCAGAGCTCCCTAATCACAGAGCTTCCTGATCTCAGAGCTTCCTGATCTCAGAGCTCCCTAAACACAGAGCTCCCTGATCTCATAGCTCCCTGATCACAGAGCCTCCTGATCTCAGAGCTCCCTAATCACAGAGCTTCCTGATCTCAGAGCTTCCTGATCTCAGAGCTCCCTATTCACAGAGATCCCTGATCTCTGAGCTCCCTGATCAGACAGCTCCCTAATCACAGAGCTTCCTGATCACAGAGATCCCCGATCACTGAGATCCCTGATCACTGAGGTCCCTGATCCAAGAGATCCCTGATCACAGAGCTCCCTGATCTCAGAGCTCCCTGATCCCAGAGCTCCCTAATCACAGAGCTCACTGATCTCAGAGCTCCCTAATCACAGAGCTTCCTGATCTCAGAGCTTCCTGATCTCAGAGCTCCCTAATCACAGAGCTCCCTGATCTTAGAGCTCCCTGATCACAGAGCTTCATGATCTCAGAGATTCCTGATCTCAGAGCTCCCTAATCACACAGCTCCCTGATCTCAGAGCTCCCTGATCTCAGAGCTCCCTGATCTCAGAGCTCCCTGATCGCAGTGCTCCCTGATCACAGAGCTTCCTGATCTCAGAGCTTCCTGATCTCAGAGCTCCCTAAACACAGAGCTCCCTGATCTCATAGCTCCCTGATCACAGAGCCTCCTGATCTCAGAGCTCCCTAATCACAGAGTTTCCTGATCTCAGAGCTGCCTGATCTCAGAGCTCCCTAATCACAGAGCTCCCTGATCTCAGAGCTCCCTGATCCCAGATCCCCCTGATCACAGAGCTCCCTGATCACAATGCTCCCTGATCACACAGCTCCCTAATCACAGAGCTCTCTGATCACAGAGATCACTGATCCCAGAGCTCCCTGATCACAGGGCTGTCTGATCATAGCGCTCCCTGATCACAGAGCTCCCTGATCACAGAGCTCCCTGATCACACAGATCTCTGATCCCAGAGCTCTCTGATCACAGGGCTGTCTGATCACAGAGCTCCCTGATCACTGAGCTCCTTGATCACAGATCTCCCTGATCCCCACACTCCTTGATCACACTGCTCCCTAATCACAGAGCTTCCTGATCACAGAGATCCCCGATCACAGAGATCCCTGATCACAGAGCTCCCTGATCACTGAGGTCCCTGATCCCAGAGATCCCTGATCACAAAGCTGCCTAATCTCAGAGCTCCCTGTTCCCAGAGCTCCCTAATCACAGAGCTCCCTGATCTCTGAGCTCCCTGATCTCAGAGCTCCCTAATCACAGAGCTCCCTGATCTCAGAGCTTCTTGCTCACAGAGCTTCCTGATCTCAGAGCTTCCTGATCTCAGAGCTCCCTAATCACAGAGCTCCCTGATCACAGAGCTCCCTAATCACAGAGCTCCCTGATCTCAGAGCTCCCTAATCACAGAGCTCTCTGATCACAGAGATCACTGATCCCAGAGCTCCCTGATCACAGGGCTGTCTGATCATAGCGCTCCCTGATCACAGAGCTCCCTGATCAGACAGCTCCCTAATTACAGAGCTTCCTGATCACAGAGATCCCCGATCACAGAGAACCCTGATTACAGAGCTACCTGATCACTGAGGTCCCTGATCACAGAGATCACTGATCTCAGAGCTCCCTGATCTCAGAGCTTCCTGATCTCAGAGCTTCCTGATCTCAGAGCTCCCTAATCATAGAGCTCCCTGATCACAGAGCTGCCTGATCACAGAGCTTCATGATCTCAGAGCTCCCTGATCTCAGAGCTTCCTGATCGCAGTGCTCCCTGATCACACAGCTCGCTGATCGCAGAGCTCCCCGATCAAAGATTTCCCTGATCACAGAGCTTCCTAATCACAGAGCTGCCTGATCTCAGAGCTCCCTGATCTCAGAGCTCCCTGATCTCCGAGCTCCCTGATCACAGAGCTCCCTGATCTCAGAGCTTCCTGATCACAGAGCTTCCTGATCTCGGAGCTTCCTGATCTCAGAGCTACCTAATCACAGAGCTCCCTGATCTCAGAGCTCCCTGATATCAGAGCTCCCTGATCACAGAGCTCCCTGATCAGAAAGCTCCCTTATCACAGCACTCCCCGATCACAGAGCTCCCTGATCACAGGGCTCCCTGATCACAGAGCTCCCTAATCACAGAGCTCCCTGATCACAGCACTCCCCAATCACAGAGCTCCCTGATCACAGGGCTCCCTGATCACAGAGCTCCCTGATCTCAGAGCTCCCTAATCACAGAGCTTCCTGATCTCAGAGCTTCCTGATTTCAGAGCTCCCTAAACACAGAGCTCCCTGATCTCATAGCTCCCTGATCACAGAGCCTCCTGATCTCAGAGCTCCCTAATCACAGAGCTTCCTGATCTCAGAGCTTCCTGATCTCAGAGCTCCCTATTCACAGAGATCCCTGATCTCTGAGCTCCCTGATCAGACAGCTCCCTAATCACAGAGCTTCCTGATCACAGAGATCCCCGATCACTGAGATCCCTGATCACTGAGGTCCCTGATCCAAGAGATCCCTGATCACAGAGCTCCCTGATCTCAGAGCTCCCTGATCCCAGAGCTCCCTAATCACAGAGCTCACTGATCTCAGAGCTCCCTAATCACAGAGCTTCCTGATCTCAGAGCTTCCTGATCTCAGAGCTCCCTAATCACAGAGCTCCCTGATCTTAGAGCTCCCTGATCACAGAGCTTCATGATCTCAGAGCTTCCTGATCTCAGAGCTCCCTAATCACACAGCTCCCTGATCTCAGAGCTCCCTGATCTCAGAGCTCCCTGATCTCAGAGCTCCCTGATCGCAGTGCTCCCTGATCACACAGCTCGCTGATCGCAGAGCTCCCCAATCACAGAGCTCCCTGATCACAGGGCTCCCTGATCACAGAGCTCCCTGATCTCAGAGCTCCCTAATCCCAGAATCCCCTGATCCTAGCGCTCCCTGATTCCAACGTTACCTGATCCCAACACACCCTGATCCCAGCACTCCCTGATCTCAGTGCTCCCTGATCACAGCCCTCCCTGATCACAGCCCTCCATGATCATATAGCTCCCTGATCACAAACCTCCCTGATCGCAGTGCTCCCCAATCACAGAGTTCGCTGATCACGGAGTTCCCTGATCACACCGCTCCCTTATCTCAGTGCTCCCTGATCACAAACCTCCCTGACCGCACTGCTCCCCAATCACAGAGTTCGCTGATCACGGAGTTCCCTGATCACAGTGTTCCCTTATCACAGCGCTCCCTGATCCCAGAGTTCCCTGACCACAGAGCTCCCTTTTCACAGAGCTCCCTGATCACAGTGCTCCCTGATACAGAGCTCCCTGATCACAGAGCTCCCTGATCACAGCGCTCCCTGATCACAGAGATTCCTGATCACAGAGCTCCCTGATCACAGTGCTCCTTCATACAGAGCTCCCTGATCACAGAGCTCCCTGATCACAGCGCTCCCTGATCACAGAGTTTCCTGATCACAGAGCTCCCTGATTCCCATACTCCCTGATCACAGTGCTCCCTGATCATAGTACTCTCTGATCACAGCACTCCTTGATTACAGAGCTCCCTGATTACAGAGATCCCTGATCACAGAGTTCCCCGATCACTGAGGTCCGTGATCCCAGAGCTCCCTGATCCCAGAGCTCCCTGATCCCTGAGCTCCCGGATAACACTGCTTCCTGATCACAGATCTCCCTGATCACAGCACTCCCTGATCACAAAGCTCCCTGATCATAGAGCTCCCTGAACTCGTAGCCCCCTGATCACAGCACTCCCCGATCACAGACCTCCCTGATCACAGTGCTCCCTGATCACAGAGCTCCCTGATCGCAGAGATGCCTCATCCCAGTGCTCCCTGAGCACACAGCTCCCTGATAACACAGTTCCCTGAACACAGAGATCCCCGATCACAGAGCTCCCTGATCACAGAGCTCCCTGATCACAGAGCTCCCTGATCTCAGAGCTTCCTGATCTCAGAGCTTACTAATCACAGAGCTCCCTGATCACAGAGCTCCCTGATCACAGAGCTCCCTGATCGCAGAGATCCCTGATCACAGAGCTCCCTGATCACAGAGCTCCCTGATCCCAGCGCTCCCTGATCACAGAGGTCCATGATCCCAGCACTCCCTGATCACAGAGCTCCCTGTTCCCAGCAGTCCATGATACCAGCATTCACTGATCACAGGGCACCCTGATCACAGAGTTCCCTGATCTCAGAGCTCCCTAATCACAGAGCTTCCTGATCTCAGAGCTTCCTGATCTCAGTGCTCCCTAATCACAGAGCTCCCTGATGTCAGAGCTTCCTGATCTCAGAGCTTCCTGATCTCAGAGCTTCCTGATCTCAGAGCTCCCTATTCACAGAGATCCCTGATCTCTGAGCTCCCTGATCTCAGAGCTCCCTGATCCCAGAGCTCCCTAATCACAGAGTTCCCTGATCACAGAGCTCCCCGATCACAGAGCTCCCTGATCACAATGCTCCCTGATCACAGAGCTCCCTGATCACAATGCTCCCTGATCACACAGCTCCCTAATCACAGAGCTCTCTGAACACTGAGATCACTGATCCCAGAGCTCCCTGATCACAGGGCTGTCTGATCATAGCGCTCCCTGATCACAGAGCTCCCTGATCAGACAGCTCCCTAATCACAGAGCTTCCTGATCACAGAGATCCCCGATCACTGAGATCCCTGATCACTGAGGCCCCTGATCCAAGAGATCCCTGATCACAGAGCTCCCTGATCACAGAGCTCCCTGATCTCAGAGCTCCCTGATCCCAGAGTCCTTAATCACAGAGCTCACTGATCTCAGAGCTCCCTAATCACAGAGCTTCCTGATCTCAGAGCTTCCTGATCTCAGAGCTCCCTAATCACAGAGCTCCCTGATCTCAGAGCTCCCTGATCACAGAGCTTCATGATCTCAGAGCTTCCTGATCTCAGAGCTCCCTAATCACACAGCTCCCTGATCTCAGAGCTCCCTGATCTCAGAGCTCCCTGATCTCAGAGCTCCCTGATCGCAGTGCTCCCTGATCACACAGCTCGCTGATCGCAGAGCTCCCCGATCAAAGATTTCCCTGATCACAGAGCTTCCTAATCACAGAGCTGCCTGATCTCAGAGCTCCCTGATCTCAGAGCTCCCTGATCTCCTAGCTCCCTGATCTCAGAGCTCCCTGATCTCAGAGCTCCCTAATCACAGAGCTCCCTGATCTCAGAGCTCCCTGATCACAGAGCTCCCTGATCTCAGAGCTTCCTGATCACAGAGCTTCCTGATCTAGGAGCTTCCTGATCTCAGAGCTCCCTAATCACAGAGCTCCCTGATCTCAGAGCTCCCTGATCTCAGAGCTCCCTGATCACAGAGCTCCCTGATCAGAAAGCTCCCTGATCACAGCACTCCCCGATCACAGAGCTCCCTGATCACAGGGCTCCCTGATCACAGAGCTCCCCAATCACAGAGCTCCCTGATCACAGCACTCCCCAATCACAGAGCTCCCTGATCACAGGGCTCCCTGATCACAGAGCTCCCTAATCTCAGAGCTCCCTAATCACAGAGCTTCCTGATCTCAGAGCTTCCTGATCTCAGAGCTCCCTAAACACAGAGCTCCCTGATCTCATAGCTCCCTGATCACAGAGCCTCCTGATCTCAGAGCTCCCTAATCACAGAGTTTCCTGATCTCAGAGCTGCCTGATCTCAGAGCTCCCTAATCACAGAGCTCCCTGATCTCAGAGCTCCCTGATCCCAGATCCCCCTGATCACAGAGCTCCCTGATCACAATGCTCCCTGATCACACAGCTCCCTAATCACAGAGCTCTCTGATCACAGAGATCACTGATCCCAGAGCTCCCTGATCACAGGGCTGTCTGATCATAGCGCTCCCTGATCACAGAGCTCCCTGATCACAGAGCTCCCTGATCACACAGATCACTGATCCCAGAGCTCTCTGATCACAGGGCTGTCTGATCACAGAGCTCCCTGATCACTGAGCCCCTTGATCACAGATCTCCCTGATCCCCACACTCCTTGATCACACTGCTCCCTAATCACAGAGCTTCCTGATCACAGAGATCCCCGATCACAGAGATCCCTGATCACAGAGCTCCCTGATCACTGAGGTCCCTGATCCCAGAGATCCCTGATCACAAAGCTCCCTAATCTCAGAGCTCCCTGTTCCCAGAGCTCCCTAATCACAGAGCTCCCTGATCTCCGAGCTCCCTGATCTCAGAGCTCCCTAATCACAGAGCTCCCTGATCTCAGAGCTTCTTGCTCACAGAGCTTCCTGATCTCAGAGCTTCCTGATCTCAGAGCTCCCTAATCACAGAGCTCCCTGATCACAGAGCTCCCTAATCACAGAGCTCCCTGATCTCAGAGCTCCCTAATCACAGAGCTCCCTGATCTCATAGCTCCCTGATCACAGACCTCCCTGATCACAGAGCTCCCTGATCTCAGAGCTCCCTGACCACAGAGCTCCCTGATCACAGCGCTCCCTAATCACAGAGCTCCCTGATCTCCGAGCTTCTTGATCTAGGAGCATCCTGATCTCAGAGCTCCCTAATCACAGAGCTCCCTGATCACAAAGCTCCCTGTTCACAGCACTCCCCGATCACAGAGCTCCCTGATCACAGGGCTCCTTGATCACAGAGCTCCCTAATCACAGAGCTCCCTGATCACAGCACTCCCCAATCACAGAGCTCCCTAATCATAGAGCTTCCTGATCACAGCACTCCTTGATCACAGAGCTCCCTAATCACAGAGCTTCCTGATCTCAGAGCTCCCTAATCACAGAGCTCCCTGATCTCAGAGCTCCCTGATCTCAGAGCTCCCTGATCACAGAGCTTCCTGATCACAGAGCTTCCTGATCTCAGAGCTCCCTAATCACAGAGCTCCCTGATCTCAGAGCTCCCTGATCCCAGATCCCCCTGATCACAGAGTTCCCTGATCACAGAGCTCCCCGATCACAGAGCTCCCTGATCACAATGCTCCCTGATCACACAGCTCCCTAATCACAGAGCTCTCTGATCACAGAGATCACTGATCCCAGAGCTCCCTGATCAGCGGGCTGTCTGATCATAGCGCTCCCTGATCATAGAGCTCCCTGATCAGACAGCTCCCTAATCACAGAGCTTCCTGATCACAGAGATCCCCGATCACAGAGATCCCTGATTACAGAGCTACCTGATTACTGAGGTCCCTGATCCCAGAGATCCCTGATCCCAGAGTTCCCTGATCACAAAGCTCCCTGATCTCAGAACTCCCTGATCCCAGAGCTCCCTAATCACAGAGCTCCCTGATCACAAAGCTCCCTGATCACAGCACTCCCCGATCACAGAGCTCCCTGATCAAAGGGCTCCTTGATCACAGAGCTCCATAATCACAGAGCTCCCTGATCACAGCACTCCCCAATCACAGAGCTCCCTGATCACAGGGCTCCCTGATCACAGAGCTCCCTAATCACAGAGCTTCCTGATCTCAGAGCTCCCTAATCACAGATCTCCCTGATCTCAGAGCTCCCTGATCTCAGAGCTCCCTTATCACAGAGCTTCCTGATCTCAGAGCTTCCTGATCTCAGAGCTCCCTAATCTCAGAGCTCCCTGATCTCAGAGCTCCCTGATCCCAGATCCCCCTGATCACAGAGTTCCCTGATCACAGAGCTCCCCGATCACAGAGCTCCCTGATCACAATGCTCCCTGATCACACAGCTCCCTAATCACAGAGCTCTCTGATCACAGAGATCACTGATCCCAGAGCTCCCTGATCACAGGGCTGTCTGATCATAGCGCTCCCTGATCACAGAGCTCCCTGATCACACAGCTCCCTAATCACAGAGCTCTCTGATCACAGAGATCACTGATCCCAGAGCTCCCTGATCACAGGGCTGTCTGATCATAGCGCTCCCTGATCACAGAGCTCCCTGATCAGACAGCTCCCTAATTACAGAGCTTCCTGATCACAGAGATCCCCGATCACAGAGAACCCTGATTACAGAGCTACCTGATCACTGAGGTCCCTGATCACAGAGATCACTGATCTCAGAGCTCCCTGATCTCAGAGCTTCCTGATCTCAGAGCTTCCTGATCTCAGAGCTCCCTAATCATAGAGCTCCCTGATCACAGAGCTGCCTGATCACAGAGCTTCATGATCTAAGAGCTTCCTGATCTCAGAGCTCCCTAATCACAGAGCTCCCTGATCTCTGAGCTCCCTGATCTCAGAGCTCCCTGATCTCAGAGCTTCCTGATCGCAGTGCTCCCTGATCACACAGCTCGCTGATCGCAGAGCTCCCCGATCAAAGATTTCCCTGATCACAGAGCTTCCTAATCACAGAGCTGCCTGATCTCAGAGCTCCCTGATCTCAGAGCTCCCTGATCTCAGAGCTCCCTGATCACAGAGCTCCCTGATCAGAAAGCTTCCTCATCTAGGAGCTTCCTGATCTCAGAGCTACCTAATCACAGAGCTCCCTGATCTCAGAGCTCCCTGATCTCAGAGCTCCCTGATCACAGAGCTCCCTGATCAGAAAGCTCCCTGATCACAGCACTCCCCGATCACAGAGCTCCCTGATCACAGGGCTCCCTGATCACAGAGCTCCCTAATCACAGAGCTCCCTGATCACAGCACTCCCCAATCACAGAGCTCCCTGATCACAGGGCTCCCTGATCACAGAGCTCCCTGATCTCAGAGCTCCCTAATCACAGAGCTTCCTGATCTCAGAGCTTCCTGATCTCAGAGCTCCCTAAACACAGAGCTCCCTGATCTCATAGCTCCCTGATCACAGAGCCTCCTGATCTCAGAGCTCCCTAATCACAGAGTTTCCTGATCTCAGAGCTGCCTGATCTCAGAGCTCCCTAATCACAGAGCTCCCTGATCTCAGAGCTCCCTGTTCACAGAGCTCCCTGATCACAAAGCTCCCTGATCATAGAGCTCCCTGATCACGTAGCCCCCTGATCACAGCACTCCCCGATCACAGACCTCCCTGATCACAGTGCTCCCTGATCACAGAGCTCCCTGATCGCAGAGATGCCTGATCACAGTGCTCCCTGAGCACACAGCTCCCTGATAACACAGCTCCCTGAACACAGAGATCCCCGATCACAGAGCTTCCTGATCACAGAGCTCCCTGATCGCAGAGCTCCCTGATCACAGAGCAGCCTGATCACAGAGCTCCCTGATCTCAGAGCTCCCTGATCTCAGAGCTCCCTGACCTCAGAGCTTCCTGATCTAGGAGCTTCCTGATCTCAGAGCTTACTAATCACAGAGCTCCCTGATCACAGAGCTCCCTGATCACAGAGCTCCCTGATCGCAGAGATCCCTGATCACAGATCTCCCTGATCACAGAGCTCCCTGACCCCAGCGCTCCCTGATCACAGGGCTCCCTGATCACAGAGCTCCCTGATCACAGAGCTCCCTGATCCCAGCGCTCCCTGATCACAGAGGTCCATGATCCCAGCACTCCCTGATCACAGCCCTCCCTGATCACAGATCTCCCTGATCACAGAGCTTCCTGATCTAGGAGCTTCCTGATCTCAGAGCTTACTAATCACAGAGCTCCCTGATCACAGAGCTCCCTGATCACAGAGCTCCCATATCGCAGAGATCCCTGATCACTGAGCTCCCTGATCACAGAGCTCCCTGATCATAGAGCTCCCTATTCCCAGCATTCCCTGATCACAGCACTCGCCGATCACAGAGCTCCCGGATCTCAGCCCTTCCTGGTCACAGAGCCCCCTGATCACTGAGCTCCCTCATCACAGAGCTCCCTGATCCCAGCGCTCCCTGATCACAGAGGTCCATGATCACAGAGCTCCCTGATCACAGAGATCCCTGATCGCAGAACTCCCTGATCACAGAACTCCCTGATCACAGAGCTCCCTGATCACAGAGATCCCTGATCACAGAGCTCCCTGATCACAGATCTCCCTGATCACAGAGATCCCTGATCACAGAGCTCCCTGATCACAGAGATCCCTGATCACAGCACTCCCCGATCACAGACCTCCCTGTTCACGGTGCTCCCTGATCACAGAGCTCCCTGATCTCAGAGCTCCCTGATCTCAGAGCTCCCTGACCTCAGAGCTCCCTGATCACAGCGCTCCCTAATCACAGAGCTCCCTGATCTCAGAGCTTCCTGATCTAGGAGATTCCTGATCTCAGAGCTTCCTAATCACAGAGCTCCCTGATCACAGAGCTCCCTGATCACAGCACTCCCCGATAACAGAGCTCCCTGATCACAGGGCTCCCTGATCACAGCACTCCCCAATCACAGAGCTCCCTGATCACAGGGCTCCCTGATCACAGAGCTCCCTGATCTCAGAGCTCCCTAATCACAGAGCTTCCTGATCTCAGAGCTTCCTGATCTCAGAGCTCCCTAATCACAGAGCTCCCTGATCTCAGAGCTTCCTGATCTCAGAGCCTCCTGATCTCAGAGCTCCCTAATCACAGAGATCCCTGATCTCTGAGCTCCCTGATCTCAGAGCTCCCTGATCACAGCACTCCTTGATCACAGAGCTCCCTGATTACAGAGCTCCCTGATTACAGAGCTCCCTGATCACAGGGCTCCCTGATCACAGAGCTCCCTGATCACAGAGCTCCCTGATCCCAGCGCTCCCTGATCACAGAGGTCCATGATCCCAGCACTCCCTGATCACAGCCCTCCCTGATCACAGATCTCCCTGATCTCAGAGCTTCCTGATCTAGGAGCTTCCTGATCTCAGAGCTTACTAATCACAGAGCTCCCTGATCACAGAGCTCCCTGATCACAGAGCTCCCTGATCGCAGAGATCCCTGATCACTGAGCTCCCTGATCACAGAGCTCCCTGATCATAGAGCTCCCTATTCCCAGCATTCCCTGATCACAGCACTCGCCGATCACAGAGCTCCCGGATCTCAGCCCTTCCTGGTCACAGAGCCCCCTGATCACTGAGCTCCCTAATCACAGAGCTCCCTGATCCCAGCGCTCCCTGATCACAGAGGTCCATGATCACAGAGCTCCCTGATCACAGAGATCCCTGATCGCAGAACTCCCTGATCACAGAGCTCCCTGATCACAGAGATCCCTGATCACAGAGCTCCCTGATCACAGATCTCCCTGATCACAGAGATCCCTGATCACAGAGCTCCCTGATCACAGAGATCCCTGATCACAGAGCTCCCTGATTCCCATACTCCCTGATCACAGTGCTCCCTGATCATAGTACTCTCTGATCACAGCACTCCTTGATTACAGAGCTCCCTGATTACAGAGATCCCTGATCACAGAGTTCCCTGATCACTGAGGTCCGTGATCCCAGAGCTCCCTGATCCCAGAGCTCCCTGATCCCTGAGCTCCCGGATAACACTGCTTCCTGATCACAGATCTCCCTGATCACAGCACTCCCTGATCACAAAGCTCCCTGATCATAGAGCTCCCTGAACTCGTAGCCCCCTGATCACAGCACTCCCCGATCACAGACCTCCCTGATCACAGTGCTCCCTGATCACAGAGCTCCCTGATCGCAGAGATGCCTGATCACAGTGCTCCCTGAGCACACAGCTCCCTGATAACACAGCTCCCTGAACACAGAGATCCCCGATCACAGAGCTCCCTGATCACAGAGCTCCCTGATCACAGAGCTCCCTGATCTCAGAGCTTCCTGATCTCAGAGCTTACTAATCACAGAGCTCCCTGATCACAGAGCTCCCTGATCACAGAGCTGCCTGATCGCAGAGATCCCTGATCACAGAGCTCCCTGATCACAGAGCTCCTTGATCCCAGCGCTCCCTGATCACAGAGGTCCATGATCCCAGCACTCCCTGATCACAGAGCTCCCTGTTCCCAGCATTCCCTGATACCAGCATTCACTGATCACAGGGCACCCTGATCACAGAGTTCCCTGATCTCAGAGCTCCCTAATCACAGAGCTTCCTGATCTCAGAGCTTCCTGATCTCAGTGCTCCCTAATCACAGAGCTCCCTGATGTCAGAGCTCCCTGATCTCAGAGCTCCCTGATCTCAGAGCTTCCTGATCTCAGAGCTTCCTGATCTCAGAGCTCCCTATTCACAGAGATCCCTGATCTCTGAGCTCCCTGATCTCAGAGCTCCCTGATCACAGCACTCCTTCATCACAGAGCTCCCTGATTACAGAGCCCCCTGATTACAGAGCTCCCTGATCACAGAGCTCCCTGTTCCCAGCATTCCCTGATACCAGCATTCACTGATCACAGAGCCACCTGATCTCAGTACTATCTGATCACAGAGGTTCCTGATCACAGCACTCCCTGATCACAGAGCTCCCTGATCACAGAGCCCTCTGATCACTGAGCTCCCTGATCACAGAGCTCCCTGATCATAGAGGTCCCTCTTCCCTGCATTCCCTGATCACAGCACTCCCCGATCACAGACCTCCCTGATCACAGTGCTCCCTGATCACAGCGCCGACCGATCATAGACCTCCCTGATCACAGTGCTCGCCGATCACAGAGCTCCCTGATCACAGCCCTTCCTGGTCACAGAGCCCCCTGATCTCTGAGCTCCCTGATCTCAGAGCTCCCTGATCACAGCACTCCTTGGTCACAGAGCTCCCTGATCACAGAGCTCCCTGATCACAGAGCATCCTGTTCCCAGCATTCCCTGATACCAGCATTCACTGATCACAGAGCCCCCTGATCTCAGTACTATCTGATCACAGAGGTCCCTGATCACAGCCCTTCCTGGTCACAGAGCCCCCTGATCACTGAGCTCCCTCATCACAGAGCTCCCTGATCACTGAGCTCCTTGATCACAGATCTCCCTGAGCCCCACACTCCCTGATCACAGTGCTCCCTGATCACAGAGCTCCCCGATCGTAGCACTCTCTGATCACAGTGTCCCCAGGTCACAGAGCTCCCTGATCGCAGAGATCCCTGATCACAGATCTCCCTGATCACAGAGCCCCCTGATCCCAGCGCTCCCTGATCACAGAGCTCCCTGATCACAGAGCTCCCTGATCACAGAGCTCCCTGATCCCAGCGCTCCCTGATCACAGAGGTCCATGATCCCAGCGCTCCCTGATCACAGCGCTCCCTGATCACAGATCTCCCTGATCACAGAGCTCCCTGATCACAGAGCTCCCTGATCAGAGATCCCTGATTGCAGAACTCCCTGATCACAGAACTCCCTGATCACAGAGCTCCCTGATCACAGAGATCCCTGATCACAGAGCTCCCTGATCACAGATCTCCCTGATCACAGAGATCCCTGATCACAGAGCTCCCTGTTCACACAGCTCCCTGTTCACAGAGCTCCCTGATCACAGCGCTCCCTGATCACAGAGATCCCTGATCACAGAGCTCCCTGATTCCCATACTCCCTGATCACAGTGCTCCCTGATCATAGTGCTCTCTGATCACAGCACTCCTTGATTACAAAGCTCCCTGATCACAGAGATCCCTGATCACAGAGTTCCCTGATCACTGAGGTCCGTGATCCCAGAGCTCCCTGATCATAGAGCTCCCTGATCCCTGAGCTCCTGGATAACGGTGCTCCCTGATCACAGATCTCCCTGATCACAGCACTCCCCGATCACAGACCTCCCTGATCACAGTGCTCCCTGATCACAGAGCTCCCTGATCACAGAGCTCCCTGATCACAGATCTCCCTGATCACAGAGATCCCTGATCACAGAGCTCCCTGTTCACAGAGCTCCCTGTTCACAGAGCTCCCTGATCACAGCGCTCCCTGATCACAGAGCTCCCTGATCACAGAGCAGCCTGATCACAGAGCTCCCTGATCTCAGAGCTCCCTGATCTCAGAGCTCCCTGACCTCAGACCTCCCTGATCACAGTGCTCCCTGATCACAGAGCTCCCTGATCGCAGAGATGCCTGATCACAGCGCTCCCTGAGCACACAGCTCCCTGATAACACAGCTCCCTGAACACAGAGATCCCCGATCACAGAGCTCTCTGATCACAGAGCTCCCTGATCACAGAGCAGCCTGATCACAGAGCTCCCTGATCTCAGAGCTCCCTGATCTCAGAGCTCCCTGACCTCAGAGCTCCCTGATCACAGCGCTCCCTAATCACAGAGCTCACTGATCTCAGAGCTTCCTGATCTAGGAGCTTCCTGATCTCAGAGCTCCCTAATCACAGAGCTCCCTGACCACAGAGCTCCTGATAACAGCACTCCCCGATAACAGAGCTCCCTGATCACAGGGCTCCCTGATCACAGCACTCCCCAATCACAGAGCTCCCTGATCACAGGGCTCCCTGATCACAGAGCTCCCTGATCTCAGAGCTCCCTAATCACAGAGCTTCCTGATCTCAGAGCTTCCTGATCTCAGTGCTCCCTAATCACAGAGCTCCCTGATCTCAGAGCTCCCTGATCTCTGAGCTTCCTGATCTCAGAGCTTCCTGATCTCAGAGCTCCCTAATCACAGAGCTCCCTGATCTCTGAGCTCCCTGTTCCCAGCATTCGCTGATACCAGCATTCACTGATCACAGAGCCCCCAATCTCAGTACTATCTGATCACAGAGGTCCCTGATCACAGCACTCCCTGATCACAGAGCTCCCTGATCACAGAGGCCACTGATCACTGAGCTCCCTGATCACAGAGCTCCCTGATCATAGAGCTCCCTCTTCCCAGCATTCCCTGATCACAGCACTCCCCGATCACAGACCTCCCTGATCACAGTGCTCCCTGATCACAGAGCCCCCTGATCACAGAGCTCCCTGATCGCAGAGCTCCCTGATCACAGACCTCCCTGATCACTGAGCTCCCTGATCACAGCGCCGACCGATCATAGACCTCCCTGATCACAGTGCTCGCCGATCACAGAGCTCCCTGATCACAGCCCTTCCTGGTCACAGAGCCCCCTGATCACTGAGCTCCCTCATCACAGAGCTCCCTGATCACTGAGCTCCTTGATCACAGATCTCCCTGAGCCCCACACTCCCTGATCACAGTGCTCCCTGATCACAGAGCTCACCGATCATAGCACTCTCTGATCACAGTGTTCCCAGATCACAGAGCTCCCTGATCGCAGAGATCCCTGATCACAGATCTCCCTGATCACAGAGCTCCCTGATCACAGAGCTCCCTGATCCCAGCGCTCCCTGATCACAGAGGTCCATGATCCCAGCGCTCCCTGATCACAGCCCTCCCTGATCACTGAGATCCCTGATCACAGAGCTCCCTGATCCCAGCGCTCCCTGATCACAGATCTCCCTGATCACAGAGATCCCTGATCGCAGAACTCCCTGATCACAGAACTCCCTGATCACAGAGCTCCCTGATCACAGAGATCCCTGATCACAGAGCTCCCTGATCACAGATCTCCCTGATCACAGAGATCCCTGATCACAGAGCTCCCTGTTCACAGAGCTCCCTGATCACAGCGCTCCCTGATCACAGAGATCCCTGATCACAGAGCTCCCTGATTCCCATACTCCATGATCACAGTGCTCCCTGATCATAGTGATCTCTGATCACAGCACTCCTAGATTACAGAGCTCCCTGATCACAGAGATCCCTGATCAGAGTTCCCTGATCACTGAGGTCCGTGATCCCAGAGCTCCCTGATCCCAGAGCTCCCTGATCCCTGAGCTCCCGGAAAACGGTGCTCCCTGATCACAGATCTCCCTGATCACAGCACTCCCTGATCACAAAGCTCCCTGATCATAGAGCTCCCTGATCACGTAGCCCCTGATCACAGCACTCCCCGATCACAGCACTCCCTGATCACAGTGCTCCCTGATCACAGAGCTCCCTGATCGCAGAGATGCCTGATCACAGTGCTCCCTGAGCACACAGCTCCCTGATAACACAGCTCCCTGAACACAGAGATCCCCGATCACAGAGATCCCAGATCACAGAGCTCCCTGATCACAGAGCTCCCTATTCCCAGCATTGCCTGATCACAGCACTCCCCGATCACAGCCCTCCCTGATCACAGCACTCCCCGATCACAGCACTCCCCGATCACAGCCCTCCCTGATCACAGCCCTCCCTGATCACAGAGCTCCCTGATCACAGAGCCCCCTCATCACTGAGCTCCCTGATCACAGAGCTCCCTGATCACAGAGCTCCCTATTCCCAGCATTCCCTGATCTCGGCACTCCCCGATCACAGACCTCCCTGATCACAGTGCACCCTGATCACAGCGCTCCCCGATCATAGACCTCCCTGATCACAGAGCTCCCTGATCACAAAGCTCCCTGATCACAGCACTCCCTGATCACCAGAGCTCCCTGATCACAGAGCTCCCTGATCACAGAGCTCCCTGATCATAGACCTCCCTGATCACAGCCCTCCCTGATCACAGAGCTCCCTGATCACAAAGCTCCCTGATCACAGAGCTCCCTGATCACAGAGCTCCCTGATCACAAAGCTCCCTGATCACAGAACTCCCTGATCCCAGAGCTCCCTAATCACAGAGCACCCTGATCCCAGACCTCCCTGATCACAGCGTTCCTTGATCCTGGCACTCTCTGACCACAGGGCTTCCTGATCGTAGAGCTCCCTGATCACAGTGTTCCCTGATCCTAAAACTAACTGATCCCAGCAATCCCTGATCCCTGAAATCCCTAATGCATGCAATCCTTGGTCACAGCGCTCCCTGATTCCGGCACTCTCTGATCTCAGAGGTCTCCGATTAGAACACCCTGATCCCAGAGCTCCCTGATCACCGTGCTGCCTCATCCAAGAACTTCCTAATCCTACAGTTTCCCGATCCCAGCAATTCCTGATCCCAGCATTCCCTAATGCCAGCAAACCCTGATCCCAGAGCTCCCTGATCACAGCATTCCCTGACCACAGCACTCCTTAATCCCAGAATCCCCTGATCCTAGCACTCCCTGATTCCAATGTTACCTGATCCCAACACACCCTGATCCCAGCACTCTCTGATCTCAGTGCTCCCTGATCACAGCCCTCCCTGATCACAGCCCTCCATGATCATATAGCTCCCTGATCACAAACCTCCCTGATCGCAGTGCTCCCCAATCACAGAGTTCGCTGATCACGGAGTTCCCTGATCACACCGCTCCCTTATCTCAGTGCTCCCTGATCACAAACCTCCCTGATCGCACTGCTCCCCAATCACAGAGTTCGCTGATCACGGAGTTCCCTGATCACAGTGTTCCCTTATCACAGCGCTCCCTGATCCCAGAGTTCCCTGACCACAGAGCTCCCTTTTCACAGAGCTCCCTGATCACAGTGCTCCTTCATACAGAGCTCCCTGATCACAGAGCTCCTGGATACAGAGCTCCCTGATCACAGAGCTCCCTGATCGCAGAGCTCCCTGATCACAGACCTCCCTGATCACAGCCCTTTCTGATCACAGAGCTCCCTGATCACAGCCCTTTCTGATTAAAGAGCTCGCTGATCACAGAACCCCCTGATCACAGCACTCACTAATCCCAGAGCTTCCTGATCACAATGCTACTTTATCCCAGCATTCCCTAATCCTAGCGCTCCCTGATCCTAACATTCCCTGGTCGTAACACTCCCTTTCCCAGCACTGCTTGATCACAGAGCTACCTGACCGCAGAGCACCCTGATCCCATCACTCCCTGATCCCAGAATTCCCTGATCCCAACACTGATCACAGAACTCCCTGATTACAGTGCTCAATGATCCCTGAGCTCCCTGATCCTAGAGCTCCATCAACGCTGCAATCCCTGATCACATAGCTCCCTGATCACAGTGCTTCCTGATCACAGATGTCCCTGATCCCAGCTTTCACTGATCCCAGCATTCCCAGATCCCAGAGCCCCCTGATCACAGTGCTCCGTGATCACAGCACTACCTGATCCCAGAGTCCTCTGATCACAGCCCTCCCTGATGACAGAGCTCCCTGATCGCAGAGCTCCCTGATCACAGAGCTCCCTGTTCACAGCGCCCCCTGATCACAGAGCTCCCTGATCACAGAGCTCCCTGATCACAGAGCTCCCTCACCATAGAGCTCCCTGATCACAGAGCTCCCTGTTCACAGTTCTCCCTCATCACAGAGCTCCCTGATCACAGCGCACCCTGATCACAGAGCTCCCTGATCACAGAGCTCCCTGATCACAGAGCTCCCTAATCACAGAGCTTCCTGATCTCAGAGCTCCCTAATCACAGAGCTCCCTGATCTCAGAGCTCCCTGATCTCAGAGCTCCCTGATCACAGAGCTTCCTGATCACAGAGCTTCCTGATCTCAGAGCTCCCTAATCACAGAGCTCCCTGATCTCAGAGCTCCCTGATCCCAGATCCCCCTGATCACAGAGTTCCCTGATCACAGAGCTCCCCGATCACAGAGCTCCCTGATCACAATGCTCCCTGATCACACAGCTCCCTAATCACAGAGCTCTCTGATCACAGAGATCACTGATCCCAGAGCTCCCTGATCAGCGGGCTGTCTGATCATAGCGCTCCCTGATCATAGAGCTCCCTGATCAGACAGCTCCCTAATCACAGAGCTTCCTGATCACAGAGATCCCCGATCACAGAGATCCCTGATTACAGAGCTACCTGATTACTGAGGTCCCTGATCCCAGAGATCCCTGATCCCAGAGTTCCCTGATCACAAAGCTCCCTGATCTCAGAACTCCCTGATCCCAGAGCTCCCTAATCACAGAGCTCCCTGATCACAAAGCTCCCTGATCACAGCACTCCCCGATCACAGAGCTCCCTGATCAAAGGGCTCCTTGATCACAGAGCTCCATAATCACAGAGCTCCCTGATCACAGCACTCCCCAATCACAGAGCTCCCTGATCACAGGGCTCCCTGATCACAGAGCTCCCTAATCACAGAGCTTCCTGATCTCAGAGCTCCCTAATCACAGATCTCCCTGATCTCAGAGCTCCCTGATCTCAGAGCTCCCTTATCACAGAGCTTCCTGATCTCAGAGCTTCCTGATCTCAGAGCTCCCTAATCTCAGAGCTCCCTGATCTCAGAGCTCCCTGATCCCAGATCCCCCTGATCACAGAGTTCCCTGATCACAGAGCTCCCCGATCACAGAGCTCCCTGATCACAATGCTCCCTGATCACACAGCTCCCTAATCACAGAGCTCTCTGATCACAGAGATCACTGATCCCAGAGCTCCCTGATCACAGGGCTGTCTGATCATAGCGCTCCCTGATCACAGAGCTCCCTGATCACACAGCTCCCTAATCACAGAGCTCTCTGATCACAGAGATCACTGATCCCAGAGCTCCCTGATCACAGGGCTGTCTGATCATAGCGCTCCCTGATCACAGAGCTCCCTGATCAGACAGCTCCCTAATTACAGAGCTTCCTGATCACAGAGATCCCCGATCACAGAGAACCCTGATTACAGAGCTACCTGATCACTGAGGTCCCTGATCACAGAGATCACTGATCTCAGAGCTCCCTGATCTCAGAGCTTCCTGATCTCAGAGCTTCCTGATCTCAGAGCTCCCTAATCATAGAGCTCCCTGATCACAGAGCTGCCTGATCACAGAGCTTCATGATCTAAGAGCTTCCTGATCTCAGAGCTCCCTAATCACAGAGCTCCCTGATCTCTGAGCTCCCTGATCTCAGAGCTCCCTGATCTCAGAGCTTCCTGATTGCAGTGCTCCCTGATCACACAGCTCGCTGATCGCAGAGCTCCCCGATCAAAGATTTCCCTGATCACAGAGCTTCCTAATCACAGAGCTGCCTGATCTCAGAGCTCCCTGATCTCAGAGCTCCCTGATCTCAGAGCTCCCTGATCACAGAGCTCCCTGATCAGAAAGCTTCCTCATCTAGGAGCTTCCTGATCTCAGAGCTACCTAATCACAGAGCTCCCTGATCTCAGAGCTCCCTGATCTCAGAGCTCCCTGATCACAGAGCTCCCTGATCAGAAAGCTCCCTGATCACAGCACTCCCCGATCACAGAGCTCCCTGATCACAGGGCTCCCTGATCACAGAGCTCCCTAATCACAGAGCTCCCTGATCACAGCACTCCCCAATCACAGAGCTCCCTGATCACAGGGCTCCCTGATCACAGAGCTCCCTGATCTCAGAGCTCCCTAATCACAGAGCTTCCTGATCTCAGAGCTTCCTGATCTCAGAGCTCCCTAAACACAGAGCTCCCTGATCTCATAGCTCCCTGATCACAGAGCCTCCTGATCTCAGAGCTCCCTAATCACAGAGTTTCCTGATCTCAGAGCTGCCTGATCTCAGAGCTCCCTAATCACAGAGCTCCCTGATCTCAGAGCTCCCTGTTCACAGAGCTCCCTGATCACAAAGCTCCCTGATCATAGAGCTCCCTGATCACGTAGCCCCCTGATCACAGCACTCCCCGATCACAGACCTCCCTGATCACAGTGCTCCCTGATCACAGAGCTCCCTGATCGCAGAGATGCCTGATCACAGTGCTCCCTGAGCACACAGCTCCCTGATAACACAGCTCCCTGAACACAGAGATCCCCGATCACAGAGCTTCCTGATCACAGAGCTCCCTGATCGCAGAGCTCCCTGATCACAGAGCAGCCTGATCACAGAGCTCCCTGATCTCAGAGCTCCCTGATCTCAGAGCTCCCTGACCTCAGAGCTTCCTGATCTAGGAGCTTCCTGATCTCAGAGCTTACTAATCACAGAGCTCCCTGATCACAGAGCTCCCTGATCACAGAGCTCCCTGATCGCAGAGATCCCTGATCACAGATCTCCCTGATCACAGAGCTCCCTGACCCCAGCGCTCCCTGATCACAGGGCTCCCTGATCACAGAGCTCCCTGATCACAGAGCTCCCTGATCCCAGCGCTCCCTGATCACAGAGGTCCATGATCCCAGCACTCCCTGATCACAGCCCTCCCTGATCACAGATCTCCCTGATCACAGAGCTTCCTGATCTAGGAGCTTCCTGATCTCAGAGCTTACTAATCACAGAGCTCCCTGATCACAGAGCTCCCTGATCACAGAGCTCCCATATCGCAGAGATCCCTGATCACTGAGCTCCCTGATCACAGAGCTCCCTGATCATAGAGCTCCCTATTCCCAGCATTCCCTGATCACAGCACTCGCCGATCACAGAGCTCCCGGATCTCAGCCCTTCCTGGTCACAGAGCCCCCTGATCACTGAGCTCCCTCATCACAGAGCTCCCTGATCCCAGCGCTCCCTGATCACAGAGGTCCATGATCACAGAGCTCCCTGATCACAGAGATCCCTGATCGCAGAACTCCCTGATCACAGAACTCCCTGATCACAGAGCTCCCTGATCACAGAGATCCCTGATCACAGAGCTCCCTGATCACAGATCTCCCTGATCACAGAGATCCCTGATCACAGAGCTCCCTGATCACAGAGATCCCTGATCACAGCACTCCCCGATCACAGACCTCCCTGTTCACGGTGCTCCCTGATCACAGAGCTCCCTGATCTCAGAGCTCCCTGATCTCAGAGCTCCCTGACCTCAGAGCTCCCTGATCACAGCGCTCCCTAATCACAGAGCTCCCTGATCTCAGAGCTTCCTGATCTAGGAGATTCCTGATCTCAGAGCTTCCTAATCACAGAGCTCCCTGATCACAGAGCTCCCTGATCACAGCACTCCCCGATAACAGAGCTCCCTGATCACAGGGCTCCCTGATCACAGCACTCCCCAATCACAGAGCTCCCTGATCACAGGGCTCCCTGATCACAGAGCTCCCTGATCTCAGAGCTCCCTAATCACAGAGCTTCCTGATCTCAGAGCTTCCTGATCTCAGAGCTCCCTAATCACAGAGCTCCCTGATCTCAGAGCTTCCTGATCTCAGAGCCTCCTGATCTCAGAGCTCCCTAATCACAGAGATCCCTGATCTCTGAGCTCCCTGATCTCAGAGCTCCCTGATCACAGCACTCCTTGATCACAGAGCTCCCTGATTACAGAGCTCCCTGATTACAGAGCTCCCTGATCACAGGGCTCCCTGATCACAGAGCTCCCTGATCACAGAGCTCCCTGATCCCAGCGCTCCCTGATCACAGAGGTCCATGATCCCAGCACTCCCTGATCACAGCCCTCCCTGATCACAGATCTCCCTGATCTCAGAGCTTCCTGATCTAGGAGCTTCCTGATCTCAGAGCTTACTAATCACAGAGCTCCCTGATCACAGAGCTCCCTGATCACAGAGCTCCCTGATCGCAGAGATCCCTGATCACTGAGCTCCCTGATCACAGAGCTCCCTGATCATAGAGCTCCCTATTCCCAGCATTCCCTGATCACAGCACTCGCCGATCACAGAGCTCCCGGATCTCAGCCCTTCCTGGTCACAGAGCCCCCTGATCACTGAGCTCCCTAATCACAGAGCTCCCTGATCCCAGCGCTCCCTGATCACAGAGGTCCATGATCACAGAGCTCCCTGATCACAGAGATCCCTGATCGCAGAACTCCCTGATCACAGAGCTCCCTGATCACAGAGATCCCTGATCACAGAGCTCCCTGATCACAGATCTCCCTGATCACAGAGATCCCTGATCACAGAGCTCCCTGATCACAGAGATCCCTGATCACAGAGCTCCCTGATTCCCATACTCCCTGATCACAGTGCTCCCTGATCATAGTACTCTCTGATCACAGCACTCCTTGATTACAGAGCTCCCTGATTACAGAGATCCCTGATCACAGAGTTCCCTGATCACTGAGGTCCGTGATCCCAGAGCTCCCTGATCCCAGAGCTCCCTGATCCCTGAGCTCCCGGATAACACTGCTTCCTGATCACAGATCTCCCTGATCACAGCACTCCCTGATCACAAAGCTCCCTGATCATAGAGCTCCCTGAACTCGTAGCCCCCTGATCACAGCACTCCCCGATCACAGACCTCCCTGATCACAGTGCTCCCTGATCACAGAGCTCCCTGATCGCAGAGATGCCTGATCACAGTGCTCCCTGAGCACACAGCTCCCTGATAACACAGCTCCCTGAACACAGAGATCCCCGATCACAGAGCTCCCTGATCACAGAGCTCCCTGATCACAGAGCTCCCTGATCTCAGAGCTTCCTGATCTCAGAGCTTACTAATCACAGAGCTCCCTGATCACAGAGCTCCCTGATCACAGAGCTGCCTGATCGCAGAGATCCCTGATCACAGAGCTCCCTGATCACAGAGCTCCTTGATCCCAGCGCTCCCTGATCACAGAGGTCCATGATCCCAGCACTCCCTGATCACAGAGCTCCCTGTTCCCAGCATTCCCTGATACCAGCATTCACTGATCACAGGGCACCCTGATCACAGAGTTCCCTGATCTCAGAGCTCCCTAATCACAGAGCTTCCTGATCTCAGAGCTTCCTGATCTCAGTGCTCCCTAATCACAGAGCTCCCTGATGTCAGAGCTCCCTGATCTCAGAGCTCCCTGATCTCAGAGCTTCCTGATCTCAGAGCTTCCTGATCTCAGAGCTCCCTATTCACAGAGATCCCTGATCTCTGAGCTCCCTGATCTCAGAGCTCCCTGATCACAGCACTCCTTCATCACAGAGCTCCCTGATTACAGAGCCCCCTGATTACAGAGCTCCCTGATCACAGAGCTCCCTGTTCCCAGCATTCCCTGATACCAGCATTCACTGATCACAGAGCCACCTGATCTCAGTACTATCTGATCACAGAGGTTCCTGATCACAGCACTCCCTGATCACAGAGCTCCCTGATCACAGAGCCCTCTGATCACTGAGCTCCCTGATCACAGAGCTCCCTGATCATAGAGGTCCCTCTTCCCTGCATTCCCTGATCACAGCACTCCCCGATCACAGACCTCCCTGATCACAGTGCTCCCTGATCACAGCGCCGACCGATCATAGACCTCCCTGATCACAGTGCTCGCCGATCACAGAGCTCCCTGATCACAGCCCTTCCTGGTCACAGAGCCCCCTGATCTCTGAGCTCCCTGATCTCAGAGCTCCCTGATCACAGCACTCCTTGGTCACAGAGCTCCCTGATCACAGAGCTCCCTGATCACAGAGCATCCTGTTCCCAGCATTCCCTGATACCAGCATTCACTGATCACAGAGCCCCCTGATCTCAGTACTATCTGATCACAGAGGTCCCTGATCACAGCCCTTCCTGGTCACAGAGCCCCCTGATCACTGAGCTCCCTCATCACAGAGCTCCCTGATCACTGAGCTCCTTGATCACAGATCTCCCTGAGCCCCACACTCCCTGATCACAGTGCTCCCTGATCACAGAGCTCCCCGATCGTAGCACTCTCTGATCACAGTGTCCCCAGGTCACAGAGCTCCCTGATCGCAGAGATCCCTGATCACAGATCTCCCTGATCACAGAGCCCCCTGATCCCAGCGCTCCCTGATCACAGAGCTCCCTGATCACAGAGCTCCCTGATCACAGAGCTCCCTGATCCCAGCGCTCCCTGATCACAGAGGTCCATGATCCCAGCGCTCCCTGATCACAGCGCTCCCTGATCACAGATCTCCCTGATCACAGAGCTCCCTGATCACAGAGCTCCCTGATCAGAGATCCCTGATTGCAGAACTCCCTGATCACAGAACTCCCTGATCACAGAGCTCCCTGATCACAGAGATCCCTGATCACAGAGCTCCCTGATCACAGATCTCCCTGATCACAGAGATCCCTGATCACAGAGCTCCCTGTTCACACAGCTCCCTGTTCACAGAGCTCCCTGATCACAGCGCTCCCTGATCACAGAGATCCCTGATCACAGAGCTCCCTGATTCCCATACTCCCTGATCACAGTGCTCCCTGATCATAGTGCTCTCTGATCACAGCACTCCTTGATTACAAAGCTCCCTGATCACAGAGATCCCTGATCACAGAGTTCCCTGATCACTGAGGTCCGTGATCCCAGAGCTCCCTGATCATAGAGCTCCCTGATCCCTGAGCTCCTGGATAACGGTGCTCCCTGATCACAGATCTCCCTGATCACAGCACTCCCCGATCACAGACCTCCCTGATCACAGTGCTCCCTGATCACAGAGCTCCCTGATCACAGAGCTCCCTGATCACAGATCTCCCTGATCACAGAGATCCCTGATCACAGAGCTCCCTGTTCACAGAGCTCCCTGTTCACAGAGCTCCCTGATCACAGCGCTCCCTGATCACAGAGCTCCCTGATCACAGAGCAGCCTGATCACAGAGCTCCCTGATCTCAGAGCTCCCTGATCTCAGAGCTCCCTGACCTCAGACCTCCCTGATCACAGTGCTCCCTGATCACAGAGCTCCCTGATCGCAGAGATGCCTGATCACAGCGCTCCCTGAGCACACAGCTCCCTGATAACACAGCTCCCTGAACACAGAGATCCCCGATCACAGAGCTCTCTGATCACAGAGCTCCCTGATCACAGAGCAGCCTGATCACAGAGCTCCCTGATCTCAGAGCTCCCTGATCTCAGAGCTCCCTGACCTCAGAGCTCCCTGATCACAGCGCTCCCTAATCACAGAGCTCCCTGATCTCAGAGCTTCCTGATCTAGGAGCTTCCTGATCTCAGAGCTCCCTAATCACAGAGCTCCCTGACCACAGAGCTCCTGATAACAGCACTCCCCGATAACAGAGCTCCCTGATCACAGGGCTCCCTGATCACAGCACTCCCCAATCACAGAGCTCCCTGATCACAGGGCTCCCTGATCACAGAGCTCCCTGATCTCAGAGCTCCCTAATCACAGAGCTTCCTGATCTCAGAGCTTCCTGATCTCAGTGCTCCCTAATCACAGAGCTCCCTGATCTCAGAGCTCCCTGATCTCTGAGCTTCCTGATCTCAGAGCTTCCTGATCTCAGAGCTCCCTAATCACAGAGCTCCCTGATCTCTGAGCTCCCTGTTCCCAGCATTTGCTGATACCAGCATTCACTGATCACAGAGCCCCCAATCTCAGTACTATCTGATCACAGAGGTCCCTGATCACAGCACTCCCTGATCACAGAGCTCCCTGATCACAGAGCCCACTGATCACTGAGCTCCCTGATCACAGAGCTCCCTGATCATAGAGCTCCCTCTTCCCAGCATTCCCTGATCACAGCACTCCCCGATCACAGACCTCCCTGATCACAGTGCTCCCTGATCACAGAGCCCCCTGATCACAGAGCTCCCTGATCGCAGAGCTCCCTGATCACAGACCTCCCTGATCACTGAGCTCCCTGATCACAGCGCCGACCGATCATAGACCTCCCTGATCACAGTGCTCGCCGATCACAGAGCTCCCTGATCACAGCCCTTCCTGGTCACAGAGCCCCCTGATCACTGAGCTCCCTCATCACAGAGCTCCCTGATCACTGAGCTCCTTGATCACAGATCTCCCTGAGCCCCACACTCCCTGATCACAGTGCTCCCTGATCACAGAGCTCACCGATCATAGCACTCTCTGATCACAGTGTTCCCAGATCACAGAGCTCCCTGATCGCAGAGATCCCTGATCACAGATCTCCCTGATCACAGAGCTCCCTGATCACAGAGCTCCCTGATCCCAGCGCTCCCTGATCACAGAGGTCCATGATCCCAGCGCTCCCTGATCACAGCCCTCCCTGATCACTGAGATCCCTGATCACAGAGCTCCCTGATCCCAGCGCTCCCTGATCACAGAACTCCCTGATCACAGAGCTCCCTGATCACAGAGATCCCTGATCACAGAGCTCCCTGATCACAGATCTCCCTGATCACAGAGATCCCTGATCACAGAGCTCCCTGTTCACAGAGCTCCCTGATCACAGCGCTCCCTGATCACAGAGATCCCTGATCACAGAGCTCCCTGATTCCCATACTCCATGATCACAGTGCTCCCTGATCATAGTGATCTCTGATCACAGCACTCCTAGATTACAGAGCTCCCTGATCACAGAGATCCCTGATCAGAGTTCCCTGATCACTGAGGTCCGTGATCCCAGAGCTCCCTGATCCCAGAGCTCCCTGATCCCTGAGCTCCCGGAAAACGGTGCTCCCTGATCACAGATCTCCCTGATCACAGCACTCCCTGATCACAAAGCTCCCTGATCATAGAGCTCCCTGATCACGTAGCCCCTGATCACAGCACTCCCCGATCACAGCACTCCCTGATCACAGTGCTCCCTGATCACAGAGCTCCCTGATCGCAGAGATGCCTGATCACAGTGCTCCCTGAGCACACAGCTCCCTGATAACACAGCTCCCTGAACACAGAGATCCCCGATCACAGAGATCCCAGATCACAGAGCTCCCTGATCACAGAGCTCCCTATTCCCAGCATTGCCTGATCACAGCACTCCCCGATCACAGCCCTCCCTGATCACAGCACTCCCCGATCACAGCACTCCCCGATCACAGCCCTCCCTGATCACAGCCCTCCCTGATCACAGAGCTCCCTGATCACAGAGCCCCCTCATCACTGAGCTCCCTGATCACAGAGCTCCCTGATCACAGAGCTCCCTATTCCCAGCATTCCCTGATCTCGGCACTCCCCGATCACAGACCTCCCTGATCACAGTGCACCCTGATCACAGCGCTCCCCGATCATAGACCTCCCTGATCACAGAGCTCCCTGATCACAAAGCTCCCTGATCACAGCACTCCCTGATCACCAGAGCTCCCTGATCACAGAGCTCCCTGATCACAGAGCTCCCTGATCATAGACCTCCCTGATCACAGCCCTCCCTGATCACAGAGCTCCCTGATCACAAAGCTCCCTGATCACAGAGCTCCCTGATCACAGAGCTCCCTGATCACAAAGCTCCCTGATCACAGAACTCCCTGATCCCAGAGCTCCCTAATCACAGAGCACCCTGATCCCAGACCTCCCTGATCACAGCGCTCCTTGATCCTGGCACTCTCTGACCACAGGGCTTCCTGATCGTAGAGCTCCCTGATCACAGTGTTCCCTGATCCTAAAACTAACTGATCCCAGCAATCCCTGATCCCTGAAATCCCTAATGCATGCAATCCTTGGTCACAGCGCTCCCTGATTCCGGCACTCTCTGATCTCAGAGGTCTCCGATTAGAACACCCTGATCCCAGAGCTCCCTGATCACCGTGCTGCCTCATCCAAGAACTTCCTAATCCTACAGTTTCCCGATCCCAGCAATTCCTGATCCCAGCATTCCCTAATGCCAGCAAACCCTGATCCCAGAGCTCCCTGATCACAGCATTCCCTGACCACAGCACTCCTTAATCCCAGAATCCCCTGATCCTAGCACTCCCTGATTCCAATGTTACCTGATCCCAACACACCCTGATCCCAGCACTCTCTGATCTCAGTGCTCCCTGATCACAGCCCTCCCTGATCACAGCCCTCCATGATCATATAGCTCCCTGATCACAAACCTCCCTGATCGCAGTGCTCCCCAATCACAGAGTTCGCTGATCACGGAGTTCCCTGATCACACCGCTCCCTTATCTCAGTGCTCCCTGATCACAAACCTCCCTGATCGCACTGCTCCCCAATCACAGAGTTCGCTGATCACGGAGTTCCCTGATCACAGTGTTCCCTTATCACAGCGCTCCCTGATCCCAGAGTTCCCTGACCACAGAGCTCCCTTTTCACAGAGCTCCCTGATCACAGTGCTCCTTCATACAGAGCTCCCTGATCACAGAGCTCCTGGATACAGAGCTCCCTGATCACAGAGCTCCCTGATCGCAGAGCTCCCTGATCACAGACCTCCCTGATCACAGCCCTTTCTGATCACAGAGCTCCCTGATCACAGCCCTTTCTGATTAAAGAGCTCGCTGATCACAGAACCCCCTGATCACAGCACTCACTAATCCCAGAGCTTCCTGATCACAATGCTACTTTATCCCAGCATTCCCTAATCCTAGCGCTCCCTGATCCTAACATTCCCTGGTCGTAACACTCCCTTTCCCAGCACTGCTTGATCACAGAGCTACCTGACCGCAGAGCACCCTGATCCCATCACTCCCTGATCCCAGAATTCCCTGATCCCAACACTGATCACAGAACTCCCTGATTACAGTGCTCAATGATCCCTGAGCTCCCTGATCCTAGAGCTCCATCAACGCTGCAATCCCTGATCACATAGCTCCCTGATCACAGTGCTTCCTGATCACAGATGTCCCTGATCCCAGCTTTCACTGATCCCAGCATTCCCAGATCCCAGAGCCCCCTGATCACAGTGCTCCGTGATCACAGCACTACCTGATCCCAGAGTCCTCTGATCACAGCCCTCCCTGATGACAGAGCTCCCTGATCGCAGAGCTCCCTGATCACAGAGCTCCCTGTTCACAGCGCCCCCTGATCACAGAGCTCCCTGATCACAGAGCTCCCTGATCACAGAGCTCCCTCACCATAGAGCTCCCTGATCACAGAGCTCCCTGTTCACAGAGCTCCCTGATCGCACAGCTCCCTCATCACAGAGCTCCCTCACCATAGAGCTCCCTGATCACAGAGCTCCCTAATCACAGAGCCCCCTGTTCCCTAGAACTCCCTGATCCTGGCACTCTCTGACCACAGTGCTTCCTGATCACAGAGCTCCCTCATCACAGTGTTCCCTGATCCTAAAACTAACTGATCCTAGCAATCCCTGATCCCAGCAATCCCTGATCCCTGCAATCCCTAATGCATGCAATCCTTGGCCACATCGCTACCTGATCCCGGCACTCTCTGATCTCAGAGGTGTCCGATCAGAACACCCTGATCCCAGAGCTCCCTGATCACAGAGCTGCCTCATCCAAGAACTTCCTAATCCTAGTGCTTCCCGATCCCAGCATTCCCTAATGCCAGCAATCCCTGATCCCAGAGCTCCCTTATCACAGCACTTCCTGACCACAGCACTCCTTAATCCCAGAATCCCCTGATCCTAGCGCTCCCTGATTCCAATGTTATCTGATCCCAACACTCCCTGATCCCAGCACTCCCTGATCTCAGTGCTCCCTGATCACAGCCCTCACTGATCACAGCCCTCCCTGATCACAGCCCTCCATGATCACAAACCTCCCTGATCGCAGTGCTCCCCAATCACATAGTTCCTTGTCCATAGAGCTCCCTGATCACAGAGCTCCCTGATACAGAGCTCCCTGATCACAGCACTCCCTGATCACAGAACTCGCTGATCACAGAGTTCCCTGATCACAGAGCTCCCTGATCACAGCCCTCCCTGATCACAGACCTCCCTGATCACAGACCTCCCTGATCACAGCCCTTTCTGATCACAGAGCTCGCTGATCACATCCCTTTCTGATTAAAGAGCTCGCTGATCACAGAACCCCCTGATCACAGCAGTCACTAATCCCAGAGCTTCCTGATCACAATGCTACTTTATCCCAGCATTCCCTGATCCTAGCGCTCCCTGATCCTAACATTCCCTGGTCGTAACACTCCCTTTCCCAGCACTGCTTGATCACAGAGCTACCTGACCGCAGAGCTCCCTGATCCCATCACTCCCTGATCGCAGAATTCCCTGACCCCAACACTGATCACAGAACTCCCTGATTGCAGTGCTCAATGATCCCTGAGCTCCCTGATCCTAGAGCTCCCTCAACCCTGCAATCCCTGATCACAGAGCTCCCTGATCACAGCATTCACTGATCCTAGCATTCTCTGATCCCAGAGCCCCCTGATCACAGTGCTCCATGATCACAGCACTACCTGATCCCAGAGTCCTCTGATCACAGCGCTCCCTGATCCCAACACTCCCTGATCCCAGAATTCTCTGATCACAGAGCTCTCTGATCTCAGGGCCCTCTGATCACAGGGCCCCCTGATCCTAACATTCCCTGATCCCAGAATTCCCTGATCCCAGAATTCCCTGATCACAGAGCTCCCTGATCAAAGAGCTCCCTGATCCCAACAATCCCTGACACCAGCAATCCTTAATGCCAGCAATCCCAGACACAGCTCTCCCTGATCCCAGCACTCTCTGATCCCAGAATTATCTGATCCCAGAGCTCCCTGATCCCTTGGCCCCCTGATCCTAACATTCCCTGATCCAGAATTCCCTGATAACAGAGCTCCCTGATCAAAGAGCTCCCTGATCCCAACAATCCCTGACACCAGTAATCCTTAATGCCAGCAATCCCAGACACAGCTCTCCCTGATCCCAGCACTCTCTGATCCCAGAATTATCTGATCCCAGAGCTCCCTGATCCCTTGGCCCCCTGATCCTAACATTCCCTGATCCAGAATTCCCTGATCCCAGCACTCTCTGATCACAGAGCTCCCTGATCCCAACACTCCCTGATCCTAGAGCTCCTTGGCCCCCTGATTACAGAACCCCCTGATCGCAGAGCTGCCCGATCACAAAGCTTCCTTAACACAGCACTCCCTGATCTCAGAGCTCCCTAATCACAGAGCTCCCTAATCCCAACATGCCCTGATCCCAGAATTCCTTGATCCCAGCTCTCCCAATCAAAGTACTCACTGATCCCAGATCCCCCTGATCACAGCGCTCCCTGATCACAGAGCTCCCTGATCACAGAGCCCCCTGATCACAGAGCTCCCTGATCCCAGACCTCCCTAATCACAGAGCTCCCTGATCACAGAGCTCCCTGATCACAGAGCTCCCTGATCACAGCCCTCCCTGATCACAGAGCCCCCTGATCACAGAGCTCCCTGATCACAGAGCTCCTGATCACAGCGCTCCCTGATCACAGACCTCCCTGATCACAGCACTCCCTGATCCCAGAGCTCCCTAATCACAGACCTCCCTGATCCCAGACCTCCCTAATCACCGCGCTCCCTGATCCTGGCACTCTCTGACCACAGGGCTTCCTGATCACAGAGCTCCCTGATCACAGTGTTTCCTGATCCTAAAACTAACTGATCCCAGCAATCCCTGATCCCTGCAATCCCTAATGCATGCAATCCTTAGTCGCAGAGCCCTCTGATCCCGGCACTCTCTGATCACAGAGGTCTCCGAGCAGAACACCATGATCCCAGAGCTCTCTGATCCAAGAACTTCCTAATCCTAGTGCTTCCCGATCCCAGCAATTCCTGATCCCAGCATTCCCTAATGCCAGCAATCCCTGATCCCAGAGCTCCCTTATCACAGCACTCCCTGACCACAGCACTCCTTAATCCCAGAATCCCCTGATCCTAGTGCTCCCTGATTCCAACGTTACCTGATCCCAACACTCCCTGATTCCAGCACTCCCTGATCACAGAGCTCCCTGATCGCAGAGATGCCTGATCACAGTGCTCCCTGAGCACACAGCTCCCTGATAACACAGCTCCCTGAACACAGAGATCCCCGATCACAGAGATCCCAGATCACAGAGCTCCCTGATCACAGAGCTCCCTATTCCCAGCATTGCCTGATCACAGCATTCCCCGATCACAGACCTCCCTGATCACAGCACTCCTTGATCACAGAGCTCCCTGATTACAGAGCTCCATGACCACAGAGCTCCCTGATCTCAGAGCTCCCTGATCACAGAGCTCCCTGATCACTGAGCTCCCTGATCACAGGGCTCCCTCATCACAGAGCTCCCTGATCACAGCACTCCCCGATCACAGCACTCCCCGATCACAGCCCTCCCTGATCACAGCACTCCCTGATCACAGAGCTCCCTGATCACAGAGCCCCCTCATCACTGAGCTCCCTGATCACAGAGCTCCTTGATCACGGGGCTCCCTGATCACAGAGCTCCCTGATCACAGAGCTCCCTATTCCCAGCATTCCCTGATCTCGGCACTCCCCGATCACAGACCTCCCTGATCACAGTGCACCCTGATCACAGCGCTCCCCGATCATAGACCTCCCTGATCACAGAGCTCCCTGATCACAAAGCTCCCTGATCACAGCACTCCCTGATCACCAGAGCTCCCTGATCACAGAGCTCCCTGATCACAGAGCTCCCTGATCATAGACCTCCCTGATCACAGCCCTCCCTGATCACAGAGCTCCCTGATCACAAAGCTCCCTGATCACAGAGCTCCCTGATCACAGAGCTCCCTGATCACAAAGCTCCCTGATCACAGAACTCCCTGATCCCAGAGCTCCCTAATCACAGAGCACCCTGATCCCAGACCTCCCTGATCACAGCGCTCCTTGATCCTGGCACTCTCTGACCACAGGGCTTCCTGATCGTAGAGCTCCCTGATCACAGTGTTCCCTGATCCTAAAACTAACTGATCCCAGCAATCCCTGATCCCTGAAATCCCTAATGTATGCAATCCTTGGTCACAGCGCTCCCTGATTCCGGCACTCTCTGATCTCAGAGGTCTCCGATTAGAACACCCTGATCCCAGAGCTCCCTGATCACCGTGCTGCCTCATCCAAGAACTTCCTAATCCTACAGTTTCCCGATCCCAGCAATTCCTGATCCCAGCATTCCCTAATGCCAGCAAACCCTGATCCCAGAGCTCCCTGATCACAGCATTCCCTGACCACAGCACTCCTTAATCCCAGAATCCCCTGATCCTAGCACTCCCTGATTCCAATGTTACCTGATCCCAACACACCCTGATCCCAGCACTCCCTGATCTCAGTGCTCCCTGATCACAGCCCTCCCTGATCACAGCCCTCCATGATCATATAGCTCCCTGATCACAAACCTCCCTGATCGCAGTGCTCCCCAATCACAGAGTTCGCTGATCACGGAGTTCCCTGATCACACCGCTCCCTTATCTCAGTGCTCCCTGATCACAAACCTCCCTGATCGCACTGCTCCCCAATCACAGAGTTCGCTGATCACGGAGTTCCCTGATCACAGTGTTCCCTTATCACAGCGCTCCCTGATCCCAGAGTTCCCTGACCACAGAGCTCCCTTTTCACAGAGCTCCCTGATCACAGTGCTCCTTCATACAGAGCTCCCTGATCACAGAGCTCCTGGATACAGAGCTCCCTGATCACAGAGCTCCCTGATCGCAGAGCTCCCTGATCACAGACCTCCCTGATCACAGCCCTTTCTGATCACAGAGCTCCCTGATCACAGCCCTTTCTGATTAAAGAGCTCGCTGATCACAGAACCCCCTGATCACAGCACTCACTAATCCCAGAGCTTCCTGATCACAATGCTACTTTATCCCAGCATTCCCTAATCCTAGCGCTCCCTGATCCTAACATTCCCTGGTCGTAACACTCCCTTTCCCAGCACTGCTTGATCACAGAGCTACCTGACCGCAGAGCACCCTGATCCCATCACTCCCTGATCCCAGAATTCCCTGATCCCAACACTGATCACAGAACTCCCTGATTACAGTGCTCAATGATCCCTGAGCTCCCTGATCCTAGAGCTCCATCAACGCTGCAATCCCTGATCACATAGCTCCCTGATCACAGTGCTTCCTGATCACAGATGTCCCTGATCCCAGCTTTCACTGATCCCAGCATTCCCAGATCCCAGAGCCCCCTGATCACAGTGCTCCGTGATCACAGCACTACCTGATCCCAGAGTCCTCTGATCACAGCCCTCCCTGATGACAGAGCTCCCTGATCGCAGAGCTCCTTGATCCCAGACCTCCCTGATCGCAGAGCTCCCTGATCACAGAGCTCCCTGTTCACAGTTCTCCCTCATCACAGAGCTCCCTGATCACAGCGCCCCCTGATCACAGAGCTCCCTGATCACAGAGCTCCCTGATCACAGAGCTCCCTCACCATAGAGCTCCCTGATCACAGCGCCCCCTGATCACAGAGCTCCCTGATCACAGAGCTCCCTGATCACAGAGCTCCCTGATCGCACAGCTCCCTCATCACAGAGCTCCCTCACCATAGAGCTCCCTGATCACAGAGCTCCCTAATCACAGAGCCCCCTGTTCCCTAGAACTCCCTGATCCTGGCACTCTCTGACCACAGTGCTTCCTGATCACAGAGCTCCCTCATCACAGTGTTCCCTGATCCTAAAACTAACTGATCCTAGCAATCCCTGATCCCAGCAATCCCTGATCCCTGCAATCCCTAATGCATGCAATCCTTGGCCACATCGCTACCTGATCCCGGCACTCTCTGATCTCAGAGGTGTCCGATCAGAACACCCTGATCCCAGAGCTCCCTGATCACAGAGCTGCCTCATCCAAGAACTTCCTAATCCTAGTGCTTCCCGATCCCAGCATTCCCTAATGCCAGCAATCCCTGATCCCAGAGCTCCCTTATCACAGCACTTCCTGACCACAGCACTCCTTAATCCCAGAATCCCCTGATCCTAGCGCTCCCTGATTCCAATGTTATCTGATCCCAACACTCCCTGATCCCAGCACTCCCTGATCTCAGTGCTCCCTGATCACAGCCCTCACTGATCACAGCCCTCCCTGATCACAGCCCTCCATGATCACAAACCTCCCTGATCGCAGTGCTCCCCAATCACATAGTTCCTTGTCCATAGAGCTCCCTGATCACAGAGCTCCCTGATACAGAGCTCCCTGATCACAGCACTCCCTGATCACAGAACTCGCTGATCACAGAGTTCCCTGATCACAGAGCTCCCTGATCACAGCCCTCCCTGATCACAGACCTCCCTGATCACAGACCTCCCTGATCACAGACCTCCCTGATCACAGCCCTTTCTGATCACAGAGCTCGCTGATCACAGCCCTTTCTGATTAAAGAGCTCGCTGATCACAGAACCCCCTGATCACAGCAGTCACTAATCCCAGAGTTTCCTGATCACAATGCTACTTTATCCCAGCATTCCCTGATCCTAGCGCTCCCTGATCCTAACATTCCCTGGTCGTAACACTCCCTTTCCCAGCACTGCTTGATCACAGAGCTACCTGACCGCAGAGCTCCCTGATCCCATCACTCCCTGATTCCAGAATTCCCTGACCCCAACACTGATCACAGAACTCCCTGATTGCAGTGCTCAATGATCCCTGAGCTCCCTGATCCTAGAGCTCCCTCAACCCTGCAATCCCTGATCACAGAGCTCCCTGATCACAGCATTCACTGATCCTAGCATTCTCTGATCCCAGAGCCCCCTGATCACAGTGCTCCATGATCACAGCACTACCTGATCCCAGAGTCCTCTGATCACAGCGCTCCCTGATCCCAACACTCCCTGATCCCAGAATTCTCTGATCACAGAGCTCTCTGATCACAGAGCTCCCTGATCAAAGAGCTCCCTGATCCCAACAATCCCTGACACCAGCAATCCTTAATGCCAGCAATCCCAGACACAGCTCTCCCTGATCCCAGCACTCTCTGATCCCAGAATTATCTGATCCCAGAGCTCCCTGATCCCTTGGCCCCCTGATCCTAACATTCCCTGATCCAGAATTCCCTGATTACAGAGCTCCCTGATCAAAGAGCTCCCTGATCCCAACAATCCCTGACACCAGTAATCCTTAATGCCAGCAATCCCAGACACAGCTCTCCCTGATCCCAGCACTCTCTGATCACAGAGCTCCCTGATCCCAACACTCCCTGATCCTAGAGCTCCTTGGCCCCCTGATTACAGAACCCCCTGATCGCAGAGCTGCCCGATCACAAAGCTTCCTTAACACAGCACTCCCTGATCTCAGAGCTCCCTAATCACAGAGCTCCCTAATCCCAACATGCCCTGATCCCAGAATTCCTTGATCCCAGCTCTCCCAATCAAAGTACTCACTGATCCCAGATCCCCCTGATCACAGCGCTCCCTGATCACAGAGCTCCCTGATCACAGAGCCCCCTGATCACAGACCTCCCTGATCCCAGACCTCCCTAATCACAGAGCTCTCTGATCACAGAGCTCCCTGATCACAGAGCTCCCTGATCACAGCCCTCCCTGATCACAGAGCCCCCTGATCACAGAGCTCCCTGATCACAGAGCTCCTGATCACAGCGCTCCCTGATCACAGACCTCCCTGATCACAGCACTCCCTGATCCCAGAGCTCCCTAATCACAGACCTCCCTGATCCCAGACCTCCCTAATCACCGCGCTCCCTGATCCTGGCACTCTCTGACCACAGGGCTTCCTGATCACAGAGCTCCCTGATCACAGTGTTTCCTGATCCTAAAACTAACTGATCCCAGCAATCCCTGATCCCTGCAATCCCTAATGCATGCAATCCTTAGTCGCAGAGCCCTCTGATCCCGGCACTCTCTGATCACAGAGGTCTCCGAGCAGAACACCATGATCCCAGAGCTCTCTGATCCAAGAACTTCCTAATCCTAGTGCTTCCCGATCCCAGCAATTCCTGATCCCAGCATTCCCTAATGCCAGCAATCCCTGATCCCAGAGCTCCCTTATCACAGCACTCCCTGACCACAGCACTCCTTAATCCCAGAATCCCCTGATCCTAGTGCTCCCTGATTCCAACGTTACCTGATCCCAACACTCCCTGATTCCAGCACTCCCTGATCGCAGAGCTTTCAGATCCCAGAATTCTATGATCACAGAAATCCCTGCTCACAGTGCTCAATAATCCCAGAGCTCCCTGATCCTAGCACTCCTAGATCTCAGAGCTCCCTGATCACAGCCCTCCCTGATCACAGAGCTCTCTGATCACAGAGCTTCCTGATCACAGTCCTCCCTGGTCACAGAGCTCCCTGATCCCAGAGCTCCCTGATCACTGAGCTCCCTGATCCCAGAGCTCCCTGATCACAGAGCTCCCTATCTCAGCACTCCCTGATCACAGACCTCCCTGATCACAGCGCTCCCTGATCACAGCGCTCCCTGATCACAGCGCTCCCTGATCACAGAGCTCCCTGATCACTGAGCTCCCTGATCACTGAGCTCCCTGATCCCAGAGCTCCCTGATCACAGAGCTCCCTATCTCAGCACTCCCTGATCACAGACCTCCCTGATCACAGCACTCCCTGATCATAGCGCTCCCTGATCACAGCGCTCCCTGATCACAGAGCTCCCTGATCACAGCGCTCCCTGATCACAGCGCTCCCTGATCACAGAGTTTCCTATCTCAGCTCTCCCTGATCACAGCGCTCCCTGATCACAGTCCTCCCTGATCACAGCGCTCCCTGATCACAGAGCTTCCTATCTCAGCTCTCCCTGATCACAGCCCTCCCTGATCACAGCGCTCCCTGATCACAGTCCTCCCTGATCACAGAGCTCCCTGATCACAGAGCTTCCTGATCACAGCCCTCCCTGATCACAGCCCTCCCTGATCTCCACTTTCCCTAATCTCAGAGTCCCTGATCCCAGAGCTGCCCGATCACAGCGCTTCCTGATCCCAGCATTCCCTGATCACAGCCCACCCTGAATACAGAGCTCTCTGTTCAGTTATCCCTGATCCCAGATATCCCCAGCTATTAGGGAGGGACTTCCAGAACTTTGACCCAGCATAACAAACGAACAGTGTTGTAGTTTCAAGTTGGATGGTGACCACCGAGAAGGGGAATATATGAAGCATCTTATGGTCAGTAAAATGAAAACCAGATGGAAAAGGCAAATGAGGTGGTGCAATGAGATTCACAGTGGATCAGTGTTTCAGAATATTTTTCTCCCTAACCCTCGATTATACCCTATATTCATCCTTCATGTTCAATCACGGCAATTTTTTCTGTTTGCTCTGGTTTAACCAACATCAAAACTGAACCACACTTAAAACACTCAGTCATCTGTGTGTAACTACCACAATATTTTGATTTCTCAAATTGCAGCAAGTGTCAGAAAGGCTCAAAACTTATCAAGGAAAGGAGGGGGAAAGGTGATTGAGGTGACAATCAGGTCAACCATGCTACTATTGAATGGCAGAAGGGGCTGATGGCCTACTTCTGCTCCTAATTAGTATGTTAGTTTGCAAAGGTAACTGCATTTGTAATCAAATGAAAATAATGAATATTAAATAATTATTGGTTCAATCTTCTGACACAAGCAAAATTCTTTCAAACCTATCTTGCAGTGAATGTTATGAAAGGCATGCCTTTTAGCAGGAGTGTTATCTTTTCATGTATTTAAACCCACACAATGTGTATGCTGGTGTCAATCTCTCACCTTCACTGTAGTTTTCCCAGGCACCAGCAATCAGTTCAGGCATGTCCAATGCTATTTAAAATTCCTCCTTCATGATTTATTTTTGCTTAGCCTGCGGACAAACTCGGAACTGTTAAGCTGAGAAACTACATTTTGTGGTGTGCAATGTAGAAGCAACATCACCAAACTGCACTATTCAATAAAAGCAAGAGGCCTAATAAATGGTCCGTTACAAGTGGCTTGGTGAATGGGTCAACAGAAGACACTGTAGCTCTCACATTGAGCCTTCAAAACTTATTTTCGAACATAACCAAAAGGCGTCAATTGGACTGCATTTCCATGTTCTTAAAGTTCTCTCCCTATTAAACAGATTAGCCTGAAATTGGATTGTGACTAAATATGAGGGGCCAGATTTGCCATTTACAGGCTGTCTCTGCCTGATCTCAGCCACTGGCTGCAATTGTTACTGGGTCCTCATTATAATGTGACAGGTGAACAGTAACCATGTTAGGATTGAATAGAATTCCTAAAGCGTGGAAGCAGGCCATTCGGCCCATTGAGTCCACACCAACTCTGAGGAGCATCCCACCCAGACCCTCCCACCTACCATATCTCCGTCACCCTGCATTTCCCATGGCTAATCCACCTGGCTTGCACATCCCTGGACACTATGGGCAATTTTGCATGGCCAATCCACCTAATCTGCACATCTTTGGACTGTGGAAGGAAATCGGACCATCTAGAGGAAGTCCAGGCAGACACAGGGAGAAAATTCAAACTCCTCACAGGAGTTTTCTGTGGGTGGAATCAAACTTGGGTCCTTGGCACTGTGAGGCAGCAGTGCTAACCACTGAGCCACTGTGCATTGGCTGTGTAAGAGTAAGTTGAACGATAAGGGTTAATGTGCACATTAAGCTAATCTCCAGGCAACCCTCCTATGTCAGGAATACTAGTGTCAACAGAAAATCCCATAAAGACCTTAGAGTCTGTAGAGTTGAGGAGATGAAGAGGATAAACAGATACTGATTAGAAATGGAACAAACAATACCAGGCTAGGATAAAGATTAGAGCTGAAAATGTGTTGCTGGAGAAGCGCAGCAGGTCAGGCAGCATCCAGGGAACAGGAGAATCGACGTTTCGGGCATAAGCCCTTCTTCAGGATAAAGATTAAGCGATCCCCAACTGGGTGTGTAAAGTATTAACCTATGACCAGAATATAGTTTCTTATGTTTGTACGAATTGAGATTAGAATTTGGATTATGAGATCTTTGCATAGCTAAAATGGTATAAAGGAGTTGTTCTGTATTCCTCGGACTTTATTCTAGCTTGTATAGAGTGACAGCCTCCATGCATTCACTTAAATAAACAATCTTAAACCTAGACAGAGTCTCCTATGGTCAAGAAGTTACTACAACTGCTCCATGCCTGTTTCATGGAGCCAGATATAGGGCTGAACTGACACATTCGACGCCTGCACCTATACTGTTATAAAGATAAGAAAATACTTTACAATGGATTACTGTGTGAATTTAACACTGATAAGGACTCCTGATTCTGTGATATTATCTTTGAAGCTCTTGTACAGTGGCCTGTCTCCTCAAGACAACAGAAAACCTGCAAACAACATGTAAGCTACTTATGAGAAGAAGCAATTGAAAGAGGGAATGCCAGAATCCTAGTGTCCAGGAGAAGGCCATGGGAGAATAAGTTGATATTATGGACTATATGGAAAATTTGGAACAGTTTGGACATTTTCTACATGAAACCAGGTTTCATCAATATGTGCTGTAAGCTACCGGCAGTTTGTAGAAAAATCTAGGAGCTTTCAGTGAGCTGAGATGTGGTTTATTGCCTTAATTACTGAAAGACATGGTTTTGAAAAGAATTTGGGGGGTTCTGTGCTAACAGTTGCCTCGTACACTTTCTGGATTTAGAAACCTGTTTTACAGGAGTCAGTAAAGGTGATGTTCTAGAAGTTGAAAGTCTTTCTCTGGAATTTGTGCCCTCAGTAGAAGTTTCTGAGAATCTGAGAGGGTTTCTAAAACGAGTATTCCTGCCTATCTTGTAAAACCTGAAAAGCTAGACCATGCCCCAGCCTAAGGACACAAATCCTGGTTGCTTATAATCGGGAACTAAAGTTCTACCATCAGTCTACTGTTGTCCACAATTTGACTTTGTTGACAGGAAATTGCATGGATATGAGAAATCATCACCTTATATTTGTTTCTAGATCATTGGATTGTTTTTGTTTCCCTTAAAAGGACCATTGTCTCTGCAGAGACTTATCTTTTTGTGTTGTGTGCATGTGTCTGTGTGTGGGATTATGGTTTTAATTTTAGATCTGAGCTTCAGTCTTCACCAATATTTGCCACTTGCTTTAATATCAAAGTGATATTAATATTATTTTGTCAGAATAAAGTTAAAAATCACACAACACCAGGTTATAGTCCAACAGATTTATTTGGAAGCACTAGCTTTCGGAGCGCTGCTCCTTCATCAGGTGGATGTGGAGGTTAAGATTATGTCAGAATAAGCAGATTACTTTGAGGTTATTGAAGAAGCCTGGTGGATGTCACTTTGTTTTCTGGATTGTAGCGCAAAATGGTACCATTTTGGTGATTGAATTAATACATTGAAAGCCATGTTGTGACTGGTGGCATAGTGTGGATTAATTATCAGCATATCTCCCATCACAGTTGTAACAGTTTCATTCAGAGGCTCACTGAAGATGTTACCTAGTATGGTGACGAAACGTCTGAAAAATGAACCTTCCACCTCAGCGAGCAAACCACTGCATCCAGAACCGCAACCTGAGATATAAATCTTCGCAAAACTTGCTAACCGTTGTAACAGCTAAAATGGTGCATGAAGGTCAATGACCTCGTCCAGGTAACAATCATGATTGAAAGTGTCCATTGGCATTCTGGAGATGGATGCCATGGTTCACGTGAATTATTTTTAGATATGCTGCTACTTGAGAGTTCTGGTAATGTAGATCACTGCTTTTCATGTGATTCCCCTTCACTGCTTTTCTCCATATCCTCCTCTCACCACCACCCAACCCTCCCCCCACAGACACACACACATCCTCCTCATTGCATGGATGGTGGGATGAGTCGATCTCTTACAAAGGCAAAGTTATCGAATATAAAGTAGAGGACAATGCCAAGCCAGCAGTGTACTGTATCCCTGCTGCAGAGTGATCTGGACAGCAGATGTATTGTAGAGCTATAGTCATAGAGCTGTATAACATGGAAACAGACCCTTCGGTCCAACTCATCCATGCCAACCAGATATCCTAAATTAATCTAGCCCCAGTTGCCAGCATTTAGTCCATATCCCTCTAAACCATTTCTATTTATATATTTATCCAGATGCCTTTAAATGTTACAATTGTGCCACCACTTCCTCTGGCAGCTCATTCCATACACGCACTGCCTTCTTTGTGAATAAGTTGCCCCTCAGATCCCTTTTTCAATCTTTCCCCTCTCACCTTAAACCTATGCCCTCTAGTTTTGGACTCCTCCACCCTGGGAAAAAGACCTTGACTATTCATCCTATCTTTGCACCTCATGATTTTATAAACCTCTATAAGGTTCCCTCAGCCTCCAACACTCCAGCCTATTCAGCATCTCCCTACAGCTCAAACCCTCCAACCCTGTCAACATGCTTGTAAATCTTCTCTGAACCCTTTCAAGTTTTTTTGATAGCACCAACTGTCTGCTTGATAACATCCCTGGTGACAACATAACTCTCACGATCGGTCTCCTCTCTATCTGGTCTTGGGCACCTGATAAGTATTGCGAGCCACCTCTGAAATTGTCACTGACCCTTACTCCCTCCAGGAGCCAACTTGTGAACTTGCAGAGTGATTGCAATAAAGGGGGTCATGGAGGACTGTCACAGAACAAACAATCCTTGATTCTTGTCGGGAAACTGACCTACAAACAAGAAAATGTATAAGAAATGAAAGCAATTGCTACTGACAAAGACAAGGGGAGGTAATGGTGTGGTGGTAAAGTCATTGGAATAGTAATCCAGAAATCCAGGTTAATATTATAGGGGCAAGGGTTTGAAACCTACCAGGGTGAATGGTGAAATTCCAGGACAATAAAATCTGGAATTAAAAGCTAGCCTAACGGTAATCATTGCTGTAAAAAAAACCTAGTTCACTAATGCCCTTCCTTAAGGGAAGGAAAGCTGCTTCCTGTGACTCCAGGCCCATAGCAAAATGATTGACCCTTATGCTGGGGATATGCAAGGGAATGTGATTGCAGTTGAAGGCAATGAGATGGTCTGCAAAATTAAAGCGACACAGTGCTGTTCCATCTTGAAGCAGGAGATGTAGGCGTTCTGCTTACTGCTACAGACAATCTCGGTGACCCCGCTGGTACAACGGTGAACCACGGTATGAGTGTGGGCACCACTACACTGCCTGACAGGAGAACCTATGGTTAAAGTTGCGGACTGAGGGAGTCAGTAAGGATTGCATTCTGGATGATGGAAGTCCCCCTCTGGATATTGTGTTTTCCAGAAGACCTGATAGGGTTTCCAAATACCAGTACTTCTGATTATCTTATGTAACTTTGAAAGGTATGTTTAAGGTTTTGGGGGAACTTTCAGTAGCTGATCTTAGCATTGCTGCACACATGCTCTGGTGCATGGTCTGAGTTGTGGCTGTAGCAGGTGACACCCTCTCACCCCGTATTGCTGAAGCCTGAGATATTACTCCTCTCAGAGAAAGCAGGGGATCCATAGTGAGCCAGTCGGAAGAACAGACTCCTGTTTGCTGCTCCGACCCTTCCAACAACACCAGCATACATTCATAAAAACATCTTTAATGTAGCAAAATGTCCCCAGGCACATCACAGCAACAAAGATTTACACAGAGCCATTGGAGAAGTAATTGAGATATTGAGTTGCACTCATTCTCATCATTTCTTTTCTGGGTTGATTCTATTAGACAATATCTGGATCAGTGGTGCTGGAAGAGCACAGCCACCCTCCTCTAGCTTATCTCTCCACGCTTCAGGCTCTCTGCCTTTATTCCTGATGAAGGGCTTTTGCCCGAAACGTCGATTTTGCTACTCGTCGGTTGCTGCCTGAATTGCTGTGCTCTTCCAGCACCACTGATCCAGAATCTGGTTTCCAGCATCTGCAGTCATTGTTTTTACCTCTGTTAGACAATAGTCAGGATCAGAGTGGTGCTGGAAAAGCATAGCAGGTCAGGCAGCATTCGAGGAGCAGGAAAATCGACGTTTCGGGAATAAGCCTGATGAAGGATTCCTGATGAAGGGCTTATGCCTGAAACATGGATTCTCCTGCTCCTCGGATGCTGCCTGACCTGCTGTGCTTTTCCAGCACCGCTCTAATTTTGACTCTAATCTCCGGCATCTGCAGTACCCACTTCCGTCTATTAGACAATACTCCTGCTCATGAGTAAATATTAAGACACCAGCAGCACAGTGTTTTAAAAACACTAACAGGTTTTCCTGCATCTCACTGGCGTCATTCATTTCTCAAGCAATTGCTGATGTTGGATCTCCAGCATTGTACTGGGGAAGTTACTTTAAGCGTAGAGCACGTGATCAAGCTTACTCAGAGATGTTGGAGGAACCATTTAGTACAAGGGGATTTTTTTTGGTAGCAATGATAAAGGAACTGCTTTGTGACTGATGTGCAAAACAAAAATCACGTCAGACTAGAAACAATATTAAAATTAATCTCGCAATGTTAAACAAAATTTCAGGTCCAACAAACAACAAGACATTAAAGTGGAGTAATGTGAAATGGGGAAATATTAAATGAAAACTCACTGCAGGTTTTGGCTGGGTTTTTTTATTCTTTGGTTTCAATACATAACTTTAGACAACTTGTCTCAACTACCATATTAATAACACAATGTAAAGACCACAGGCTGAATCTTATCATGTTTGGCTTAGCCTTTTGTGTGTCAGACTGGAAATAATGCTGAAGTGAATCATGCAATATGCAAAAAAAGCATTCACAAAAGCTGGACATCACTAGCTAGGCCAACATGTAATGCCCAGAGGGCAGTTAAGGAAGAGTCAGCCACACTGCTATGGGTCTGTAGACCAAACTAGGTTAGAACAGCAATATTCCTTCCCTAAAGGACATTAGTTCAATGAGATTACAGCAGTCATTATCCACCCAACAAAGAAATGTGATTATATTAAATGGGGCAATGTTACATAAAGACCTACCCTACAGTTAAAGAAAGCAATGAAAGCAGAGTAGTGTCATGTGCCACATGACAGTACAATTAGCTCTGCAACATAGGACAGTCTAAGAATAGGGGGTAAGCCATTCAGGACTGAGATGAGGAAGAATTTCTTCACCCAAAGAGTTGTGAACCTGTGGAATTCTCTCCCACAGTAAGCTATTGGGGCCAGTTCATTAGATAAATTCAGGAGGGAACTGGACATGGCCATTGTGGCTAAAGGGATCAAGAGGTATGGAGAGAAAATGGGAAAGCGATATTGAAGTTGCATTATCAGCCATGATCATATTGAATGGGGGTACAGGTTCGAAGGGCCGAATGGCCGATTCCTTCACCTATTTTCTATGCTTCTATGATTCACCTTGTACATGACTGCATCTCGTGTTGTTAGGTGAAGGAAATAATTTGAAGCAAGATTGTTAAGTTACAGCAGGACCTTTCATCTGGAAGGGTAGGATCAAGGCAAACATCTACATTTGTGCAATTTCACAACATCATGCCATTGGTGGAAACGGCAGAACAGACAAAAAATACTGGCCCAGTGCTGTCTGGCTTTTTAAAATTTATATAACGTACATGTTGAGAAATTTTTGCTACTTCTGTTCTCCTGCTTTTGGCAAACTCACAAGGACAGTTGAGAACCCATTGAGTCATTGGGTAGGTACTGCCTGTGGAATGGTCAGCAGAAATTTCCCACCCCAGCCCTCAGCCTTAACACCACAGATAACAACTCCCCAAATGTTAGCTCCTGAGGTTATAAACCCTCCGATTTTCATGAGGAGAGCAATATTTAAGGATAATCATCTGAGATGGTTCTCACTGACCCCCTGTATGAAGAACAATGCTGGTAAAGCCAAACAATTGGAATAGTATAAGAATTGGATCTTTGAAAAAGACTCCCAGTAGCTCAAACCAGCACTAGAACCTTACTACAAACCAAGAAGCCTTGCTGTTCAGCTATTGGCCTGTGTTCATTTATGGTGTTGAAGATGTGGCACAGTGCAATTTTAAAGGGGGTTATTTTGCATTGCTTAATGAAGCATAATGCATATGATTTACAGTCAGTGTAGCAGTGAGATAGCATGTATGAGTTAACTTGGACACAGGCCGCAAGGCTTCTTTTGTTTTGCAGCATTTCAAATACCTTCCAAATTTTAAATCAACATTGGCATTGAACATCAGAAAAGGTTATGGCATGATCTTTTTAAAAAAAATCTCTTGTTATCCACACCCCGATTGTTGGGTGTGTGCTGTATTTTTAAGAGACTTGAAAACAATTTCTTCACAACACTGCCTGCAGCCTTCTCAGTTAAGGCATGTCTGTTGCGATGTATCAAAAACCTTAAGGAGCAATGAGGTGACCGTATTGTGGTATAGTTCACTCTGTTCAATGGGGATCATATCTGCACATATTAGCTGTCCTCCTATGCCTGAAGAAGGGCTTATGCCCGAAACGCCGATTCTCCTGCTCCTCGGATGCTGCCTGGCCTGCTGTGTTTTACCAACATCACATTTTTCAACTCTCATCTCCAGCATCTGCAGTCCTCACTTTCTCCTCCCTGTCCTCCTATGCCATTTACTCATAACAGAAATGTACTTTCTCCCTGAACAGCGGATCCCTAAGATAGCAAGAAGCTGTTTATAAATATGAGTGGAACCCATCTCCCCACTCGCTCACCAGTTTCAGCTCCGAAGAGTGCCTTCAGTGCAAAATCAAACTACAATGTTCAATGTAAATCAATTGGAGTTACTGACTGCCAGGAAATGTCAGTAATTTTTCAAAGCCATATAAAACTGTACAATCTTCAATCAAAATACAACAGTGGTGAGATGGTTCAATGGATTAAGCAGTTGGAAGGGCTTGACTTTTGAGTCATTGATGAATCACTCTCCCTTACACCATCCAGTAAAAATACCATTAAAAAAAACAGCGTTTTAAAGGGGTTTCTCAGAATTGCACATGATTAATTGCATTTTTAAAAGCTTCCTTTAATAAAAACACATACACACTGCAGTAATTCTATAATTTATTTGGTGTCAACAGCCACAAACTGAGTCACATATACCATCAAGAAGTGAGACCTTTCTACATTCACTGTACGAGCCACTTCACTTCAGGGAGTGGTTTTCACTCTGTGATTCATCAAGTGGCTGCTAGGGGTTTGTGGGCTGGAGAAATCGACAATTTCATCCTTTGGAGTTGTACTGAGAAGAAGCAGCTCTGACAGCTGGCCTGGAATGGATTTACAGGAAGATGGCTCATGCTGGTAACCCCCTTCACTCAGAACAGAGTCACTGCAAGAAATGCAGACAACTCCACCCTCTCAACTGGAGCAGGATACAGTGCGTTAGACAAACCCGCTCTGCTGACTGGAGAGAACCTGACTCTTCATCCTGCTCGCTCCACAAAGATGTTCAATGATCATGTGACTTGTGATGACTGGGAGCTGGACGTCCTGATCTTCTCCCGAAGAAAATTGATCCCCACTTTGACCCACCAGTACCCAGTTTCCATCTTGGATGGGGGAGGGGTGGGGGTGGTGTGGTGCACAGGAAAGGTGGTGTGGTTGGCATTACCAGGCAGTTAGAATGTTCCCATAGGGAGGCGGGACCCCACTGGGAAAATCATAGAACATAGAACATAGAACAATCCAGAGCAGAACAAGCCCTTCGGCCCTTAATGTTGCGCTGACCTGTGAACTAATCCCATTATCATCCATGTGCTTATCCAAGGACTGTTTCAATGCCTCTAATGTGGCTAAGTTAATAATATTGGCAGGCAGGGCATTCCACGCCCTTACCACTCTTTGGGTAAATAACCTGCCTCTGTCATCTAATTTAAATCTATCAGCCCATTATTTGCAGCTATGCAACCTTACCCCTGTACAAGCCAAGGCCATCATCCTAGGAAAAAGACTCTCACTGTCCACCCTATCTAATCCTTTGATCATCTTGTATGTCTCTATTAAATCCCCTCTTAGCCTTCTTCTCCCACTGAGAACAGATTCTCCAAAAACTTGCCATGTAGAACCTTATCAAAGGCTTTACTGAAGTCCTTGTACACCACGTCAACTGCACTAGCCTCATCCACATGCTTGGTCACCTTCTCAAAACACTCAGTGAGGTTTGTGAGACATGACCTGTCCTTGAGGAAACCATGTTGACTATCTCCAATCAAATTGTTGCTTGCTAGATGTTTATAAATCCTGTCTCTTATAATCCATTCTAAGACTTTTTCAACAACAGATGTAAGGCTCACTGGTCTGTAATTATCTGGGTTACCAGCCCTTGAACAATGGCACAACATTTGCAATCTTCCAGTCATAGAGTCACAGAGATGTACAGCACAGAAACAGACCCTGCAGCCCAACCCATCCATGCCGACCAGCTATCCCAACTCAATCTAGTCCCACCTGCCAGCACCCAGCCCATATCCCTCCAAACCCTTCCTATTCATATACCCATCCAGATGCCTTTTAAATGTTGCAATTGTACCAGCCTCCACCACTTCCTCTGGCAGCTTATTCCATACATGTACCAGCCTCAGCTTGAAAACGTTGCCTCTTAGGTCTTTTTTATATCTTTCCCCTCTCACCCTAAACCTATGCCCTCAAGTGTCATAGAGTCATAGAGATGTACAGCACAGAAACAGACCCTTTGGTCCAACTTGTCCATGCCGACCAGATATCCCAACTCAATCTAGTCCTACCTGCCAGCACCCAGCCCATATCCCTCCAAACCCTTCCTATTCATATACCCATCCAGATGCCTTTTAAATGTTGCAATTGTACCAGCCTCCACCACTTCCTCTGGCAGCTCATTCCATACACGTACCACCCTCTGCATGAAAAAGTTATCCCTTAGGTCTCTTTTATATCTTTCCTCTCTCACCCTAAACCTATGTCCTCTAGTTCTTGACTCCCCCACCCCAGGGAAGAGACTTTGTATATTTATCCTATCCATGCCCCTCATGATTTTATAAACCTCTATAAGGTCACCCTTAGCCTCCGACACTCCAGGGAAAACAGCCCCAGCCTATTCAACCTCTCCCGATAGCTCAAATCCTGCAATCCTGGCAACATCCATATAAATCTTTTCTGAACCCTTTCAGGTTTCACAACATCTTTCCAATAGGAAGGAGACCAGAATTGAACGCAATATCCAAAAGTGGCCTAACCAATGTCCTGTACAGCCGCAACATGACCTCCCAACTCTTCTACTCAATACTCTGACCAACAAAGGAAAGCATACCAAATGCCTTCTTCCCAATCTATCTACCTGCGGCTCTACTTTCAAGGAGCTATGAACCTGCACTCCAAGGTCTCTTTGTTCAGCAACACTCCTAAGGATCTTACCATTAAGTGTACAAGCTGAGATTTGTTATCCCAAAATGCAGCACCTCACCTTCGGGTTCTCCTTTATTCTACTTGCTAAAGACAGTAGCACCCTACAGCAGCAGAACCACAAACAAAGCCTTCCACAATGAACAATGTGAGGGTATAGGAATCTTTTCTGATCTCTCTCCTTCCATTCACTCCATGCAAGCCCATTGCTTAGCCTTTAGCTGAAGTATTATGTACAGATGTGGACACCACATTATTGGAAGGATGTGAACACATTGGAGAGATGCAGAAGCAATTTACAAGAAGGGTGTGGGGAACTTCAGAGATGAGAATGCATTGCAGATGTTGTCCTTGGAGAGTAGAAGGCTTCAAGGAGATTTGGTGAAGGTCAAAATTATGAGTGGGCTGGATAGACTAGCGAGGGAGAAGGTATTCCTGTTTCTGAAAGGAAAAAGAACAAGAGAGCATAAATTTAAAGTGACATGCAAAAAAACCAAGGTTGATGTGAGAAAAAAAAACATTTTCATTCAGTGGGTAGTTGGGGAATGAAATATACTCTCCATAAAGTGTGGTGCTGGAAAAAGCACAGCAGGTCAGGCAGCATCTGAGGAACAGGAGCGTTAACATTTCAGGCACAACTCTTCATCGGGGCTGGACAAACTTCACTAGTCCTGATGAAGGGTTATGTCCAAAGCATCGACTCTCTTGTTCCTCAGGTGCTGCCTGACCTGCTGTGCTTTTTCCAGTGCTACACTTTATGGAGAATATATTTCATTCCCCAACTACCCACTGAATGAAAATGTTTTTTTTCTCACATCACCTTTGGTTCTTTTGCGCGAGGCTTTAAATCTATGCTCTCTTGTTCTTTCTCCTTTCAGAAACAGGAATACCTTCTCGCTAGCTTGTCTCTGATTAAATCGACTCTGATTTCTCCAGCATCTGCAGTCCTCACTATCTCCTGGTATGAAATACACTGCCTAGAAGAGTGGTAGAGGCAGTTTCAGCTGAAGTATACAAGAGGGCATTGCATGATTACTTCGATCGAAAGAGTCTGCAAATGTATGGCAGGAGATTGGCACTTGGTAATAATGCTTGTTTGAAGACCTGGAGCAGGCATGATAAGCCAAATAGTCTTCTTCTACACCATAACACTTCTGTAATTGTGCGGTGACTCCACCCTTCACCTCTGCCTCTCATTTATTTGACAGTCCTGGAAAAGAGGAAGGGTAATTGAAACAGGAGTGAGCAGAGAAGGGACAGAGATCTGGAGCCAAGGTCCTGTCATGTCAGGATAATGGTCCATCAATCGCTCATCAGGATATACTGACACTGAAGGGGCTGCAGAGGAGGTACACTAAGTTGATTCCAGAGTTGAGGGGGGTTGGCTTATGAGGAGAGACTGAGTAGACTGGGATTATATTCTTTGAAATTTAGAAGAATGAGGGGACATCTTACAGCAACATATAAAATAATGAAGGGAATAGATAAGATAAACAGAGAGGGGATGTTTCCACTGGCAGGTGAAACTCGGACAAAGGGCTTAGCCTCAAAATTAGGAGGAGTAGATTTAGGACTGAATTGAGAAGGAATGTCCTCACCCGGAAGATTGTGAATCTATGGAATTCCCTGCCCAGTGAAGTGGTTGACACTAGTTCATTCAAGATAGATTTTATTTTGAACAATGAAGGGACACGGTGAGAGGGCGGGTAAGTGGAGCTGAGGCCACGAAAAGATCAGCCATGATCTTATTGAATGGTGGAGCAGGCATCAGATTAGATCCCCTACAGTGTGGAAACAGGCCCTTCAGCCCAACAAGTCCACACTGACCCTCTGGAGAGTAACCCAGCCAGACCCATTCCCCTACCCTATATTTACCCCTGACTATTGTACCTAGTACTATGGGCAATTTAGCATGGCCAGTTCACCTAACCTATGCATCTTTGGATTGTGGGAGCAAACCGGAGCACCCAGAGGAAACCCACGCAGACACGGGGAGAATGTACAAACTCCACACAGAGAGCAGCAATGCTAACCACTGAGCCACCGTACCACCCAGGAGTAGGGCCAGATGGCCTACTCCTGTTTCTCGTTCTTCTGTTCTTACATTCTTATGATTCTGGGTTAGTTAACTTGGGACAATAATACGCATTACAAATTATGAAACAGAGATTACAGCAAAACAGCTTCAAGCTCACAGCAGGCAGAGTCTCAACATTGTATGCACTCAGCACATAGACTTCTTAAAGGTGAACTGTCTTAAAGAGAAGGTATACATATAACACGTCCCTCTGCCAAATCATGTGTATGTGGGAGGCAATCACAGTGCTTGTTGCGTGGGGGAAGAATTTCATCGTGGGAAGCATTTTTGGATGATGCAAGTGTAAGTTTTTTTTATTATTTTGAAGCATCTTGCTTCTCAACCACATAATTGTCCTCAAGCACAAAAAACACTTTAGAAATCAGAAACTTTTATTGGCTATTAAAACATACCATGTAAAATCATGTTGTGTGCATGCACTGGAATATGGGAACAAGCTTATAATCACTGCTTTTCATGTGAGAGCAGTTTCACTAGTACCTCACCAAAATGTGCACTGAAAATTGGGGTTGTTTTCATAGGGTTTGTGTGGCTTTTGAGTATTGCATAATGTTACCAGGGAAAGTATATCAGGTATCCAACAACAGGTTGTTAGCGCCAAATAAGTGCCACTTGGCACTTCTGAAGTTGTCATGAAATGCCAAGCACGTCGGATAAGATTTGAAACTCAGATTTGGATCTGACTAATGTCCCATTGATGTCACATTGTTTTGCAGCAGATTTGCAAATTACTGGACTTGTACTTTAAACAGAAAAAAAAATCTGCCATTATCTCCTTGGGATCTTTCAGGCCTGGCAACATCCCAATCTATCTGATCTGAGTCACAGGGCTGAATTTTACCTGCAGGATTGTATGGGCTTGGGTGCATTTGAAGGTGTAAACCCACAAAATTGGCAGCATCAGGAATCCAACTTCAACATGTGGACTTCCTTATTTTACTGGAACGCATCAGACAGTGTGCAAGTGACACACTCAGGAGAAGTAGCTTGGCAATTAATGTTTACTAATCACTCAATTCCAGTGATATTTGCACCCAATCCTGACTTTAATATCTAAATCGTGTTTCCAGGGCTTCCTGTAACTTGCTTGTGAAAGCCAGGCAAGAGTGGGTGTGAGCCAATCCTTTGTATTAACGCAGTGACTAAGGCCCAATCCGTTTGATTAATTATCTGAGTGTTGCATCATGTTAAAAATAATTTTAGATCATGATTAATTTGTTGCAAAGATAGTTGACCAGCAGTTTGCAGTTAACAAGAAAACAAAATAGCTAAGTTTGTTTTTAATATTTACTCGACGTATTTGTATTTATAAGTCAGCATCAACGAGTTGGGCCAAAGGGTCTGTTTCCATGCTGTATGACTCTATACAGAATGAGCAAAAGGAGCAGCTACTTGGAGATGGTCAACCTATTGCCTGCTGCAAACATTCTTGATGCTGGTCTGATGCCCATGACCCTTTTTTTGATTGCTACACCAGCCCAGTCAGAAATCACATGACACCAAGTTAAAGTCCAACAGGTTTATTTAAAATCACAGGCTTTCAGAGCGCTGCTCCTTAGTCAGGTGATTCCACAATTCGCCTGATGAAGGAGCAGCGCTCAAAAAGCTTGTGATTTTAAATAAACCTGTTGGGCCAAAACCTAGTGTCGTGTGATTTCTGACTTTGTCCACCTGATTCCAAGACCGGCACCTCGACGTCATGGCTAACATCTACCCAGCTCATGGAACGCAACCAACTTTCTCCTCCTCATCATCTATAGGCACTGTATGCATCTTCTCAAATAGCTTCCATTCATATTATTTCACCAAGACCACTTCTAAACCTTTACCAGAAATAGTATCTGAAAGTGTTTCAACTCTAAGCCAAAAACTAAAAGCTTGTAATCTGTATGCGTGGTAATTCTAACTGACTTCCTCTTGATGTGTTTAAGCGAGATTGTATGACGTCTTCCTCTACTCTGGGTTTTTGAGCGATAGAGATGTGTGAGTTGGCAGGCCTCTCTTATTATCTGTTTTCATATGTTCTCCTGTAGGAGTGTAGTTCTGAAATGGTGGTGACAAATGTGCTCATTGTTAGCCTATTTTCTGGCTGGAGAAGTGTTTGGGCGTAGTGCCAAGCCTGTGCATGTTTGAAAGTATGCAGTCACAGTGAAGTTAATCATTGTATTCTAATACTCACAACTAGCGATAAACCCGGGCTGAGAATTTTAGAATGCACGGACCATCCATTTTTAAGCTTTACAATTGTTTCTCAATGATTCCAGCAGTAGGTAAAAACTTTTGGAAAACTTCTGAGGCATAGAATTATTGTCCACTTTAAGAAACAAGGATTTATCAAGGATAGTCATAGAATCCCTACAGTGTGGAAGCAGGCCATTCAGCCCATTATGTCCACATCGACCTTCCAAACAGCATCCCACCCAGACTTACTCCATCTACCCTATCCCTGTAACCCTGCACTTCCCATGGCTAATCCACATAAACTACACATCTCTGGATATATGGGCAATTTAGCATGCCAACCCATCCAAGCTGCACATCTTTGGACTGTGGGAGGAAACCAGAGCACCCGGAGGAAACCCATGCAGATATGGGGAGAACATGCAAACTCTACACAGCCAGTCATCCAAGGGTAGTGTTTAATCCTAATTGGTGTGAGCTGATTCTATTTGAGAGGATAAACAAGGCAAAAGCATACACAATGAATAGCAGGACCTGGGAAGTACAGAGGGTCAGAGGGGCCTTGGTGTGCATGTCCATTGATCATTGAAGGCATCAGGGCTGTTTGATAAGGTGGTTAAGAAGACAAAAAGAATAGTCACATTTATTAGTCAAGGTATTGAATACAACAGCAGGGAAGCTATGCTGGAGCTGTATGCAATGTAGTTAGGCCACAGCTGGAGGACTGTCTGCAGTGCTGCACCAACCTATCAGGAGGATGTGCTGGCACTAGAGAGGGTACAAAGGAGATTCATCAAAAAATGAAAGCACTGAGTGATTCAGCTGTGAAGAGAGTAGATACGCTGGAGTTGTTTTCTTTAGAGCAGAGGGGGAATCTCATTGAGGTGTACAAAATTATGAGAGACATAGGCAGCTGAGATAGGAAGAAATGTTCCCCTTTCGGAGAGGGATCAGTAACCAGGGGTCGCAGGTTGAAGGTAAAGAGCAGAAGGTTTAGAGGGGATTTAAGGAAAAGTGTTTTCACCCAGAGAGCGATGGGTATCTGGAACCCACTGCCTGAAAGGGTGGTAGAGATAGGAAGCATCACCACAGTTAAGAAATAATCAGATGATCACATAAAGCACCACAGCATCTGAGGCTAGGGGCCAACCATTGGGAAATGGGGTTGGAGTAGATAGCACGATGACCAGTGTGGACACTATGGGCCAAAGGGCAGGTTTCTGTGCTATAATATCTTATTGCAGATGGATGGACTGGTCCCCGTCTTTGTTTACCCACCACTTTGATTGACTCCAAAATCTTAAAAAGGATACCTTTTCTTGCGGATTTGTTTCTCCCAGAGCCAAATGGATTTATGGTTTAGGCTTTTTTTTATTAACAATGGAAGTGAGTTCAGTAAATTGCTACATCAAAGAAAAAAATTACTAATGCAACGCACATTCACACAGACTAGAAATAGGAAGTGAATCCAGACAGTTAAAAGTGAAAAGTAAAAGATGGGTTATACAGATCTGTTTCTAATTTGTTGAATGACAGGAGATAAGATAATGTTGTAGCCACTAATGGGTTGCACTGCTGGTGTTGACGTTGGCAGGTAAACAGGCATCTTTTGAGATTTTTGGTTTTATAGGCTGAGTGAATTCATTTATCCTCATTCCTTTTTTAACCGGTCTGCAACACTGGGAGTGAGGGAAGGTGTTTACCTGCCGCACAGGTAACTGTGATAACTCTTAGCCTCCACACACACTAATGCTCAAACACAGGCTGATACATGCTAGAGTGTTCAGTTCCACGAACACTCCCCAATAGACTTGAAACTGACATTTCCACTCCGAGCCTGGTACATTCCTCAAAGACACCAAATATATCTGCAGTTTGGGACATAATCTAGGGTGGGGGTGGGTGTGGGTGTGGGGTTGGCGGTGGGGGTTGGAGGAGGGTTTGGCTTGCTGTTGAGCAAGTACTCATCAGCCTGTCATTCTCTTTGAAGTCACAAAAGATCGTAGTCCAGCCTATTTGACATTTCTCAGACAATGTTGACGAACAACATTGGGCTGGACACAGAACTTTTCCAGACAATCACTGAATTAAAATCTCCAGCTTTTTCTGTCGCAGTCCTCCTTTTTAAAAATAACGCATTTTGGAATTGAGTGGAAAATGCCTTTAAGTACTTTTAAATTCTGATCCATCTTCATGTCAGTTAGAAAACAAAGAAACATGGATATTTAGATTTTCAACAGACAAATCAGACCACCCACACTCTGAAAGTTAACTTGTTCCTCTTTCACATCCAACCTCCTAACATTCCTCTTTGTTCTCCTTGGGACTCATTCCCCAGTGGCACCAAAACCAACTTTCCCAATTAATGGTGGCACTTTTTATTCCTGCAAAAATTAAAGCTCCCAGGTGCCCCTTTCCTGTGATTAACATTCTTTTAATCAATTTATCCCTTCTGTCCCACTTTGTTCTCCCTCTTTCATTTTTTTGTTCCCCTTTGTTACCATTCATCCAGGATCTGTTCTCTCCTCACACATTTTGTCCCCTTCTCTGTCCATGCAAGAGGTTCCCTGTTTTCTTGTTATTAGGAATTCTGTCCATTACTTTCCCATTGCCAAGCATTCTGCCACCTTGTTCTGCAATGCATTCTCCTCCTCCCCTCCTCTGGCATTCTCCCCCCTGTTGCTCAGATGATGTGTTCTCAAAACAAAGTTTTGGCTAAAAGGTGTCAGAAGAAATGGAGACAGCAGCTAAACTGAATGCTGGCAAGTGTCTGGGAAATTGATACTAATTACAATTTCCAAGAAGGCTTGTATAACAGGACATTCTTTGCACTAAGGAGTTCAGAATTAAGGACTGTGCTCAGGGATAATCATTACTGAGATGTGAGTATGTCGTGGCTTGTGTGATCCTGTTCAATGAGGAGCTCTGCACATTAAAGAAAGGGTATATGTTGATGTCTGGCATTCCTAGGAAAGTATAGATATTTGTAAACAACTTGTGATTGGACACACCTTTGGAGCAGGAAAGACTTGGAACCAACCCTTCTGGCCCAGAGGTAGGGACCTTACCACTGCACCACAAAAGCCCAGTGCCTCAGCATGTATGGTTCATTAAATCAAGACCTTCCAACTTATTTGCTTGGCTGACTGAGGTGATCAAGGGAAAATAATTCTTCGAGCCTATGTGGCCCACAGTAGCCAAACTGGATGCAAGAAAATATTCCTTTGAATTCACAGTATTTAAGAAGATAGTTGTCACAGCTTCTGATGGGCCTTTTATTGTAATGATTTTCGGACTCTTTTCATTTATTTTGTCGAAAACTCTTTCTGTTTTTGTTGGACATTGATTCCAAAACTTTTCTGCGGCAGCCTTTACTAACAGATAAAGACGGGTAATATTTGCACTGCCAAGCTACAACCCAAACCAGGAGTGAGAGACGCAAGTCAGATTGCATGTCTGTATCAGTCAGCTACAGGTGGATGTAAATGTGCTCCTTAATTGCACAAGTTGTGTGACACCAAGGAGGTGACAGTTAAAAGCTGGGTTAGTTACTCATGTGTAAGGGATAATCCGCCAGAATAGAGTGCAGGAGGTAGCTGTTAACAATCACATTCATCAGCATAATGTTCCAGTAGCTAATGCTATCAACCTAAGACAGGAAGATCAGCTCAATCATGTGCTTGCCAGAGAAAGTTATCAAAGATCTGAAAACATCACCGACCAACAGCAGTATGATTTCAACAGATTCAATAAACTGACAGTCCAATGCTAGTCTGCTGACTAAGGAATTTAATCCGAAATTAATTGCACCAATTGTATCAGTCACAGGCACTAATCTCATGGCCCTGTGGTGGTATGGTATTGTCCTACCTCTGGGTTGGAACACCTGCATTCAAACCCTACCTGCTCTGGAGGTATGTCATGGTACACCTGAAGAAGTTGATGAAAAAAGAAGTCAAAAATCACACAGCACCAGGTTATAGTCCAACAGGTTTATTTGGAAGCACCACCTTTTGGAGTGCTGCTCCTTCCTCAGGTGATTGTCCAGGTGATTGTCCACCTGGCATTCTCTCCTCCCTAACCAATATTCTGTCCATCACAAAACCAAGTTCTCATGTTTTAATTAAAACGTTGGCACTTTCTTTGCTCACCTTAGCACAGAAGTTTTCTGTAGAGTTGTGATTAGATTTGGACGAGTGGGAAGCGCTTTTTCTGTATTCTGTTGCTGTTGTTGTCTGACGCTAATGGTTCATCAATGTAACCAGAGACTCGATACAGAACATTGCACCTGAGCATTGTGGTTGTAATAACTTCAACCCATTAGAGTCTCTAGCATTGATGATTACTGACATCAAATAATACTCTGCTTCATAGCACCTGACTATAACCAAGTGATGCTGCATATTTGTGCCACTCCTCTACCACGTCCACCCTTCCATTCATCCGTTTTCATTTTATTCTGTAATGATTTCTTTCAGTCCCAAGTCCCTACTCCTATACATCTCCAGGACCTAGGGACAATTCTTAGCTGAACTCAGTTACTCCTGGAGCTTGTAATCATACAAATGCATTCATGTTTTGCACGTTATTGATTTGCATTATATAGGTTTGTACCTGTGTAACCATGATTGTAACAGTAGATAACGTGGTGGCTGCTGGATTGAAGAATTTATAATTTAGGTGGCAATCTGAGTTTAGGGATAATAGTAAAGTTGCCAAAGTAAGGCTGGTTAAAAACTAGATCTTAGAGCAGATACATTGTACTTTGAGGCAGCTGACAGTGAAAAGTCCTTTGAGGGATATTCCATCTTCGGGTGGTGAGCTCCAAGTTCACCCAGTCTTAGTGAAGCTGGTAAGATCTCGCTATAAAGCCAAGAAGTAAATCTCATTGCTATCATACCAACCTAACCCCTGGTAAGCTGCATGCAGAGGTCCTGAGACTTCGGTGATGTGACAACTATCATCCGTATTCACACAGATTGACTCTAGCTTCAAGTGGGCAGATTGTTGTTGAAACAACAGCAACAGATCCTCTACAAACAGCTGGCCCTGTAAATGCCACTGTGCTGAAATAGCTGCCTGGAAATATGAGAGTCAGGTATGACAAGCCTTTCCTGATAAGTCAACACTAAGGGAAATACTGTGTAGAGAGCACGAGGAGAAAGTGAGAACATAAGTAATTACATTTGGATTTTGAATGTCCTCCTCGCTGACAGAATCACAAAAGGGTTCTGGTGCAGAAAGAGGCCATTCAGTCCCTCTTGTATGCATTGACTCTGAACATTTTAACTTCTAATCTCCTGCCTTCTTCCTGTAACCCTACACATGGGGCAGAATCTTAATGGAAATCAGTTAAGTGTCAGTTTCATTACATTTCATGGAGGGTTTCATTCCATGGGCCTAGCTGCTTTTCCCCAGCTTCCACTCTCCTCATTAGCTAAGTCCCTGTAGCACTTGGCTCATCCTGTGCTAGCCCAGTTCTCTCTCACTAGCCCGGATCTAATCCTGCAACAGGAAGAACAATTTGCCTTTGCTAGGATGTCCCAGGTCTCTGGACACCAGAGCTGTATTTAAAAGTCCGCCCAAGTGTAATGCTGGCAGTCTGGAGCTGCCCAGCATGACTTGAGACAGTTACCCCCAGACACGATCGATCAGTGTCCACTATGCAGGCAAGAACCTGGAGGTCCTGATGGACAGGGTGGTACAGAATGGTCCAACAGAGAAGGACATAACTCCTGACCTTGCCAGACTAGTCTGAGGTGGCTACTGGGATCAGTGCAGAGTCAACCATCTGGATGATGGGAAGACAGACATTGACCTTCTCCACTCCACAGAGTGAGTGTCACCTTCTTCTCTCCACTACCTCACACTCATGCTATCTCTGGTTGGTTGACGTCAAAGGTTATACTCTCTACGTAGTGCCCACACCTGTGGTTTAGCTTTTCACAGAATGAGGGCATCACTATCCATCTATAATGACCCAGGCGGCAGTTAAAAGTCAACCCATGTTGCTGTGGGTCTGGAGTCAAGGATGGCAGATTCCTTCCCTAAAGGGCATTAGTGAACCAGATGGGTTTTTCCAACAATGCATTCCTGGTCATCATTGGATTCTTAATTCCAGATTTTTATTGCATTCAAATTCCACCATCTGCCGTGGCAGGGTTTGAACATTACCTGGGTCCTCAGAACATTACCTGGGTCTCTGGATTAAGAGTCCAGTAATAATACTATTAAGCCTTCATCTCCCCTGTGTATATGGGTATCTGTGTAAAGTAGTTACCTTTTGAAAGGCCTCACATTCACATATTATATCCAAACGATGAATAGCCAGATCCCTGTCACATGTCACAGTCCCCTAACTGCCTTCACGTAACTTGGAGAGGGTTCAGAAGAGATTTACAAAGACATTGCCGGGTATGAAACGTTTGAGTTATAATGAAAGGCTGCAAAGGCTGGGGCTTCTTTCATTGGAGCCTAGCAGGTTGAGAGGTGACCTGTTAGAAATTTATAAAATAATGAGGGGCACAGATAGAGTTAATGGTAGTTGTCTTTTCCCTAGGATGGGGGATTTCAAGACTAGGGGGCACATGTTTAAGGTGAGAGGAGAGAGATTTAAAAAAGACATGAGGGACAAATGTTTTACATAGAGGGTAATTCACATGTGGAATGAACCTCCAGAGGAAGTGATGGATGTGGGTACAGTTGCAACATTTCAAAGACATTTGGATAAGTACATGAATAGGAAAGGTTTGGAGGGATATGAGCCAAAAGCAGTCAAGTGGGATTAGTTTAGTTTGGGATTATGGGTCGGCATGGATTGGTTGGACCGAAGGGTCTGTTTTCGTGCTGTATGACTCTATGACTCTTTGGACTGGACCACGGAAACATGTAACCCGTGACCCGAGCTGCTGACTGAGAGAGTCCAAACCCATGCGTTGCCATTGGAGCCTGTCATTGAATTACTGTGCCAGGACCTGCTGACCGAAGAGTATCTCCCTGGACTTGACAGGAGATTACTCCACTTAGACTTTGAGGCAAGGACGTTTGCTTGAAGCACATTCAGAGTGTTTGGAGCATACGCTGCTGGCACATGGTGCAAGTGAAACATTAATGTAGCACAGTGCTGTACAACCACATGTCAACCTCATTGACTGATTACTAGTGACAGCCATGACAAACTGCCTGGCTTTGTCTCAGCACGAAAAGGCAAGTTAGGTTCGAAATAAAATGAGCTTCGATCACCTTCCCAGGCAGTACATTCCATACCCTAACTCCTCACCGTGGGAAAAGATCTTTCTCACTTTGTTTTTGTTTCTTTTGCAAAACATTTTAAGACTGTGCCCTCTAGTTTTCGATCCATTTATGAATAGCAACAGTGCGTCCAGCCCCATCATGATTTTGAAAACATTTATCAAGTTTCCTTTCAGCCTTCCCACCCACACTTTGTCTTCACAACTGACATGCCACATTCTTAGAATCATTTTTGTAAACCTTATCTACACTTTCTCCAAAGCGTCACATCCTTCCTATGGTATGGTGCCCAGTAACTGTGAACTGCGCTCTAACCAGAAATTTACATAAGTTTGTTTTAACTTCCCTTCTCTTGTACTCTGCCCATGTTTATGAAGCTTAGAATATTTTATTAACCACCACCTGCAGGTTCCACCTCCAAGCCACTCCCCATCCTGCCGTTCCTTCACTGTCACTGGGTCAGAATCCTGGAATTCCCTCCCTAAGCATATTGTGGGTCAACCTACAGCACATAGACTGCAGTGGTTCAATAAGGCAGCTCACCACCACCTTCTCAAGGGAAATTAGGGACAGGTAATAAATTTTGAGAAGATTTGTAGCTCAGGTTGTGGCTCTGGATGTAGGTTTGCTCGCTGAGCTGGAAGGTTGGTTTTCAGACATTTCGTCACCATACTAGGTAACATCTTCAGGTAACATCACCAGAGGAAGGGACATCACCAACCCAAGGAAACCCAAACACATGAATAGAAAGCGGGCTACACCACTAGTGCTTCACCTGGAGGCTCAATGAAGATGTTGAAAATGTGTTGCTGGAAAAGCGCAGCAGGTCAGGCAGCATCCAAGGAGCAGGCGAATGAGGATGTTACCAAGTATGGTGACGAAACGTCTGAAAGTGAACCTTCCAGCTCAGTGAGCAAACCTACATTCACAAGTAATAAATGCTGGCCCAGCCAGTAACACCCACATCCCACCAGTGAGTAAAAAACACACACAGCTATTGTATGGTACCCAAAATTGTGCACATACTCCAGCTGAGATCTAACCAGTGTTTTACGTAAATTCGTCATAACCTCCTTTCCGTTGTACTGTGCCCCTCTTTATAAAATATAGAATATTTTATTAACAGCTTTCTGTACCTGTCCTACAGCTTTTAATAATTTATGCACATATACATCCAGGTCTTTCCGCTTCTGTGCACTGCCAAAACATTATGCGTTTTCATGAAGGTGGCAGATAAGGATGTGGGAAGGGGAGAGTGGAATTAGGGAATTGAACTTGTTAATTAAGCATGATCATATTGAATGACAGAACACACTTGAGGGGCTGAGTGGCCTACTCATGCTCCTTTCTTCTATGTTTCTATGTATTTTTACTTTTGACTTCCTCTCCATGTTCTTTGTATTAAAATGCATCACCTCTCACTTCTCCACATTGAACTTGATCAATCATCTATCCTCCCACTCAGAATCACAATCCTTTTGAAGTTCTACACTGTCATAGATTCATACAGTGTGAAGAATGCTTTTTGACCCATCAAATCTATCCCTAAAAGTGCACTAATCCCAATTGCTTGCACCTGTCCCATATCCTTGAATGTTATGATATTTGAAGTGCTCATCCAAATATCTTTTTAAGGATGTAAGGTTTCCACCACCTTCCCAGATTGTGCATTTTGTGCATTCCAGATTTAACCTGCTGAGTGAAGAGGCATTTTCATACACCCCCTCTGAATCTTCTACTGTTGTGACTGACCCCTCAACCAATGGGAACAGCTGCTCGCTATCCACCCTGTCCACCCTCCCCCCCCCCCCCCATTATCTTAGACACCTCAATCGTGTACTCCTTCAGCCTTCTCTGTTCTAAACAAAACAATCCAAGCCCGTCCAGTCTCTCCCAAAACTCAATATCTCCATCCCAGGCAACATCCTGGTGAACCTCCTGTGTACCCCCATTGGTGCTATCACATCTTTCCTGTAGAGAAGTGACCACAACTGCACACAGTACTCCAGCTGTGACTGAACCAACGCTCTGTACAACTCCAACATGATCCTCCCTGGTCTTATACTCTGTGCCACAATGTGTCCTCCATGTTTACTATTCTCCGAAGTCATGTTGTTTTCAGTACAGATTCCAGCATCTGCAATAATTTGGTCCCTCACCAGTCCTGATACCTCTTAATGTGGCTCGCTATCCCATTTTGATTGTTAACATTCCTGTGAAACACCTCTAGAAGTCTTACTATGTTGTAGGCGCTTCATAAATGTAAGTTGCTATTGTCCTTTTTGGTTATGATTGGGCCAGTAGAGCAGGCTACTCAAGATTTCCTCATTATGCCCCTGCGTATATTGAATTTCCCTTCATAATGACTCTTTCTCACTTTCTGTACAAGAGAGACTGCAGACAACCAAGTCCTTTCACTGGCAGGAGTTTCCATCCTTGTCTGTGTCCTAGTTTAGTTGGATGCTTGAAAGGAATTTTAATTTGAAAATGCCGAGGTGTTTGGAACAGAATGTATTCAGTTTTGAAACAACTCAATTGAAATCCAACTGAACGTCGCTGTGTCTCAGAACAACACAGCATTAGCACTAATTCACCTTGAACCGCTTGTATGAAAATCAATGATTCTCATCAAGTAATCATGCTAATTAAACAGACACAGATGCTCTATAGTTTGTGCTCTTCAGGGTTTTGTTAACAGCATCTGGACTGAGGTTCCACAGGTACAGGCATTGCCAAGTCTAAGAGATTACACTGCCAGGAAATGAGTCATCTTTTCCGAGGGCTAAAAGGCTTGCAGTACTTAGAGTAAGAAATTCATACCACCTTTCTTTGTGTGCAGGCAAACACACTGCCAGACATCTGTTGTAATAGCTTAAGTCTCCCATGTGTGTATAGAAGGGTCCAAAATTAACTCTGTACAGGTGAATAGACTCTGAATATATAAACACTGGCCCAAGTAAGTGGCACAAAGTGGGTAATTATGTTGTGAGACATAGAAACATGTGAGTAGTAAGAGGCTATTCAGCCCCTCAAGCCTGCTCTACCATTCTCGAGCTAACAAAAACAGAAACTGCTGCAAAATTTCAGCAAGAGAGATAGAGAAAGACTGACTTAACATTTAGAGTCCAAAATGACTCTTGAACAGAATTCTTAAGAAGTGGACATATCAGACCATAGAGGCCATTTGGCCAATCTGCACTGATTGCTCAGAAGAGCATCCCACCCCCCGTGGGCCTATAGGCTAACCCATCTAGCCTACACATTACTGGACACTACAGCGTTATTTCCCATGGCCAATCCACCTAACCTGCACATTGTTGGGCTGTGGAAGGACAACAGAGCATCCGTTGGAAAGTCACACAGACACAGGGAGAACATGCAAACTCGACACAGAGAGCTCCCCAAGGCTGGAATTGAGCCCAGGTCCATGGCACTGTGAGGCAGCAGTGCCTAAAGTTGAGCCATTGTGTCTCAGCTTGTGGAAGCATCACCTCCACGCACAGTCCAACATTCATGATATCTGTCTGCTCCACTGGAATTCTGGTGTCTGGCATTCCCTGCATAATTAGTGGCCACCGTAGGCACTGCAGTTTAAACAGGAGTAAAGATCACACATGAGCCAGGGCTCCAGAAACCCACGTCTCACATGGTCCACTGCTTTTTGTCATTTATACCAATGACTTGGATGTGAATATAGGAGGTTAGCAAGTTTGTAGATGACATTGTTAATGTAATGGACAGTGAAGAAGGTTATCTCAGAGTACAATGGGACCTTGATCAGATGGGCCAATGGGTGAGGGAGTTTAATTTAGATAAATGTGAGGTGTTGCATTTTGGTAAAACAAACCAGGGCAGGATGTATGCACTTAATGGTAAGGTTTTGGGGAGTGTTGCCGAACAAAGGGACTTAGAGTACAAGGTTCATTGTTCCTCACAAGTGAAGACACAGGTAGATAGTTAAAAATCACACAGCACCAGGCTATAGTCCAACAGGTTTAATTGGAAGCACAATTAAACCTGTTGGACTATAATCTGGTGTTGTATGATTTTTAACTTTGTACACTCCAGTCCAACACCGGCATCTCCAAATCATGACAGGTAGATAGGATAGTGAAGAAGGCATTTGGTATGTTTGTCTTTATTGATCAATGCATCAAGTTTAGGTGTTGGAATGTCATGTTGCAGCAGTATAGGACATTTGTTAGCCCACTTTTAGAATACTGCATTCAGTTCTGGTCTCCCTGCTGTAGAAAGATATTGTTAAACTTGCAAAGGTTCAGAAAAGATTTACAAGGATGTTGCCAAAATTCGAATGCTTGAGCTGTAGGGAGAGGCTGAATAGGCTGATGCTGTTTTCTCTGGAGCGTTGGAGGCTGAGGGGTGACCTGATAGAGGTTTATAAAATCATAAGGGATATGGATAAATAGACAAAGTCTTTTTCCCAGGATAGGGAAGTCCAAAACTAGAAGGCATAGGGTTAAAGTGAGAGAGGAAAGACAGAGACGTAAGGGGTAACTTTTTCATACAGAGGGTGGTGTATGTTTGGAATGAGCTGCCACAGGAGGTGGTGGAGGTGGGTACAGTTACAACATTTAAAAGGCATTTAGATGGGTACATGAGTAGGAAACATTTGGAGGGATATGAGCCAAATGTTGGAAATGGAACTAGATTAATTCAGGATATCTAGTGGTGCTGACAAGTTGTACCAGCAGGTCTGATTCCTCCATGCTGTATAACTGTGATTTTATGATACAGAAGACACCAATCATAATTTAGTTCATAAGATCATAAGAAATAGGAGTAGGTAATTCATCCCATCAAGCCTATTCCATCATTCGATAAGATCCTGCCTGATATGATTGTGACCTTAATTCCTCATTACTGCTTAACTCCATAACACTTATATTCAAATAGTGTTTGACAGTAGAAGCTGAATTGATTGCCTATATTTTACAGGGAGGACAGGTAAGATTTAATTTCACTTGGATTGGTACCAGGAAGCCTGGCAATTTGTTTGCATGCATTTTAATTGAAGTGAACAGTGAAGTGTGCAAATAAATGTAGACAGAAAAAAAAGCTGTTGTTGCCCAGTGACAGGAAGCCATGAATGGAGAGTTCGTCTTGGCCATAGTTTGGAAGTACAGATAAGGCATCTGGACAGCTGAGTTTATGAAGCTCATGTTTGCTTTGAAATTAAAAATAGTAATGAACATAGTTTGCAATTGTTTCGGCTGTCTCAGGATAGTGTGAAAGTAAATCTCTTCTGATGTCTGCAATGAAATCTTTCCATCCTTTTGTCTTGTCCAGTATAATATTGCACATGTTTCTTTTTTCTCTTTATAATACACATTTTATTCTTTGTGTTAGAAGCAGACTGACTGCCTCTTGTGAGTGTGTTCTGTAACTGACCTTCATACATACAAAAAAAAGAACAAAATTAGGATTGAATAAGCCAGATTTCACTGATTTGTTGACATCGGTTGGAATCACAGCACTTGACATCTTGTCAATCAAATATCGATATAACTTAGCATCAAAACTATTCAGTATCCCAACCTCCATTAATTTCCAAAAATTAACAAACCCCAAGAGAAGAAGTTGCTTCTGACCTGCATTTTAAATGGGAGACTCCTTCTTTTCGAACTCTGACTCCCTGGTTCATATTTCCCCACAAATTGAATTATCTCCTCAATATCCAGTCCATCAAACCTCCTCAGAAACTTATATACTTCAATAAGATCACCTCTCATTCTTCTAACTCCTAACGAGTTTGGGGCCAACCTCTCTTCATAAGCAACGCTTCTGTCCCAGGAATTGACCCAGTGAATCTTCTCTAAGCTGTCACCATTGCAAATATATCCTTCCTTAAGTAAGGATGAACACTGTACATAAGTTTAGATGGGGAATCCTACTGAAGAGCACTGATGGGTCCAATGAAATGTCTAATGGATGGGCAGACTTGCTAGAAAACCTATGATTAATGTTATCCCTGTGTGGAAGAATCCAACACGTACAGACTTTTGCATAGAATTTCATAGAATCCCTATAGTGTGGAAATAGGCCATTCACCCCAACAAGTCCACACTGACCCTCCGAAGAGTATCCCACCCAGATCCATTCCCCACTACTCTACATTTACCCCTGACGAATGCACCTAGCTGACACATCCCTGCACACTATGGACAATTTAGCATGGCCAATTCACCTGACCTGCACATCTTTGGACTGTGGGAGGAAACCAGAGCACCTGGAGGAAACCTGCACAGACACAGGGAGAATATGCAAACTACATACAGACAGTTGCCCGAGGCTGGATCGAACCTGGGTCCCTGGTGCTGTGAGGCAGCAGTGCTAACCACTGAGCCACTGTGCTGCCCTTTGCAGGAAACTTGGAACCCATTATTTCCAGTGCAGGGGTGGTATTCAAATCTGTTTGCACACTTGTGAACCCAGCCAAGAGGCAGTGTGTGACAACCAGCACCTCAGCTTCTTTGGATTCACAAGGAGTTTGTCACAAGGTTTGCTGTGGCAGCTAAAAATGTAGTCATGCAAGATTGTCCTGCTGCTATTATCAGTGTGGATTACTTTGGACAAAGGGGCTTACAGACTCCATCGACAATTTAGATTACATTACAGTGTGGAAACAGGCCCTTCGGCCCAACAAGTCCACACTGACCCGCCGAAGCGCAACCCACCCATACCCCTACATTTACCCCTTACCTAACACTATGGGCAATTTAGCATGGCCAACTCACCTAACCTGCACATCTTTGGACTGTGGGAGGAAACCGGATCACCCGGAGGAAACCCACGCAGACACGGGGAGAACGTGCAAACTCCACACAGTCAGTCGCCTGAGGCGGGAATTGAACCCAGGTCTCTGGCGTTGTGAGGCAGCAGTGCTAACCACTGTGCTACCGTGCCGCCCACAATCCAGCAATCTGTCCTCCAAATGATTATCAGTACAACTTTGAGGGTGCAAGTGCATAATTTTCTGAAGATGGCCAGACAGTTGTTAAGGTGGCTTGTTAAGATTCTTGGGTTGGTAAACAGAAGTTTAAAGTTTAAAAGCAAGGAGGCGATGCCACGCCTCTACAAATCATTAGCCAGGCTACTTTTGGAATATTGGGTTCAGTTCTGGGCACATTATTTAAGGAAGCTTGGAGAGAGTTCAAAGGAGATTTATGAGAATGACGCAAGGAATGATTTTATACACAAGGAAAGATGGGAGAAACTGACCTTATTCTTCACGGAGCAGAAAAAAGAGGTGGCCTTATTCAGGTGTTTAGAATTATGGACAACGTTGACAATGTAAAGAGGGATATTCTGTTTCTACTGGTTGGTATGTCAGTAACTAGGGGTCACAGTTTCAAGATTGTCACCAAGAGAACTTGGCTTGAGCTGAGGAGAAACTTCTTTACTCAGAGTGTTGTTAGAATTTAGAATGAGTTGCCTGGCAGAGTGGTGGAGGCAGATTCCATAGGACGTTTAAAAAGAGAGCTGGATAAATATTTCTAAGTAATGATTTTAGAGAGCTACACAGATAGAGATGGAGAATAGGACTCATTAGTTCGTTCTTTCGGGAGCCAGTGCAATAGGCCAAATGGCTCCCTTCTCTACTGTAAAAATCTACAATTACTGAGCCATTGCTTCAGGATCTATCCTATCCTATGAGGTGTTATCTTCCCACCCCACGAGTTCTCCAGCACGCTAGTTTAAAGACCTTCTAAGATTGCATAGGCAAACATGAATCACTTGCTCTTGACACGATCTCTCCTCATGCACAAGTGGTTGTTCATTTTCTCCCAGAATATTTGTTGGCAAAGTTAGTATTGCTCAGTAGAGATGGTTGTTTGTGGTAACTGTGCTGTACAATGTTACCTACTATGTACCAAGCCATGCAATTGCCCAGGTTCTTGCTCCAAGTGTGTGTGAACTGTTTCATTATCTGAATGATTGCAAGGTTCAACTCCAGCCCAAACATCAACCAACAGCCCCCACAAAGCTTCTGACCTTATACTGGACATTGAGGAAGAAACTGAACACAATAGAGCTTAGGTCATGAGCTTGATAAACTCTTCTTTCTGATCCAAAATATCCCAGAATTATTTGAAATACTTGCAATGTTCAAAGATGTGCTCCCAGCTCTGAATCACAAAGCAAATCTGAAGGCTATTGCTTTCTCTATTTGTGCAAGTAATTCCCAGCTTTCTAGCCAGATTTCCTGCTACAGTGTGTGGAACACCAGTCTCAGAACTGGCTTCCATTAATTAAAGTCTTTACATGTTACCATGCTCAAAATGTACTCCCTGAATGAAAGAATCTGAAGATAACCATGGGCAATGCAGCTTAGTAAATTGATTCCTCAGAGGCTTCATTATCAATCTTCCTCAAAGATTCATCATAGCACAAATTATCTCAAACACTAAACTTGACAATCCAACTAAGAAGAAGAATGCACCAAAAAAGACATTTTACAATTGAGTGCACATCCTTTCAGAGCACAGCAAAATGGTCATTACCTCAAATCTGTTCTATGTTTGGAGAATGACAATTCCAGTAATTTGGCAATGTAAGAAATTGTAAGGAGATTACAGGTTCAGTATTATTTTTTATAAACAGCATAATTAATGGTTCGCTTGGAGGAAGTTTCAAAGCTTCTGCAAGATGAAGTATTTCAAAACCTGGAGATCTTGTTGCCACCCAGCTTTCATATTTGTGTTCACAAAATGTTGCTTCCTGTTGTTGATTGATTGACTTTTACTGTACAGGTTCCATTCACAACAGGACAGGGTAATTTGAGATAACGACAATGTATTTTTAATACGCTTCACAGGAATTAAAAATGAGAAGTGCCAGTTTACTTAACCTCATTGGTTTATCCAAAAAGCTGTCATACATAGAACATAGAACAGTATAGCACAGAAACAGGCCATTCAGCCCACGATGTCTGTGCTGAGCATGATGCCATTCTAAACTAATCCCAATTGCCTGCACCTGGGCTGCTTCCTTCTATTCCCAGCCTCGTTGCTTGCCTCTTAAATTTTGACAATGTTTCGCTTCTACCATCTCCCCCGGCAGCAAGTTGCAGATACCTTTTTGCAAAAACAAAAGTGTCTCCTTTAAACATCCCCCTCTTAAACCCATGTCCCTAGTATTTGACATTTCTACCCTGGGAAAAAGACTCCCACTTGCCACCCTATTAATAGTTCTCATAATTTTACACACTTCTATCAGGTCATCTCTCGGTCTCTGACACTAAAGTGAAAACTAAGTTGAATGCTAAATTGTTCAGGAACCAGGCTACCATTGTCTTGAGGAGATGCCTTGCAGTGGGCTTTCTTGACTCGTAAATCTTGTGGTGACATTGTGTAAGATTCAGATGACCAGGACTTTGACTCAGTGATGATGGAGAGATGGCACATTAGACCCATTTACATCTTACCTTAAATGAAAGGCAACTCAGGCAAAAGTGAGGACTGCAGATCCTGGAAACCAGAATTTAGATTAGAGTGGTGCTGGAAAAGCACAGCAGGTCAGGCAGCATCCGAGGAGCAGGAAAATCGACGTTTCGGGCAAAAGTCCTTCATCAGGAATGAAGCCTGGACAGTGCTTATCAAAGTGTAGGAAATCAGTTCAAGAATGGCACTGGCACATATTTACACAGACTATGTGAACACAAGTTGGATGGGTGAGGGTTGATGGCTTGATGTATTATCGTGAGACTATTCATCTGGGCACCCAGGTAATATTCTAGGGATACTAGCTTCAAATCCTGCCACAGCAGATGGGGGAATTCAATAGAAAGAAATCTGGAATTAAGAGTCTAATGATGACCATGAAACCATTGTCAATTGTCAGGAAAAGCTCTTCTTGTTCATGCATGTCCTTTAGGAAAGGAAATCTGCCATCCTGACCGACATGTTCCTCCAAGCACACAACAATGCGGTTGACTCTTACTTACTCTCTGGGCAATTAGGGATGGGCATTAAATGCTAGTGCAACCAAGGACACCCCATCCTGTGATTAACCATTTAAAAACTACTCTGTAGGAATGACCCCAAACTTCCTGTTCCTTGCTATCACAATTAACCACCTTGCTCTCATGCTTCGAAGAGTGTGGTGCTGGAAAAGCACAGCTGGTCAGGCAGCATCCAAGGAGAAGTGATGTTTCATCAGGAAAAGCTTATGCTCAAAAAGTCAATTCTCCTGCTCCTCAGATGCTGCCTGACCGGCTGTGCTTTTCCAGCACCACACTCTTTGACTCGGATTTCCAGCATCTGCAGTCTTCACTTTGTCCCAGCTTGCTCTCATGCTAACATTTCCATCCTCAGCCTCCTCCAATGTCCCAATTTAGCTCAATGTAAGGTGGAGGAACATCCCATTCTCTACTTAGCCATTTCACAGCCTCTGGGATTCAATATGGATTTCCATCACGTCAGATTATGATCTCTGCGTTTCTCTACATTTTCTTACACCCCACCTGACCCACACTTCCCCGACAGTGCCTTGTTAGCTTTAATCTTAGCACAGCAGACTTATTTCCTCCTTGTAACAGCTAACGTTTGCACCTATTACACCCATCACTCCGTCATCTGCATTATGACCACCTTTCTCCTTTGCTATGGGCTCTCTCACAATCTATATCACTTTCCTCTCCTTCCCCTCTGTCTACAACATTTAAAAAATGTCATTTTCCAGCTCCTTTCAGTTCTGAAGAAGAGTCATATTGGGCCGTAACTCTGTTTCTCTCTTCACAGATGCTGCCATTTAATTTCCAGCACCCTTAGCATTTTGCTTTTATTAAAATTAAGCTTCTTTGTAGGCTAAGTGTTGAGGTGTTCATTCAGGTGGTTGTCTTGAAGCATTATAAATTTACAATAAGAGGAAAATATCGAATGAAGTTCACGCAGCGACAAGTCAGAGAAAGGTGGACTCATAAATGTGGCAAACACACAGAGGACGAGAACATTACTGTTAAACCACCAATTTTCTTTATTTTATGTTTCCACAATATTTGAGCATTGTTTTCCAAAACAGAACAAAGCATGCATTTATCTGAAGCCTGGGGCTCCATTGGTTTTCATTCATTTATGTTACTTTTTTTTTATTTTTGCAGCCACAGTTGCAAGGCTTCTTCTCAGGGGCTGGGGGAGCACAGTAAGTGCCCATGTTCAGCTGAGTGCAACCGATCAAGCGTGGGGTGTTGGGAAGGGTTCTACGCATCCCCATGCATTTCTCCTGATCAATGAAGAGGGAGTTGGCTTTCACACTGATGTCATATTCCAGCACGGACTTGGTTTGGACCAGGAGTTGCAAAGCATTCTGTGCCTCTTGCAGACGTTGTTTCAATGTCTGTATGGTCGCATCGATGGTGTACACTTCACAGACCAACCTGCACAGAGAAAAGGATCACTTTTCAAAATGCGCACGCGCAGGACCATTTAAGGAGACAGCCTCACTCTTTTTTTCCCACGGGAGGGAGGTAAAGATCTAAGTTCCATCTTGTATTGGAAGAAATGATAAATTTAGTGCTCATCCTCTTCCTGAGGAATAAAGGATGTGCATTCATATAGCACCTTTCCCAACCCTAGGACATACCAGGGCAGCCAATCAAGGCTCTTTTGAAGTTTATTCATTGCTGTAGGAAACCTGCCTGAAAGACCATGCAAACACCAAATGTGATATTAGCTCATCTGTTCATGGGAGAGGGGTAAATATTGGTTCAGACACTGGGGAAACACCCCTTTTCTTATTTAAAGTTGCTCTTTGGGAGCTTTTACAGTCACTCTTAGGGCAGATGAAGCATTGGTTCACCATCTCCTCTGAAATATGGCATCTCTAAAACATATATCCGTCGGGGTTAGATCCAAGTGCCAGCCAAGATTCTATGTACAAGTTGCTGGTGTGGGGCTTGAACCCACAATATTCTGACTCAGGGCCTAAGTGGTTCCACCGAGCTTTATTAAAAAGAACCTTCTGTCAGAGACAGGGCCTCCATTCTCTTACTCATGTGATCATTTGATTGCAGCTCCCTATGGGTGCACAACAGCACTGAATTTATCTTATTCAGCATTCGCTATCATTGGCAAAATCCAGTTAAGTGTCAGCATGTATAATACATCGCCTGTGTGTGTGTGTATCATACAAATACATATCTTAGATATCAGTGTAACTGCACCTTTGTTTCTACTGCATCAGTAATTTGGTCATTAGACTCTGACATCAGAAGGGAGTATTTAGCAAAGCTTTCCTGTGTTAACATATTCTCAATATAAATAACATAATTTGCAGGGTGACAACATAATGAGCAACATTGATGTTGTTTCCAAACAACAAATGATGTCAAAAATCAAACCTCAGCACACTGAAACATGTTTCATTGCATCCCTCCTACTGTGCAAATGTTCCGAACAGTGAATAAACTAATTCCAAACTGAATATTCACAGCTGGCTGATCGTGGCTAACACCTTGAGTCTGAAATGTGAGTCAGTGAGGTTCTAAAGTTTAGTCAAGAGTGTGTTTCTAGAGTTTGAGTTGATTTGCTATGGGGAAAATAAATAAATTGACTTTCCTCATAGGCCACTGTTGGAATATTGTGTGCAATTCTGGTCTCCTTCCTGTCGGAAAGATGTTATGAAACTTGAAAGGGTTCAGAAAAGATTTACAAGGATGTTGCCAGGGTTGGAGGATTTGAGCTACAGGGAGTGGCTGAACAGGCTGGGGCTGTTTTCCCTGGAGCGTCGGAAGCTGAGGGGTGACCTTATAGAGTTTTACAAAATTATGAGGGATATGGATAGGATAAATAGACAAAGTATTTTCCCTGGGGTTGGGGAGTCCAGAACTAGCGGCTTTTGGGTGAGAGAGGCAATTTTTTCACACAGAGGGTGGTACTTGTATGGAATGAGCTGCCAGAGGAAGTGGTGGAGACTGGTACAATTGCAACATTTAAGAGGCATTTGGATGGGTATATGAATAGGAAGGGTTTGGAGGAATATGGGCCGGATGCTGGCAGGTGAAACTAGATTGGGTTGGGATATCTGGTCAGCATGGATGGGTTGGACCGAAGGGTCTGTTTCCATGTTGTACATCTCTATGACTCTATAACTCTAAATGCTTTTAGAAGCATTTGGTTTCTGTACGAAAAGAAAGCATGTGCTCATAAGAATTGGAGTTTTTTTGAGATTGGCAATAGACATGACTGCTTCCCAAAGTCCCTCGGTGCATGAATCACAAAAAATTGGTCTGCAGGTGCAGCAGGTAATTCAGAAAGAAGATGGAATATTGTCCTTCATTGCTAGATGGATGGAATTTAAAACCAGGAAGGTTATGCTACAACTGTGTGGGGTGCTGGTGAGGCCACACCTGGAGTACTGTGTGTAGTTTTGGTACCTTTACTTGAGAAAAGTACTGGAGGGGTTGCAGAGGAGGTTCACTAGGTTGATTCTGGAGTTGAGGGGGTTGGCTTATGTGGAGAGATTGAGTAGACTAGGACTATACTCATTTAAATTTAGAAGAATGAGGGGAGATCTTATCGAAAAATATAAAATTATGAAGGGAATAGATAAGATAGAAGCAGGGAGTTTGTTTCCACTGGCAGGTGAAACTAGAAGTAGGGGGCATAGCCTCAAAACAAGAGGGAGCAGATTTAGGTCTGAGTTGAGGAGGAACATCTTCACCCAAAGAGTTGTAAATCTGTGGAATTCCTTGCTCAGTGAAGCAGTTGAGACTACCTCATTGAGTGGTTTTAAGGTGAAGATAGATATATTTTTGAACAGTAAAGAAATTAAGGGTTATGCTGAGCAGATGGGTTAGAAGAGTTGAGTCCATGATAAAGATCAGCCATGACTTTATTGAATGGTGGAGCAGGCTGGAGGGATAAGATGGCCTACTCCTGCTCCGAGTTCTTATGTTCTTACATTCTTGTCCTGCTGGGGAGACTCCTAGTCTACTACTTCAATGTCATTAGGAGACTGACAAATCTCCAAGAGAAAGTGTATGATTTTAATTCATTTCTGAGATGTGGGCGTCGCTGGCTGGGCCAGCATTTTGTTAGGAGAAAGTGAGGACAGCAGATGCTGGAGATCAGAGTTGAAAAATGTGTTGCTGGAAAAGCGCAGCAGGTCAGGCAGCATCCAAGAAGCAGGAGAATCGACGTTTCGGACATAAGCCCTTCTTCAGAAATGAGGAAGGTGTGCCAAGCAGGCTAAGATAAAAGGTAGGGAGGAGGGACTTGGGGGAGGGGCATTGGGAATGCGATAGGTGGAAGGAGGTTAAGGTGAGGGTGATAGGCCGGAGAGGGGGTGGGGGTGGAGAGGTCGGGAAGAAGATTGCAGGTCATGAAGGCAGTGCTGAGTCCGAGGGTTGGGACTGAGATATGGTAGGGGGAGGGGAAATGAGGAAGCTGGAGAAATCTGCATTCATCCCTTGTAGTTGGAGGGTTCTTAGGCGGAAGATGAGGCGCTCTTCCTCCAGGCGTCGAGTTGCCATGGTCTGGCGATGGAGGAGGCCAAGGACCTGCATGTCCTTGGCGGAGTGGGAGGGGGAGTTAAAGTGTTCCACCAGGGGGCGGTTGGGTTGGTTGGTGCGGGTGTCCCAGAGGTGTTCTCTGAAACGCCCCACAAGTAGGTGGCCTGTCTCCCCAATGTAGAGGAGGCCACATCGGGTGCAGCAGATGCAGTAAATGATGTGTGTGGAGGTGCAGGTGAATTTGTGATGGATATGGAAGGATCCCTTGGGGCCTTGGAGGGAAGTGAGGGGGGAGGTGTGGGCACAGGTTTTGCATTTCTTGTGGTTGCAGGGGAAGGTGCTGGGAGTGGAGGTTGGGTTGGTGGGGGGTGTGGACCTGACGAGGGAGTCGTGGAGGGAGTGGTCTTTCTGGAACGCTGATAGGGGAGGGGAGGGAAATATATCCTTGGTGGTGGGATCTGTCTGGAGGTGGCAGAAATGACGAAGGATGATACGATGTATGTGGAGGTTGGTGGGGTGGTAGGTGAGGACCAGTGGGGTTCTGTCCTGGTGGCGATTGGAGGGGCAGGGTTCAAGGGCGGAGAAGCGGGAAGTGGAGGAGATGTGGTGGAGAGCATTGTCAACCACGTTTGCGGTCTTTGAAGAAGGAGGCCATCTGGGTTGTTCGATATTGGAATTGGTCCTCCTGGGAGCAGATGCGGCGGAGGCGAAGGAATTGGGAATATGGGACGGCGTTTTTACAGGGGGCAGGGTGGGAGGAGGTGTAATCTAGGTAGCTGTGGGAGTCGGTCGATTTATAGTAAATGTCCATGTTGAGTCGGTCGCTCGAGATAGAAATGGAGAAGTCTAGAAAGGGGAGGGAGGAGTCTGAGATGGTCCAGGTAAATTTGAGGTCGGGGTGGAAGGTGTTAGTAAAGTGGATGAACTCTTCAACCTCCTCGTGGGAGCACGAGGTAGCGCCGATACAGTCATCAATGTGACGGAGGAACTATTATGTACTATTATCTTATGTTCACTATTACTGTCCATCTTTGGTTCTAGGCTTAAAATATCACTTTAAAATAAAGATTGAAATGTCCAGCAGATTGTTAAAGATCTTAATAAAGAACAAAATAACTTTGTACTTGGTTGTAACTCTTCATCAATATTCAGTCTCAAAGTTTTATTTGATGCTGTAGACTTTCTGTTCTTCCTTCTGAAGCTGCTTGGAATTAAAAGTTCTTCTTTGGAAATATTTTGACGTTGTTAATATCCTGTTTCTCATGTACTGGTCTTGTTTTCTTTGGAATAGAGGACACTGAGGGGAGACTTAATTGAAGTGTATAAGATTATGAGAGGTCTAGATAAGATGATTGAAAGGACTTGCTTCCTGCAGCAGAAACGTCAATAACAAGGGTGTATACGTTTAAATTAACTGATAGGAGGATTACAGCAGATAATGTTTTTCATTATCACCCAGTTTCTGGCAAGGGTCTAGATCTCAAAGTCTAAAATGAGGATAGTGATAGAAATCCTCACTGACTTTAGAAAATACTTGGATAGATCCTTGAATTGCCTTAACCTGAAGAGCTACAAACTAAGAAGAGTTGGAAAAGATGAAGGGGGTTTGCTAGTTGGGCAGTTGGTGGACGACTGGTTTGGGGTGCAGAGTGATACCAACAATGTGGGTTCAATCCCTGCACCGGCTGGTATTGTGGCAGATTGTCCTTCTCCCCCTCACCAGAGGTGCAGTGACATAAGGTTAAATCACCACCAGTAGTCTCTCTCTTTCTAATGAGAGAGCAGCCTACAGTCTGGTAGGCCCATGGCATATTCCCTTTTGTGGGAGTTGATCAGCTCAGTTGGCTGGACAGCTGGATTATGAGGCACAGAAATGCTAACAGCATGGGTTCAATTCCTGAGATTACCATGAGCAACTCTTTTTTTTTCTCAAGCAAGGGGCATAGGTTTGGTGGCAAGCTAACAGGAGGATTCGCCCACAGGGTGGTGAGTGTCTGGAAGTCACTGCCTGAAAGTGTGACTGTGTCAAGAGACCTTTGTAACATCTAAGCAATATTTACTGATTCTCTTGTGTTGCTAAAGTCACTCGCTCATGGGCCATGATTATAAAATGGATGAGTATCATCAGAACTGTGTTGATATGATGGGCCAAAGTGCCGCCTGATCTGCTATAAACATCTATGAGTCTATAATCCACATGAAGTATTTCCACTGAAAGGATTTAATCCTCCAGCACAATACTTAAGAAATCTCTGTGGCCATTTTTATTCCATGTTCAAAAATAGTATTTGCATTCAGAATGACTTTAGTCTGTAGGATCTCACTAAAGGCCATAAAACCCATGGTATGGATGGGAGGGGTGAGTCTGGGCAACTGCAGATCTTCTGCCGACCTTTTGCCCATCACCTTCATCCCACCCCTGAAATCAGAAGAGGGGTTATTTGAATGTGAGGGTCAATACCATCTTTGGTAACATGAGTGAAAAACAAATTGTTTTAGAGTCCTGTGTTTCTTCCTTCATCCGGTTTCATCAATTCAATCAATTAAACCCATCGCTGGAATCATTTCTGTTGAATCTTGAATACCAACTACCTTCTCCTTAGCCCTAAGATTCTATCACTAAAGAAGTGTCCCAACCACGCACTCATCCCAACATTCTCCCCCCATTGGTCCCAACAATTTCAGGATTAAATGGTGGTAAGTTCACAATTCAGGAACATGGATAATATTCCTGGACTCTACACTTCAACAACTTCTGAATTCAGTGGTATTGCAAATTGCCTCCCTACTCCCCCTTGGGTATTCTCCGCTGCCATTGAAAGGGTTGAGCACATCTGGTGTTTAAGTCATGCAAATTTGAGCTCTGATGGACTTACAGTCTGGCACCTTGTTTTTACATTAAGATGGCTTTCAACCATTTGAGAAAGTCACGATTTTGTTGAGTAGCCACAATCAACTGTGTAGTTGCCACAGGCCAACATTCTCTAATCTTTCTGATCCTCTTTGTTAGTTCAAGAAAGAAAAAAAACTTTGGAGGAATGACAGCAAAGGTCCCTGGGGATGAGGTGGGGGAGGGAAGTGCTGTCCAATGATAGGAGGCTGAATAAATTGGCTCCACATTCTCTGGTGTTCAGAACACTGAGAAGTGATCTCATGGAAAGATATAAGATTCTGAAAGGATTATTTCCCTTGACTAGAGAGTCTGGAACAATGGGGCACTATCTTAGAATAAGGGGTGATCACTAGGTGATCAGTAGGGGAGGTGATAGACTAGTGGTATTATCGCTGGACTCTTAATCCAGAAAGGAGAAAGTGAGGACTCCAGATGCTGGGGATCAGAGTCAAAGAGTGTGACGCTGGAAAAGCACAGCTGGTCAGGCAGCATCCGAGGAGCAGGAGAATCCATGTTTCAGGCATAAGCCCTTCATCAGGAATCAGCTTCTCCTGCTCCTCAGATGCTGCCTGACCGGCAGTGCTTCTCCAGCACCACACTCTTTGACTCTTAATCCAGATACCTAGGTAATATCCTGTGGATCTGGGTTGAAATCCTGTCATGGTGAAATTTGAATTCAATCAAATAAAAAAATCTGGAATTAAGAGTCTCATGATGACCATGAATCCACTGTCAATTGTGGAGAAAACCCATTTGGTTCACTAATGTCCTTTAGGGAAGGAAACTGCTAAGCATACCTGGTCTGGCCTATGTGTGACTCCAGACCAACAGAAATGTGATTGAGTCTTAACTACCCAACGAGGGATGGCCAATAAATGGTGGCCTAACCAGTGATTCTCACATCCCGTGAATGAAATTTTTAAAATGAGGAGAAATTTCTTCACTTAAATGGTTATAATTCTCAGGGAGTCGTGAACACTGCAACATGAAATATATTTGGGCTTGAGGAATCAAAGGGAGTGGGTAAGCAATGGAGTTGAATCCATAAATCAGCCATGATAGGATTGATTTACGGAGCAGGCTCAATTGTTTACTCTTGCTCCTATTTCTTATCTTCATCCACATATCTGGAAAATGGGAGATTTGCTGACATCCCTTTCTAATCTTTGAGAGCCGGACAAAATCTTCAAGGTTAGTTAGGGCATTGGGGCCCTTAGCACAACATTTTCAATGATATCTCATGTAGGTCAACCCCATTAGATGATCAATCAGTCCCTGAGGAAGACATACCTGGACTCAAGGGGTCATTATGAAGGTCACTTCTACAAAATCAAATTTACTGCATTTGAACACAGCAGTTCAATGGGCTGAATGGCCTACTCCTGTTACTATGAAGTGTCGGGTGGCATGGTGGCTTACAGTGCCAGGGACCCATATTCGATTCCAACCTCAGGCAACTGTCCACGTGGAGTTTGCACATTCTCCCCATCTTTGCGTCGGTTTCCTCTGGGTGCTCTGGTTTCCTCCCACAGTCCAAAGATGTGCAGGTTGGGTGAACTGGCCGTGCTAAATTGCCCATAATGTTCAGGGATATGTAGGTTAGGTGCATTAGTTAGGGGTAAATATATGGTAGGGGAAAAGGTCTGGGTGCTTTACTCATCAGAGGGTTGGTGTGGACTTGTTGGACTGAGGGGTCTGTTTCCACAATGTAGGGATTCTAATCCAAAAACACTATGGGGATTGCTGTTTTCCATTCAGGGCATTTGTGGTTTAGTTCCACAATTCACTCAATACTTTATCTCCCTGGAGACAATTTTTTATGCATTTGTGACTCACTGATTCCCCTTGTTGCAGCAGTGACAGCAAAGCAAGTATCAAATGTTGGGCGTTTCAGTTTGAAATATGGCTAAAACGGAAGGATTATCATCACACAGTGTTGCCTGAGACACCTCAAAAGACTCCCTCCTCCCACTTTGGTCTATTGTTGACAGTTCATGTTCACAAAGATAAAGATTGTGAGTTGTTGAGTCCTTGCCAAAATTACAATCCAGGGTCTTGAAACATACAGCATTCAAAACTGATTGCTCATTGCAATGTCATCCCTATGGAATGTGTAATCCATGTGTCATAGCCATTTCTATATTACTCTTCTCTGTCACTCCCAATTTTAATCAGCTTCTTCTTGTAGCTCATTCTAATCCAGACTGTTGTGGTACAGCCAAATCTAGTCTACCCATGCTGTCGAATCATTTAGTGTAATGATGTAACAGCAAGTTCTATCGAGCCTCCCACAGTCTATTCTACATCCGATCAATCATGCAATTCTCATGATCACCTATCAAATCTAACATCTAGTCCAGCCCTCAGGTTTTACAGGTAATTCTGGTCTAGCCTTATGGTGGTTGAACCATTTCAAATGCTCATGAACCTGACTCTATCTAGTTAGGTGAGGCTCCAATAGAAACAGTGCAGGGAATTACAGAACAAACTTCTTCATTTCCAAATACATGTAAAATGACTGGACAATGATAATATGAAATTAGATTAGATTAGATTACTTACAGTGTGGAAACAGGCCCTTCAGCCCAACCTGTCCACGCCGACCCGCCGAAGCGCAACCCACCCATACCCCTACATTTACCCCTTCTTACCTAACACTACAGGCAATTTAGCATGGCCAATTCACCTGACCTGCACATCTTTTGGACTGTGGGAGGAAACCGGAGCACCCGGAGGAAACCCACGCAGACACGGGGAGAATGTGCAAACTCCACACAGTCCGTCGCCTGAGTCAGGAATTGAACCTGGGTCTCTGGCGCTGTGAGGCAACAGTGCTAACCACTGTGCCACCGTGCCGCCCACTGCCACCGTGCCGCCCACTGCCATATATTCAAGTTTCCTTCCTAAAAAAAAGTCTGTACTGAATATTGGTAGTCTTCTGGCTTTTTATTGCTGGCTGGGACTAGATTAGGTCAAGCAGCATCCGAGGAGCAGGAAAATCGACGTTTCGGGCATAAGCATTTCAGGAATTCCTGATAAAGGGCTTATGCCTGTAACGTCGGCTCTCCTGCTCCTCAGATGCTGCCTGACCTGCTATGCTTTTCCAGTGCCACACTCTCAGCATCTGAAGTCCTCACTTTTTCCTGGGCCTAGATTAGGAGGGATGATGATAGTGTCACTGGATTAGACCATAAGACATAGGAGCGGAAGTAAGGCCATTCGGCCCATCGAGTCCACTCCGCCATTCAATTATGGCTGATGGGCATTTCAACTCCACTTACCCGCATTCTCCCCGTAGCCCTTAATCAAGAATTTATCAATTTCTGCCTTGAAGACATTTAGCGTGCCAGCCTCCACTGCACTCTGTGGCAATGAATTCCACAGGCCCACCACTCTCTGGCTGAAGAAATGTCTCCGCATTTCTGTTCTGAATTTACCCCCTCTAATTCTAAGGCTGTGTCCACGGGTCCTAGTCTCCTTGCGTAACGGAAACAATTTCCCAGCGTCCACCCTCTCCAAGCCATGTATTATCTTGTAAGTTTCTATTAGATCTCCCCTTAATCTTCTAAACTCCAATGAATACAATCCCAGGATCCTCAGCCGTTCCTCGTATGTTAGACCTACCACTCCAGGGATTATCCTTGTGAATCTCCGCTGGACATGCTCCAGTGCCAGTATGTCCTTCCTGAGGTGTGGGGACCAAAACTGGACACAGTACTCCAAATGGGGCCTAACCAGAGCTTTATAAAGTCTCAGTAGCACAACAGTGCTTTTATATGCCAACCCTCTTGAGATAATTGACAACATTGCATTCGCTTTCTTAATCACGGACTCAACCTGCATGTTTACCTTTAGAGAATCCTCAACTAGCACTCCCAGATCCCTCTGTACTTTGGCTTTACAAATATTCTCACCATTTAGAAAGTAATCCATGCTTCTATTCTTTTTTCCAAAGTGCAAGACCTCGCATTTGCTCACATTGAATTCCATCAGCCATTTCCTGGACCACTCCTCCAAACTGTCTAGATCCTTCTGCAGCCTCACCACTTCCTCAGTACTACCTGCCTGTCTACCTAACTTTGTATCATCGGCAAACTTCGCTAGAATGCCCCCAATCCCTTCATCCAGATCATTAATATATAATGTGAACAGCTGCGGCCCCAACACTGAACCCTGCGGGACACCGCTTGTCACCGGCTGCCATTCCGAAAAAGAACCTTTTATCCCAACACTCTGCCTTCTGTCAGACAGCCAATCCTCAATCCATACCAGTAGCTCACCTCGAACACCATGGGCCCTCACCTTGCTCAGCAGCCTCCCGTGTGGCACCTTATCAAAGGCCTTTTGGAAGTCTAGGTAGACCACATCCACTGGGTTTCCCCGGTCTAACCTACTTGTCACCTCTTCAAAGAACTCAGGCACGACCTCCCCTTACTAAATCCATGTTGACTTGTTCTAATCCAACCCTGCTCTTCCAAGAATTTAGAAACCTCATCCTTAATGATGGATTCTAGAATTTTACCAACAACCGAGGTTAGGCTAATTGGCCTATAATTTTCCATCTTTTGCCTTGATCCTTTCTTGAACAAGGGGGTTACAACAGCGATCTTCCAATCATCCGGGACTTTCCCTGACTCCAGTGACTTTTGAAAGATCTCAACCAATGCCTCCGCTATTTCCTCAGCCACCTCCCTCAGAACTCTAGGATGTAACCCATCAGGGCCAGGAGATTTATCAATTTTAAGACCTTTTAGCTTTTCTAGCACTTTCTCTTTTGTAATGGCAACCATACTCAACTCAGCCCCCTGACTTCCTTTAATTGTTGGGATATTACTCATGTCTTCCACTGTGAAGACTGACGCAAAGTACTTATTAAGTTCTCCTGCTATTTCCTTATCTCCCATCACTAGGCTTCCAGCATCAGTTTGAAGTGGCCCAATGTCTACTCTTGCCTGTCATTTGTTTCTTATGTGTTGAAAGAAACTTTTACTATCATTTCTAATATTACTGGCTAGCCTACCTTCATATTTGATCCTCTCCTTCCTTATTTCTCTCTTTGTTATCCTCTGTTTGTTTTTGTAGCCTTCCCAATCTTCTAATTTCTCAGTGCTCTTAGCCACTTTATAGGCTCTCTCTTTTTCTTTGGTAGATTTCCTGACTTCCTTTGTCAGCCATGGCTGTCTAATCCCTCCCCGGATAATCTTTCTCTTCTTGGGGATGAACCTCTGTACTGTGTCCTCAATTTTACCCACAAACTCCTGCCATTTTTGCTCTCTTGGATTAATAAGCCAAGAAGTCCAGGCTAATTCCCCGAAGGCATGGGTTCAGATCCCACTGTGGCAACTGGTGCAATTTGAATTCAATTGATAAATCTGTCAATTAAAGCTAAACTCAGTGAATGTGACTGCAAAAGCACCCTTCAATGTCGTACAGTGGAGGAAATTTGCTGTCCTTACCCAATCCATCTACATGTGACTCCACACAACAGCCAAACTCTTAATTGCCCTCTGAAATGGCCCAGCAAGTCAAATAATTCAATGGCAATTAGGGATGGACAAATGCTGGCCTTGCCAGTGATATCCACATCGATATGGTAAAGAATAAAGAAAAAGATAGGGTTGGTACTTGTTAGTTTGTCACACACGTTAATGTCACTTCAAAGAGGCAGATGAATCACATCTGTCTCGATGGACATGAGTTAATTGCCACATACATTTAGGTGACAGGTAATATTGATGACATGATTCCAACAGAATGAACTGTCTGTCCAATTAAAGGCTCCTGTAAACAGGACCTTTCACAATTTGATTTTGAAATAGAACACTTCACTCAGAAATGAAAAAAATGCATCATTTAAGGCAACTTTTTGTTGCTTTCAGGGGAGCTACATTCTTATCTGGAATTGGGCACCAGAGATATGAGGAGGATGTGCATAACTGGTAATTGGTAGCTAGCTATAGCTTTCCCATAGAGATCAAAACGCGAAGGGTATAATTGTACAACAGCTGTGACCAAGACATAAAAGGACAGGTTTTTTTTTTATCCTGTTGTGTAAACATTAAAACGAAGAAAATATTTACCTCCAGGATCAGTAGGTTTTTAAAGGCTATTTGGGATTAAAATGGCATTTTATAGATAATTTTAATCACCTTCAAAAGCCTTCAGAAATGAGATAATGAGAATCCAGAGAAAATATATTCCTGTTAGGGTGAAAGGAAAGGCTGGTAGGTATAGGGAATGCTGGATGACTAAAGAAATTGAGGGTTTGGTTAAGAAAAAGAAGAAAGCATATGTCAGGTGTAGACAGGATAGATCGAATGAATCCTCAGAAGAGTATGAAGGAAGTAGGAGTATACTTAAGAGGGAAATCAGGAGGGCAAAAAAGGGACATGAGATAGCTTTAGCAAATAGAATTAAGGAGAATCCAAAGGGTTTTTACAAATACATTAAGGACAAAAGGGTAACTAAGGAGCGAAAAGGGCCCCTCAAAGATCAGCAAGGTGGCCTTTGTGGAGCCGCAGAAATTGGTGGAGATACTAAATGAGTTGACATAAGTAGGGAAGATGTGTTGGGTAGGCTAGAGGTTATTAAGGTGGACAAATTCCCAGGACTGGATGGGATCTATCCCAGTTGCTTAGAGAGGTGAGAGAGGAAATAGCTGGAGTCCTGACAGATATTTTTGTGGCATCCTTAAACACAGGTGAGGTGCTGGAGGACTGGAAGGTTGCTCATGTTGTCCCCCTGTACAAGAAGGGTAATAGGATATTCCAAGTGACTACAGACCAGTTAGCCTGATGTCAGTGGTGGGAAAGTTGCTGGAGAGTGTACTGAGGGATAGGATCTATTTATATTTAGAAAAGAACGGGCTTATCAGTGATAGGCAACATGGTTTTGTGCGGGGGAGATCATGCCTTACCAATTAATAGAGTTCTTCGAGGAAGTGACCAAGTTGATAGATGAAGGAAGGACTGTTGATGTCATATACATGGACTTTAGTAAGGCGTTTGATAAGGGTTCCCCATGGTAGACTAATGGAGAAAGTGAAGTCACATGGTGTGCAGGGTATTCTAGCTAGGTGGATAAAGAACTGGTTGAGCAACAGGAGACAGAGAGTAGTAGTTGAAGGGAGTTTCTGGAAATGGAGAAAGGTGACCAGTGGTGTTCCACAGGGATCAGTGTTGGGGCCATTGTTGTTTGTGATATACATAAATGATCTGGAAGAGGGCACTATTGGCATGATCAGCAAGTTTGCAGATGACATGAAGATTTGTGGATAGCAGAAAGCATAAGGGACTGTCAGAGAATATAGGAGGATATCGATAGACTGGAGAGTTGGGCGGAAAAGTGGCAGATGGATTTCATTCCAGACAAATGTGAGGTGATGCATTTAGGCAAGACTAATTCTGGAGCGAATTACACAATGAGTGGAAGAGCCTTGGGAGAAGTTGATGGGCAGAGAGATCTGGGAGTGCAGGTCCACTGTACCCTGAAGGTTGCTGCACAGGTGGATAGAGTGGTCAAGAAGGCATATAGTATGCTTGCCTTTATTGGACAGGGTACTGAGTATAAGAGCTGGCAAATCATGTTAAAATTGTATAAGATATTGGTCCAGCTGCATTTAGAATACTGTATACAGTTCTGGTCGCCACATTACCAAAAGGAGGTGGACGTTTTGAAGAGGGTGCAGAGAAGGTTTACGAGAATGTTGCCTGGTATGGAAGGTGCTAGCTATGAAGAGAGGTAGAGTAGGTTAGGTTTGTTTTCATTAGAAAAAAGGAGATTGAGGGGGGACCTGATTGAGGTTTACAAAATCATGAAGGGTATAGACAGGGTGGATAGAGACAATCCTTCCCCAGGGGGAAGGATTCAATAACAAGACGTCACTCTTTCCAGGTGAGAGGTGGAAAGTTTAAGGGGGATACATGTGGCAATTACTTCACACAGAGGGTGGTGGGCATCTGAAATGCGTTGCCAGCAGAGGTGGTAGAGGCAGGCACGGTAGATTCATTTAAGATGCGTCTGGACAGATGCATGAGTAGGTGGGGAGTAGAGGGAAACAGATGCTTAGGAATTGGGCGACAGGTTTATACAGTGGGTTTGGATTGGCTCAGGCTTGGAGGGCTGAAGGGCCTGTTCCTGGGCTGAAAATTTTCTTTGTTCTTCTTTGTTCTTTGAGTATTTTGCATCAGTATTTACTGTGGAAAAGGATATGGAAGATATAGAATGTAGGGAAATAGATAGTGACACCTTGAAAAATGCCCATATTACAGAGGACGAAGTGCTGGATGTCTTGAAATGCATAAAGATGGATAAATCCCCAAGACCTGATCAGGTATACCCTAGAATTCTGTGGGAAGCTAGAGAAGTAATTGCTGGGCCTCTTGCTGAGATATCTGTATCAGCAATAGTCACAGGTGAGGTGCCAGAAGACTGGAAGTTGGCTAACGTGGTGCCACTGTTTAAGAAAGGTGGTAAGGACAAGCCAGGGAACTATAGACCAGTGAGCCTGACATTGGTGGTGAGCAAGTTGGAGGGAATCCTGAGGGACAGGATGTACATGTATTTGGAAAGGCAAGGACTGATTAGGGATAGTCAACATGGCTTTGTGCATGGGAAATCATATCTCACAAACTTGATTGAGTTTTTTGAAGAAGTAACAAAGAGGATTGATGAGGGCAGAGCAGTAGACGTGATCCATATGGACTTCAGTAAGGCATTCAACAAGATTGCCCATGGGAGACTGGTTGGCAAGGTTAAATCTCACACAATACAGGAATAACTAGCCATTTGGATACAGAACTGGATCAAAGGTAGAAGACAGAGGGTGGTGGTGGAGGATTCTTTTTCAGACTGGAGGCCTGTGACCAGTGGAGTGCCACAAGGATCGGTGCTGGGTCCTCTACTTTTTGTCATTTATATAAATGATTTGGATGCGAACATAAGAAGTATGGTTAAAAAGTTTGCAGATGACACACTAAAATTGGAGATGTGGTGGACAGCAAAGAAGGTTACCTCAGATTACAGCAGGATCTTGACCAGATGGGCCAATGGGCTGAGAAGTGGCAGATGGAGTTTAATTCAGATAAATGCAAGGTGCTGCATTTTGGGAAAGCAAATTTTAGCAGGACTTATACACTAAATGGTAAGGTCCTAGGGAGTGTTACTGAACAAATAGACCTTGGAGTGCAGATTCATAGCTTCTTGAAAGTGGAGTTGCAGGTAGATAGGATAGTGAAGAAGGCGTTTGGTATGCTTTCCTTTATTGGTCAGAGTATTGAGTACAAGAGTTGGGAGGTCATGTTACGACTGTACAGGACATTGGTTAGCCACTGTTGGAATATTATGTGCAATTCTGGACTCCTTCCTATTGGAAAGATGTTGTGAAACTTGAAAGAGTTCAGAAAAGATTTACAAGGATGTCGCCAGGGGTTGGAGGATCTGAGCTACAGGGAGAGGCTGAACAGGCTGGGGCTGCTTTCTGGAGGCGTCAGATGCTGAGGGGTGACCTTATAGAGGTTTACAAAATTATGAGGGGCATCGATAAGATAAATAGACAAAGTCTTTTCCCTGGGGTCAGGGAGTCCAGAACTAGAGGGCATAGGTTTAGGGTGACAGGGGTAAGATATAAAAGAGACCTAAGGGGCAACTTTTTCACACGGAGGATGGTACTTGTATGGAATGAGCTGCCAGAGGAAGTAGTGGAGGCTGGTACAATTGCAACATTTAAAAGGCATTTGGATGGATATATGAATAGGGGGGGTTTGGAGGGATATGGACCGGGTGCTGACAGGTGGGACTAGATTGGGTTGGGATATCTGGTCAGCATGGACGAGTTGGACCGAAGGGTTTGTTTCCATGTTGTACATCTCTGTGACTCTATAACCTATCAATGTATTAAGACATACCTCTGGAGCAGATGAGACTGGAGTGCAGGCTCAAGTCCTGACTCAGAAGTAGAGACACTACCACTGGTCGACAAGAGTTTGGTTTCCATGCTTCCATAGCAGTTAAGTAAGTCACAATGGCTTTACTAAAGTATGGTATCTTCTTGCTGCAAGGAGGAAGTTACTGGAAGACACTGGCTGACCTTCTGGATTAATTTTCTCATTCACATTTCCCACCTCATTCCCTCCCTACTTACAACGCTGAAGGTAACTTCTGAAGAAGGGTCACGTGACCTGAAATGTTAACTCTGCTTTCTGTCTCCACAGATGCTGCCAGACCTGTTGAGTTTGCTGTTTTTTTTTTTGCAAATGCGCTATGACAAGAACTGCATTTTCATTCTTATTGTTCGGAGAAAATGAACAATGAAAGACACCAAAAAAAAGAAAATGAAAATAAGAAGATGGCTGGGAATTTAGTGTGGGCTTTGCTGTCGTGAGCCAACTAGTCAGTAAGTTGACGTGCCTTCCCAATGTTGCTAATGATTGACTAGTAGAGATTAAGCCCCTCCTGCATGGTAATAAGCAAACTCCCCTTAGTGTGTCTGCCCTTACTGTGACCAATGCTGACAAAGTCATGGATAAATTCTAGGTTGCTTTCCAATCGTTGATTGTGACAGAGCTTTCCAATTTTGGTGATTTCAGTGCAGAAATGTTGACTGGATGTTCCATCTTGTCCTCCTTCTGAGGTATCTAGCTTTATGGATGCCACTTGTCAACGAATTTGATTCACTCCACGTTCTATCAAGACATGGCTTAGGGACAGGAAACTGCAAAGACTATGGATCCTTCAGACATTCCGGCAATAGTACTGAAGGCTTGTTCTCCAGGATCTGTTGTGCCCCAACTAAAGCTGTTCCAGTACAACTACAACAACAGCATCTACTCAACCATGTGAAAAATTGCTCAGGTGTGCCCTGTACATAAAATAACAACCTGACCAATTGCAGCCCCGTCAGTCTACTCATGAATTTCAGTGAAGTGACAGAAGGTAAAATCAACAATACTATCAAGCCCCTGCATTGACTTGGCAATAACCTGCTCACTCTTGCTCATTGGGTTCTGCCAGTGCGCTGTTATCCTGACCTCATTGTAGCATTACCAAACACGGAGAAAACAGCTGAACTCCAGAGGTGAGGTGAGAGTGACTGCTCCTGACATCAAGGCCGGCCAGTGCGGCATCAACGGAGCCTGGCAAAACTGAAGTCAATGAGAATCTTAGAGAAAGGCTTCTGCTCATTGGAGTCATTCCTGGCACACAGAAAGATGGCTGCAGTTGGCAGAGGTCAATCATGTCAGTTCCAGGACAACCCTGCAGGAGCTCCTCAGTATAGTGTCTGAGGCACAACCATCTTCATCAATGACCTTCTATCAATGACCATTATAAGGTCAGAAGTGGGGACATTTACTGATGAATCCACAATGTTCAGCATTATTTGAGATACCTCAGATAGTGAAACAGTCTGTATAAACATGCAGGGAGCCCTGGACACCATTCATGCCTGTCATTATAAGTGAAAGAAAGTGAGGACGGCAGATGCTGGAGATCAGAGTGGAAAATGTGTTGCTGGAAAAGCACAGCAGGTCAGGCAGCATCCAAGGAGCGGAGAATCGACATTTCAGGCATGAGCCCTTCTTCAGGAATGAGGAAAGTGTGCCAAGCAGGCTAAGATAAAAGGTAGGGAGGAGGGACTTGGGGGAGGGGTGTTGGAAATGCGATAGGTGGAAGGAGGTTAAGGTGAGGGTGATAGGCCGGAGTGGGGGTGGGGGCGGAGAGGTCAGGAAGAAGATTGCAGGTTAGGAAGGTGGTGCTGAGTTCGAAGGTTGGGACTGAGACAAGGTGGGGGGAGGGGAAATTAGGAAACTGGAGAAATCTGAGTTCATCCCTTGTGGTTGGAAGGTTCCTAGGCGGAAGATGAGGCGCTCTTCCTCCAGCCGTCGTGTTGCTATGGTCTGGCGATGGAGGAGTCCAAGGACCTGCATGTCCTTGGTGGAGTGGGAGGGGGAGTTGAAGTGTTGAGCCACAGGTTGGTTGGGTTAGTTGGTCCGGGTGTCCCAGAGGTGTTCTCTGAAATGTTCCGCAAGTAGGCGGCCTGTCTCCCCAATATAGAGGAGGCCACATCGGGTGCAACGGATGCAGTAAATGTGTGTGGAGGTGCAGGTGAATTTGTGGCCAATATGGAAGGATCCCTTGGGGCCTTGGAGGGAAGTAAGGGGGGAGGTGAGGGCGCAAGTTTTGCACTTCTTGCGGTTGCAGGGGAAGGTGCCGGGAGTGGAGGTTGGGTTGGTGGGGGGTGTGGATCTGACGAGGGAGTCACGGAGGGAGTGGTCTTTTCAGAACGCTGATAGGGGAGGGGAGGGAAATATATCCATGTTGGTGGGGTCCGTTTGGAGGTGGCGGAAATGACGACGGATGATACGATGTATATGGAGGTTGGTGGGGTTGTAGGTGAGGACCAGTGTAGTTCTGTCCTGGTGGCGATTGGAGGGGCGGGGTTCAAGGGTGGAAGAGCGGGAAGTGGAGGAGATGCGGTGGAGAGCATTGTCGATCACGTCTCGGGGGAAATTGTGGTCTTTGAAAAAGGAGGCTATCTGGGTTGTACGGTATTGGAACTGGTCCTCCTGGGAGCAGATGTGGCGGAGACGAAGGAATTGGGAATATGGGATGGCGTTTTTACAGGGGGCAGGGTGGGAAGAGGTGTAGTCTAGGTAGCTGTGGGAGTCGGTCAGTTTATAGTAAATGTCCGTGTTGATTCGGTCGCGAGATAGAAATGGAGAGATCCAGGCAGGGGAGGGAGGAGTCTGAGACGGTCCAGGTAAATTTGAGGTTGGGGTGGAAGGTGTTGGTAAAATGGATGAACTGTTCAACCTCCTCGTGGGAGCACGAGGCAGCGCCGATACAGTCATCGATGTAGCGGAGGAAAAGGTGAGGGGTGGTGCCAATATAGCTGTGGAAGATGTACTGTTCCACATATCCACAAAGAGGCAGGCATAGCTAGGGCCCATGCGGGTGCCCATGGCTACTCCTTTGGTTTGGAGGAAGTGGGAGGATTGGAAAGAGAAGTTGTTCAGAGTGAGGACCAGTTTAGTCAGTCAAAGGAGGGTGTCAGTGGAAGGGTACTGTTTGGTACGGCAGGAAAGGAAGAAGCAGAGGGCTTTGAGTCCTTTGTGATGGGGGAATGGAGGTGTACAGGGACTGGATGTCCATGGTGAAGATAAAGCGTTGGGGACCGGGGAAGCGAAAATCATGGAGGTGGAGGGCGTGGGTGGTGTCCCGAACGTAGATGGGGAGTTCTTGGACTAAGGGGGACAGGACCGTGTCGAGGTATGCAGAGATGAGTTCGGTTGGGCAGGAGCAGGCTGAGACAATGGGTCGGCCGGGGCAGTCAGGTTTGTGGATTTTGGGCAGGAGGTAGAAACGGGCGGTGCGGGGTTGTGGGACTATGAGGTTGGAGGCGGTGGATGGGAGATCCCCTGAGGTGATGAGGTTATGGATGGTCTGGGAGATGATGGTTTGGTGGTGGGGGGTGGGGTCATGGTCAAGAGGGCAGTAGGAGGAGGTGTACGCGAGCTGGCGTTTAGCCTCAGTGGTGTAAAGGTCGGTGCGCCAAACTACTACCGCGCCTCCCTTGTCTGCTGGTTTGATAGTGAGGTTGGGGTTGGAACGGAGGGAGTGGAGGGTTGCACGTTCCAATGGTGAGAGGTTGGAGTGGGTGAGCGGGGTGGAGAGGTTGAGGTGGTTAATGACGCGGCGGCAGTTGGCTATGAAGAGATCGAGGGCAGGTAAGAGGCCAGCACGAGGTGTCCAGGTGGATGGGGTGTGTTGGAGGTGGGAGAAGGGGTCGTCAGAGGGTGGGCGAGAGTCTTGGTTGAAGAAGTAGGCACGGAGGCGAAGGCAGCGGAAGAATTGTTCGATGTCTCAGCGCGGGTTGAACTCGTTGATCCGAGAGCGTAGGGGAATGAAGGTGAGGCCTCTGCTGAGGACTGATCTTTCATCCTCAGAGAGGGGTAGTTCTGGAGGGATGGTGAAAACAGCAGGGCTGGGAACTAGGATCTGGTGTGGGTCTCCTCCACTTCCCGCTCCTCCGCCCTTGAGCCCCGGCCCTCCAATCGCCACCAGGACAGAACCCCACTGGTCCTCACCTATCACCCCACCAACCTCCATATACATCGTATCATCCGTCGTATTTTCCGCCACCTCCAAACAGACCCCACCACCAGGGATATATTTCCCTCCCCTCCCCTATCAGCGTTCCGAAAAGACCACTCCCTCCGTGACTCCCTCGTCAGGTCCACACCCCCCACCAACCCAACCTCCACTCCCGGCACCTTCCCCTGCAACCACAAGAATTGCAAAACTTGCGCCCTCACCTCCCCCCTTACTTCCCTCCAAGGCCCCAAGGGATCCTTCCAAATCCGCCACAAATTCACCTGCACCTCCACACACATCATCTATTGCATCCACTGCACCCGATGTGGCCTCCTCTATATTGGGGAGACAGGCCGTCTACTTGCGGAACGTTTCAAAGAACACCTCTGGGACACCCGGACCAACCAACCCAACCATCCCGTAGCTCAACACTTCAACTCCCCCTCCCACTCCACCAAGGACATGCAGGTCCTTGGATCCCTCTATCGCCAGTCCATAGTAACACGACGGCTGGAGGAAGAGCGCCTCATCTTCCGCCTAGGAACCTTCCAACCACAAGGGATGAATCCATATTTCTCCAGTTTCCTCATTTCCCCTCCCCCCACCTTGTCTCAGTCCCAACCCTCGAATTCAGCACCACCTTCCTAACCTGCAATCTTCTTCCCGACCTCTCCGCACCCACCCCCAATCCGGCCTATCACCCTCACCTTAACCTCCTTCCACCTATCGCATTTCCAACGCCTCTCCCCCAAGTCCCTCCTCCCTACCTTTTATCTTAGCCTGCTTGGCACACTTTCCTCATTCCTGAAGAAGGGCTCATGCCTGAAATGTCGAGTCTCCTGCACCTTGGATGCTGTCTGGCCTGCTGCGCTTTTCCAGCAACACATTTTCAGCTCTGTCATTATAAGTGGCAAGTAACATTTGCAAGATATATTTGTCAGGCCGTGACCATCTCACAGAATCTAACCATCATTCCCTGGCAATCAATCACATTGCTATTGCTATCAATATCTTGGGGCTGCACTGACCAGAAACTAACACTGTAATGTAATCTAATCTAATTTAAATTGAATTAAATGATATAGATACAGTGGCTACAAGGGCCTGTCAGAGGCTGGAAATTCTGTGGTGAGTCACTCACGTCTGCTCTCCCCAGTTGCTGTCCACCATCTACAAGGCACCAGTCAGGATTGTAATGGAATACTCCCCACCTCCCTGGATGGATGGGTGCAGCTCCAAAAGTACTCAGGAAACTCAGCACTATCCAGGAGAAAGTGGCATGCCTGATTGGTGCCCACCATCCAGCTTCCACATTAACTCCCCTTACCATCAGGCACAGTGGAGGCTGTTTGTACCATCTACAAGATGCACTGCAGCAACTCACCAATTCTCCTTCAACAGCACCTTCCAAAACGTGACCTCTAGCACCTAGAAGGACAAGAGCAGCAAATACATGAGAGCGCCACCACCTGCAAGTTCCCCTCCAAGCCACACACCATCCTGACTTGGGCCAATATCGCCACTGTCGCTGGGTCAAATCCTGTAACTCACTTCCTAACATCACTTTGGACACATGACTGCAGTGGTTGAAGAAAGAAGCTCAATACTTCTAAGAAGGGTAAAAAGAATGTCAATTCATGGTGGCCAATCCAGCAACAGCCATATTCCATCATCGATAAATCCCATGGCTTATAACCGAAAAAAAAGTCTCAAACATTCAACTTTTACAGAATTATATAAGGTATTTATATTGTGAAATAATATTTTCCCTTTTGAAGGACATTTGTTTTAATAAAAGCTATACTTGACAGACATTAAAGTCACTCTTCTGCCATTGTTGCATCGGTAAACATTTTCCCTGGAGGAGCTGAGTCATACAGAGCTAGCATTGATTCCTGATCTTTACTGTATTGGCTGTAGAGGGCACTAATATTGCCTTCTCTTTGCCTCCTTACCTAAGAAGGGAAAAATTAACCTAGGTTCCTTCTCTTCCTCACTGCTCTGTGAGCCATGTTGTTAAATGTATCGGTGCTCCTGGTGAGGCAAGGACAAGGAACTAACATTACCCAACTGGGCAACTTGGTGTCCGCCATTGTAGCCTCATCCAGTATCTCTCACATTGTCAATAGAAACTCCACAGTTGTTCTCAAGAAAGTGAAAGCGTTGCAACAGGGAAAACTGTAAAAATGATTTTAAAAGCATCTTGCATCATCTTGTCCTCTCATTAGCATTTCCACTATTGACATTTGGTTTCTGTGCCAAGATCTGAACAAAGTTTGGACTTTTTAATGCTGAAAGGCTTTTCTTTATCTGAATCCTGAGATACATTTACTGGCACAAGTTGAAAGAGTAGAATTTTATCCAATAAAACTTTTTTTTTTAAAGAGTTCTGGCATCAGAAGTATGTCATTTTTCATTTCCCAGGCTTGGCTCACCTTGTGTCCTGACACTGATCATTTAATGGTCATAATTGTGAAAGCTCTTTCACTAAGGACTGGGTTGAAATAGTCCAGTATTCATGTGTTTTCCTCCTTTCCCTTTAATAAAAGACCAGCTATCATCCTCAGCCAAGAAACAGAGGCCCTGGACCCCTGTCATTGCCAGTGACATTCCATTGTAGCTAATATGAAATATTTGAGAAATTTTGCAGACAACAGATTTTCTACTAAGTACATATCGTCCAGCCTTCAGTATTGGTTCCATCAATGGAATTTGGGTATTCAGGACCTGCTCTCCTCCTTTGTCCTTTGAATGATGCCAGTATTTTCTTTTGGATTGTGAGCCTGTTTTTAATTCCACATGTACTGGCATTAATGTCAAGTGTTTGCTAACAAGACCCACCATCAGTCTTAGGGCTAAAGGAATCAAAGGATATGGGGACAAAGAAGGAACTGAGTAATGAGTTGGATCATCAGCCATGGTCATATTGAATGGTGGAGCAGGATTGAAGGGCTGAATGGCCTAATCCTGCTTCTATTTCCCAAGTTCAAAATCTCCGATGTTTGAGTGCAAGGACAAATTGGTGCTGGATCTGCCAAGTGAGACTGCACAAAATTGTTAATTTAAATTAATGCTTCTTCAATGAATTGTGGAGTCATTTGGGTTCCGTTTAAATTTGACTTTAAGAAAATGCTCTTGTTCACAGATGAACATCCAAATCATTGTCAAAAATAAGGCAAACATAAAATAAAAGCCCCTCCCAAGAGTTCATCAGAAGGTGAAGATTCTTCACAATAAGGCAGGTAAATTGATATTCATGCCACCTCAAAACATGATTTATCAGAAGCCAAACAGCACAATGTCCTTTCTAGAACATAAAAATGTTGCTGCATTTAAACAGCACTTGATGAAAGTAAATCGTTGAATGCAGCTTTAGCAGAAGAAAGAAAATCGCAAGACAAATTGGTTAGAAACTAATCTCTATCATTCTCGAGGAGGATTGAGAATTGAGCAGTTCTTACACAGGGTGTTAGATCCTGCACTGAGTTCATGATGAGAAGTCAAAAATTGACCCCTACAAATGGGACAAGGATGTCTGGACAAGTTATCTTGTAATGTTCTAATCAGAGAAAAATACCATGAACACTGGAAATCTGAAATAAGAACAGAAAGTGCAGGAGAAACTCAGCAAATCTGGCAGCATCTGTGGAGAGAGAAACAGTGTTAACCTTTCGAGTCCAGCATGACTCTTCATCAGAACTGGAGTTCTGGAACTTCTGTTCCAAAGACGGGTCATGTCATTCTCCAAACATTAACTCTCATTCCCTCTCCAGAGATGCTGCCAGACTTGTTGAGTTTCTCCTGTACTTCCTCTTTTTATCTTGTAAATGTGATTGAACAGTAACAAACTCACTGTTTTCATGGACGCTGCTTGGGACAGTATGAAGCTCTACCTTGCCCATCATTTAAAATGGTGGCTCAGTGGTTAGCACTGCTGCCTCACAGTACCAGGGACACGGGTTCGATTCCACCCTCATGCAACTGTCAGTGTGGAGTTTGCACATTCTCCCCGTGTCTGTATGGGTTTCATAGAACATAGAGCAGAACAGGCTCTTCGGCCCTTGATGTTTTGCCGACCTGTGTAACCAATTGAAGCCCATCTAACCTACACTATTCCATTCTCATCCGTATGCTTATCCAATGACCATTTAAATGCCCTTAAAGTTAAGTCTACTACTGTTATGGGCAGTGCATTCCATTCTACTACTCTCTGAGTAAAGAAACTACCTCTGACATCTGTCCTATATTTATCTCATTGTCCAACCTATCTAATCCTCTGATTATCTCATATGTCTCAATTAAGTCACGTCTCAACCTCCTCTCTAACGAAAACAGCCTCAAGTCCTTCAGCCTTTCCTCATAAGACCTTCCCTCCATACCAGGTAGCATCCTAGTAAATCTCCTCTAAACCCTTTCCAAAGCTTCCACATTCTTCCTATAATGCAGTCAGCAGAACTGTACGCAATACTCCAAATGTGGCTGCACCAGAGTTTTGTACAGCTGCAGCATGATCTCATCGTTCCAAAAGTTAATCTCTCTACCAATAAAAGCTAACACATCATATGCCTTCTTAACAATTCTATTAACCTGGGTGACAACTTTCAGGGATCTATGTACCTAGACACTAAGATCTCTCTGCTCATCTACATGACCAAGAATCTTACCATTAGCCCAGTACTTTGCATTCCTGTTACTCCTTCCAAAGTGAATCACCTCACACTTTTCTGCATTAAACTCCATTTGCCACCTCTCAGCCCAGCTCTGCAGCTTATCTATGTCTCTCTGTAACCTACAACATCCTTCAGCAATATCCACAACTCTATCAACCTTAGTATCATCTGCAAATTTACTAACCTATCCTTCTATGTCCTCATCCAGGTCATTTATAAAAATGACAAACAACAGTGGACCCAAAATAGATCCTTGTGGTACTCCAATAATAACTGAATTCCAGGATGTATATTTCCCATCAACCACTACCCTCTGTCTTCTTTCACCTGGCTAATTTCTGATCCAAACTGCTAAATCGCCCTCAATTACATGCTTCTGTATTTTGTGCAATAGCCTACCATGGGGAACCTTATCAAATACCTTACTGAAATCCATATACACCACATCAGCTGATTTACTCTCATCTATCTGTAAGGTCACCTTCTCAAAGAACTCAACAAGATTTGTCAGGCACGACCTACTCTTCACAAAACCGTGTTGACTATCCGTAATCAACTTATTCCTGTCTAGATGATTATAAATCCTAACTCTTATAACCCTTTCTAACACTTTTCCCACAAGTGAAGTAAGGTTCACATGTCTGTAATTTCCAGGATTGTCTCTACTTTCCTTCTTGAACAAGAGGACAACATTTGCTATCCTCCAGTCTTCTGGCACTGTTCCTGTAGACTATGACGACATAAAGATCAAAGCCAAAGGCTCAACAATCTCTTCCCCGGCTTCCCAGAGAATCCTTGGATAAACCCTATCTGGCCCAGGGGACTTATCTATTTTCACACTTTCCAGAATTGCTAACACCTCTTCTTTATGCACCTCAATCCCATCTAGTCTAGTAGCCTGTACCTCAGTGTTCTCCTCGACCTCTGGGTTCTCCAGTTTCCTCCCACAGTCCAAAGATGTGCAGTTTAGGTGTGTTAGCCATGGTAAATGTAGGATTATGGGTCTGGGTTGGAAGCTCTTTGGAGGGTTAGTGCAGGCTCAATAGCCTGTTTCCACACTGTATGGGATTCTGTGAGCTGAAGCACAATTTGGCATTTGGGGTCAACGTCCTGACGTATGTGTCAAATGGGTGTGTGTGGACTCCACACTGGACAAGAAACAGTCACTCAACAGTGGTTTTCTCTGAATTGGCCAATTAGTGACAGGAGGGTGAGCTCGGTGTCCAAGTAAGGGTGAGAGGTAGGTTCCTGATGCTGGAGAGCCAGAAGCAGGATCATCAGTATGCAAGGTGTTGCAGCCTACTCTTCCAGGTCAGGGTGAGAGGGGCCTCCATTTTTGAGAGAGCTCTCAACAGCTTTAAAAGGTTTTGAATTTGGACATCTTCTGAATTGTTTAGCCAATCAGAACACATATTGGACAACTTCTCGATGAATTTGAAGACTACCTGCACCTGTTCCAAGCCGATCTATTTTGAATGGCTTTAAGGTTTTCTGTATTCCTATTATTCACTTAAGGTAAACCCGAGGCATGGTTATAGCATTCTTACCTCTGGACCAGAAGCTCTGGGTTTTGAGTGCCATACCAGCAACGGTCAACCATTTGTTAACGTGGCCATGATTAAAGCTTGAAAGTCCTTCCAATATGCCTGATGGACAGGCGGTAAAAATTGGAGAGTTTCCTGACTAGCCCTTAGATGTAGGAGTGAAAGCAAGTCAGTGGGCAATGCCAATGGCTAATCACTGCAGGACTTTGCCCATATGTGTGGACCAATCCATTGGAAACCCAAAGCTCATTAGGTAAATGGAGAATTTACTCAGACCCACAACCATCACCCTTTACACAGACCCACACCCATTGGCCTTTACCTAGACCAACACCCATCAGCCTACTCCCAGACTGACACCCATTGTCATTTACACAGACCCACATCCATTGCCCTTTACACAGACCCACACCCAGCGCCCTTTACCCAGACCCAAATCCATCAACCTACTCCCCAGCCCCACACCCATCACCATTTACATAGACCTACACCTATGGGCCTACTCCCTAGACCCACAACCATCACCCTTTACACAGACCCACACCCATTGGCCTTTACCCAGACCCACACCCATCGCCCTTTACATAGACCTATACCTATCAGCCTACTCCCTGGATCTACACCCATCACCCTTTACACAGACCCACACCTATTGGCCTACTCACTAGACCTACACCCATCAGCCTATTCCCCAGACCCACACCCATTGGCCTTTACCCAGACCCACAAGCGTCGGCCTTTACATAGACCCATACCCATCGCCCTTTACATAGACCTACACTTATTGGCCTACTCCCTGGATCCACACCCATCACCCTTTACACAGACCCACACCTATTGGCCTACTCACTAGACCTACACCCATCAGCCTATTCCCCAGACCCACACCCATTGGCCTTTACCCAGACCCACAAGCGTCGGCCTTTACATAGACCCATACCCATCGCCCTTTACATAGACCTACACTTATTGGCCTACTCCCTGGATCCACACCCATCACCCTTTACACAGACCCACACCTATCGGCCTACTCACTAGACCTATACCCATCAGCCTATTCCCCAGACCCACACCCATTGGCCTTTACCCAGACCCACAAGCGTCAGCCTTTACATAGACCCACACCCATCGCCCTTTACATAGACCTACACTTATTGGCCTACTCCCTGGATCCACACCCATCACCCTTTACACAGAGCCACACTCATCAGCCTTTACACAGACCCACACCCATTGGCCTACTCCCCAGACCCACACCCATTATCCTTTACCCAGACCCACACCCATCGGCCTACTCCCCAGACCCACACTTATCAGCCTTACTCTCCTGACCATCCCTGGGCTGACTCCCAGATATACTCCAATAGACCTTCTCTCCAGACAACCAACCATCAGTCCACACCCCTGACCACCCACTGCAGCTAAAAAGCAGCAATAATCTTTGATCATCATCAATGTTGCCCTATCAATAAGCATGGTAAACCTCGGAGCCTGTTAACTGTTTCCACGTGGATGTGACACTTTATTTGATTTTCTTTCAGATTTCTCACTGTCCCAGAAGTTTAGATTGTGGCCTGGACACCTCTAAGCTCTGCCCAATAACTGAATGTATTTTCAATAAATTTTATGACTGGATTTAACACCTCCACAGGCAGCCAGCTGTCACTTGTATACATATTCCTCCCCCACTATAATTAGTGGATGGGATGTGGGAGGGTGGTGCCAGTCAGTCCATTCCAGTGTGAGATGTTTTAACTGGGCTGGTACTGGGAGTGGGAGGAGGCTTCTTTCCATTGGAAAACCTCCCCAAAATGTTACTCCATCTCCATACCCCCATCAGCCAGTCAGACCTCTCTCCACTAACCCCTCCTACCCACACTTACTTCCCACAAGGAAGCCAGTGACAGTCCCTAGTGTAATGCTGCCACTGGCCTCTGCTCCCACTGGGCACATCAGGCCTGCATTTACTGTTGTTCCACTGTGGGGTCTCCCCTCTGAGCTGTTAGCCGCTGCTTTGTCCAAACCTAGCCCATAGTCTAGAGGAGTAAAATAGCGAAGCTGGGAAAGGGAATATACTCTGCCAACATTTTATTACCATAGTGACAGCCTAACCCTGGCGAGTCAGCCACAGCCCTGTGGGTTGTGCTCTCACTTTTCATTCCGAAGGGTTTAAGACAGACCCCAAGGTTTGAGTATAAACCTCCAGTCTCAGCCTCTGCTGCAGGGCCAAGGAAGCATGGTCCTGTCAAAAGTGCTGCCTATCGAATGAAATGTGAAACCAAGGTCCTGTTTGGATAGATATAACAGGTCCCCTGGTGCTATTTTGAAGCATCTCTGATTCCCTGATCAATATTTATCTCTCAGCCAACATCATCTCACCATGATTACACTGGGGGAGTTTAATAAGTACAAACTGACAACTGCATTTCCTGCTCAGCGACAGTTCAAAAGCACCTTCACAGGCTGTAAAGCACTTTGAGGCATCTTTGCAGAAGTTGCCATACAAATGCAAGTTTTCTTTAAACATGCAGGAGGGTTTGAGTGCTGTCTGAAAAGGTGCTGTGGTTATAATGAGACAAGATGGAGGCTCCACATGTAGTAACAGGCCATGAAAAGCTGAGTACAACGTAATATGGAATCCCTACAATGTGGAAAGAGGACATTTAGCCCTTCAAGTCTGCACCAATCCTTTGAAGAGCATCCCACCCAGACCGACTCCACCCACGGTTTTGTTTATGATGGCTAACACACCTAACCTGCACATCCCTGGACACTACAGAGCAATTGTTAGCATGACCAATCCACCTGACCTGCACACCTTTGGATTGTGGGGAGAAACCAGAGCGCCCAGCAGAAATCCACATAGACACGGGCAGAATGTACAAACTCCATGCAGACAGTCACCTGAGGGTGGAATTGTACCTGTGTGCTGTGAGGCAACAGCATTAACCACTGTGCCACCATGCCACCCAAAAATATACATTGTTAATTAAAATGGAAGCCTTTCGAGGATGGTAAAGTACAAAACTAGAAATTGCTGGAAAACAAAGAACATAGAACATAGAACAGTACAGCTCAGTTCAGTCCCTTCAGCCCTCGACCTCTTGCTTACTCTAAGATCAGACTAACCTACATATCCTCCATTTTACTATCATCCATGTGCCCATCCAAGCGTCACTTAAATGTCCCGAACGTATCTGACTCAACCACCACCGCTGGCAGTGCATTCCACATACCCACCATTCTCTGTGTAAAGAACCTATCTCTGACATCTCCCCAAACCTTCCTCCAGTCACCTTAAAGTTATGGCCCCTCATGATAGACCCTTCCACCCTGGGAAAAGGTCTCTAGCTATCCACTCCATCTATGCCTCTCATCATCTTGTATACCTCTAAGTCACCTCTCATCCTTCCTGGCTCCAATAAGAAAAGCCTTAGCTCCATCAACCTTTCTTCACAAGGCATGACCTCCAGTCCAGGCAGCATCCTTGCAAATGTCCTCTGCACCCTGTCTAAAGGTTCCACAACCTTCCTATAATGAGGTGACCAGAACTGAACACAATATTCGCACTGTGGTCTAACCACGGTTCTATAGAGCTGCAGCATTACGTCACAGCTCTTAAACTCAATCCCCTTGCTAATGAAAGCCAACACACCATACGCCTTCTTAACAACCCTATCAACTTGGGTGGCAACTTTGAGGGATCTATGTACGGGGACTCCAAGATCCCTCTGTTCCTCCACTCTGCCAGGAATCCTGCCTTTAACCCTGTATTCTGCATTAAAATTCCACCTTCCAAAATGAATCACTTCACACCTTTCCAGGTTGAACTCCATCTGCCACTCCTCAGCCCAGCTCTGCAACCTGTCAATGACCTGTTGCAACCTACAACAGGCCTCCACACTGTCCACAACTCCACCAACCTTTGTGTCATCAGCAAATTTACTAACCCACCCTTCCACTTCCTCATCCAAGTAATTTATAAAAATCACAAAGAGCAGAGGTCCCAGATCAGATCCCTGTGGAACACCACTGGTCACCAAGCTCCAGCCTGAATACTTTCCATCTACTACCATGCTCTGTCTTGAATGTGCCAGTCAATTCTGTATCCAGACAGCCAAATTTCCATGCATCCATGCCTCCTTACTTTCTGAATAAGCCTATCATGGGGAAGCTTATCAAATGCCTTGCTAAATTACAAAAACCACATCCACTGCTCTACCTTCTTCAAATAATTCAATAAGGCTTGTGAGGCATGTCCTGCCCCTCACAAAGCCAAGCTGACTAGCTCTAATCAAACTATGCTTTTCCAAATAATGATAAATCTTGTCTCTCAGAATCCTCTCCAATAATTTGCCCTTCATAGACGTAAGACTGACTGGTCTGTAATTCCTGTGGTTATTCCTATTCCCTCTCTTAAACAAGGGAATAACATTTGCCACCCTCCAATCATCTGGTACTACTCCAAAGTACAATAAAGATGCAAAAATCATCACCAAAGGCACAGCAATCTCTTCCCTCGCTTCATGTAGTATCCTTGGGTATATCCCGTCTGGCCCAGGGGACTTATCTATTCTCATGTTTTTCAACATTTCTAGCACATCCTCCTTCTTAACATCAACCTGTTTATGCGTTTCATGCTGTCATCACAAACGACAAGGTCCCCTCTCATTAGTGAATACTTAAGCAAAGTATTCATTTAGGACCTCCCTTACCTCCTCCAATTCCAGGCACAAGTTCTCTCCACTATTCCTGATTGGCCCTACCCTCTGGCCATCCTCTTATTCATCACTTAAGTGTAGAACATCTTGGGGTTTCCTTAATCCTAACCACCAAGGCTTTTTCATGGCCTATTCTAGCTCTCCCAAGTCCATTCTTCAGTTCCTTCCTGGCAACCTTGTAACCCTCTAGAGCGCTCTCTGATCCTTGCTTCCTCAACCTTAAGTAAGCTTCCTTCAGCAGGCCTGGCAACATCTGTGAAGAGAAACCAGAGTTAACGCTTCGGCCCGGTAACTCTTCCTCAGAACCTTTGAGGCTTCCCCAATGAGCTTTGGTGTCTCAGATTTGCAACATCTGCAGTTCTTTCAGTTTTTACGATAAAGTACATGCTGGCAAAAAAAAAATTTGCAAGTGGAACATCAAAGTAGGGATTGTCTGAGGTCCTCAATGGAAAGATTGAGGAGGACAAGGCAAATCAAAGAGCTGAAAGGACAGTCACACAATGGTGTTTTCTTATAGGCACAGACTCAGCGTGATCATGTTGACGAAAGTGAGGACTGTAAATGCTGAAGATCAGAGTCAAGATTAGAGTGGTACTGGAAAAACCCATCAGCTCAGGCAGCATCCAAGTCAGGCTGCATACTCAGATGCTGCCATTCTTGCTGTGCTTTTCCAGCACCACTCTAATCTTGACTCAGCGTGATCATGTTTGCTGACTGCACCCATCCACGCTGGGCCAATGACAAATCTAAGGAGACTTCAACAGCATATTCTCTCCCCATGACAGCTGAGCCAGCGTTGCCATGGTACTCACCTGTGTTGTGGCTGGTCACACACCAGCTCCATGTTAGGCCTCTTGATCCTCTCCTCCAGACGGGTCTGCGCAACCTTCATGGGAGCTTCCTTCTGCCTAATGGCCATCTTCAACTCCTCAATGGTGCATTCCGTTTGGAAGATTTCCTGCAGGACCTTTAGAACAAAACGGATGTTATGCATAATTCCATCAAGCTGCTCCCTAAAACACCTCAGCCAAGAACAAATTATTGGCATATCCAGTGTCTAAGATGAATCATAAGAGAATTAGTGAAGCCGCCTCTGATTCCATTTTGACATCTGTTTTCTTTTGTTTTAATTGAGTGGGGAAATGAAGATTTTAACCTTGGCTCCATGGGCAGCCTGCTTAGCCCTGAGTCATTCAACCCTGGGTTCAAATCCCAATCCAGTGACAAATTCTAAACTGGCACTCCAGTGCAATAGAGAGTAGATTGCACACTGTCAGGGAAAACTATCTTTCAAATGAGATGCAGAATGTAAAATATCCCACTGCATTATTTCAATAGATTTCTTCCCCACCAACATTTATCCCCGACCTAACATCAAGAAAAAGCAGATGATCTGGTCAGTAAAGGCAAAATACTATGGGATACTGGAAATCTGAAGAAAAACAGAAAATGCCAGAGAAACTCAGCAGATCTCCAGCATCTGTGGAGAGAGAAACAGAGGCAATGTTTGAAGACTGATGTTGTTTATGATACAATGATTCAGACTGCAAATGAACCAGAGGCCAAGATTTGAGAAGCAAAGACAATGGGATAATGGCATGAAAAGTCAAGCATCCAAATTTACTGAAGACACAAAATTGGTCAGCATTGTAGACATCATTCAATACAGCATTATTGATATTGATAGATTAGATGGATTTTAATATAAGCAACTGTGAGGTTATGCATTTTGGAATGAACAGGATAGATCGGGAAGTGGAGGTGCCGGTGTTCGACTGAGGTGGAGAAAGTCGGAAGTCACATGACACCAGATTATAGACCAACAGGTTTATTTGAAATCATAAGTGTTCAGAGCACTGCTCCTTCATCAGGTGAAATGTAGATCAGGGTATTTTTTAAAAGTTAAATACAGCTGACTGCCAACCAGATTTAGGGGTCCTGGTGCATAGCTCTTAAAGAATACCAGGTATAGGTGCTGAAAGTAGTCGAGAAGGCTAATGGAATGTTGGTCTTCATATCTAAAAGCCTGGAATATAGGGATACAGCCAAAATGCTGCAGTTAAACAAAACCCTCGTTAGATCCCACTTAGAGTACTGTAAGCATATCTGGGCACCACACCTTAGGAGGAATGTTTGGCCTTAGGGGGAGTCAGCACAGGTTTACAAGGAAGACAACTGGACTTTAGGGGTTAAGTTATGGGGAGTGATTGGACAAGTTAGGCCTTGGGCAGCACGGTGGCTCAGTGGTGTCACAGACCTGGGTTCAATTCCCACCCTGAGTGACTGTCTGTGTGGAGTTTGCACATTCTCCCTGTGTCTGTGTGGGTTTCTTCTAGGTGCTCTGGTTTCCTCCCACAGTCCCAAGATGTGCAGGTTAGGTGAACTGGCCATGCTAAATTGCCTGTAGCATTAGGTGCATTTGTCAGGGATAAATATGGGGAATGGGTCTGGGTGGATTACTCTTCAGAGGGTTGGTATGGACTTGTTGTGCCGAAGGGCCTGTTTCCATACTGTAGGGAAACTAATCTAATCTAATCTAATCTTTATTCTCTCGAATTTAGATGTTTAAGGGTGATCTAATCAAGGCCTTCAGGATATTAACTGGGAGAGATAGGAAGATAAAGATAAACAATTTCCACAGGTTGACTATTCTAGAACCAGGGCCATGGTGGAAGAATTAGGGCCAGGCCTTTCCTTTCAGAAGGTATGTTTGAAAGAATGGCGATTCAGAACTTTCTTCTTCAAATGGTAGCTGATGTTAATTCATATGTTAAATTTAGATCTGAGATCGACAAATTTTATCAAGCAAGGGTATCAAGGGGCCACACATACACCATTAGCTTTGATTTCTCTCCACAGAATTGCCAGACATGCTGAGTTCCTCCACCAATTTCCAGTTTTGTGTCTAATTTTCAGCACCCAATAGTCCTTTGTTAGGTAATGATTCTCACGTGGCTTTGCATCCCAGGAAGTTGTGGGAAACTAAGGAAGATATTACAGGGCCTCTAGCAGAGATAGCTGTATCATTTATAGCCCCAGAAGATTACAGAGTGGTTAATCATAAAATCATAGAATCGCTACAGTGTAGAAGCAAGCCATTCAGCCCATCAGGCAGAGTGGTAGACATTATCTACATGGACTTTAATAAAGCCTTTAACAAGGTTCTGCATGGTAGACTGATTAGTAAAGTTAGATCACATGGGATTCAGGGACAGCTTGCCATTTGAATACAAAATTGGCTTGACGGTAGGAGATAGAGGGTAACGGTGGAGGATTGCTTTTCAGACTGAAGGCTTATGACTAGCAGTGTTCCATAGTGATCGGTGCTGGGTCCACTGTTGTTTGTCATTTATATAAACAATTTGAATGAAAATGTAGAAGGCATGGTTATTAAGTTTGTGGACAACATCAAAATTGGCAAAAGATTTAAAAGGGATCTGAGGGGAAACGTTTTCAAACAGAGGGTGGTTCATTCATGGAATGAACTTCCAGTGGAAGTGACAGATGCAGGTACAGTTGCAATATTTGAAAGTCATTTGGACAGGTACATGAATAGGAAAGGTTTCAAGGGACATGGTCCAAACACAGACAAGTGGAACTAGTTTATTTTGAGAAACTTAGTCAGCACGGACTGAAGGGTCTGTTTGCATGCTGTATGACTCTATTATGCAATGCTGCAGTGAAGTGTCTTAGGACATTTCATTGCATTAAAAGCACTGCTTAAATGTGAGTAGTTTTTCTTGCTTTCATACAGGTCTAAGCAGACTATCCTTAGGCAAGTTGGCCATTGCTGAATTAAAAGAAAACTCAAGGTCAATTTTCCTCCATAGTGTCCTTCACAAAAATCTGTTTTGTGGTGTGCATCATCAATGAGAAAGAGGTGAAGATCCGCCAGATTGGTATCTCCCCAATTGTGCTTCAAAGGCATTTCCATTGACAAGTCAGCTCATGGCTATAGTGGTGTGCCCAGTAAAAGTGTCTTTTTTAGACTTTGGTTTACGATCATTAAATTGACATCATTATGGGCAACAACTAAGTTAGTTCTACCATTGCTGGCTGCTGGACAGGGACAGGCTGTTCCTCTGTTTATCAACTGCATGTTCACTTCAAATGCTGTCCAAGTTCAGTAATTACTGCTCCAAACATTCAAGGAAATCAGCTCCAACACTGAAAATACCTCAACAAAAAGGAGGCACAATTTTTTCCTGTCCTCCATCTTGGATTATCACAACATTTAAAAGGCATCTTGGATTACCATAACATTTAAAAGGCATCTGGATGGGTACACAAATAGGAAGGACTTGGAGGGATATGAGCAAATTGTTGGCAATTACCTAGATTAATTTAGGATATCTGGTCGGCATGGACAAGTCAGACCGAAGGGTCTATTTCCATGCTGTACAGAGCTCTATGACTCTATGGTTCACCCACCCCTTGCTGAACACTTATTGCATCTCAATCTTTTCCCCAATTCTGATGAAAAGTCATAGAACTGAAACACAAACTCTATTTCTCGCTCCAAAGCTACTACCAGAACCTACTTGACAGAATCGGTCCTTGCATTGAGAGGAGAGTAAGGGGTAGATCATGAGTTTCTCCCCATTCCCACATCCCTCCACCACCACCAAGCTTAATCATTGGCGAAATGAGGGAACAGCAATGCTATGTGTGCTCAAGTAAACCATCACCAGGTACTGTCAGGGATGAGCCCCCCCCTGAATTTCCCACTGTCCCTCCTGCTTTATAGCCATCAGTAGGCACAGGAAAGACAAATGTAACAATGAAATTCACAATCTGGACATGTGCTCAGACCACTATTAAATTTGGCAAGGTTTTTATTCCTATCATACTATCGGTTTCAGACAGGAGGAAGTGAGGACTGCAGATGCTGGAGATCAGAGTTGAGAGTGTAGTGCTGGAAAAGCACAGCAGGTCAGGCAGCATCGAGGAGCAGGAGAATCGACGTTTCGGGCATAAGCCCATATCTGATGGGCAACATTCCTGAGGGAGGGCTTATGCCTACAACGTTGACTCTCCTGCTCCTCAGATGCTGCCTGACCCACTGTGCTTTTCCAGTGCTACATTTTTCGACTATCAGTTTCAGACAGGTGACCAACACACCCTGGAAATTGAGGCCCGCAATTAGAAATATAGCACAGTTTTGGGGGTCATTTACAACCTGAGATTTATTCCGCTTCTGTAGGTATTTTTTTCAAAAATAGGGCCAAAGTAACATCAAACCTCTTCCGTCATTGAGAGATTCATGAACATCAACTGGCCACCAAAAGACACGACCCACTATCACTAGATTCCATACATACAGACAAAGAAGGACACCGCTTTGGGACAACACACACATCCTAGGACAGGCCAGACAAAGACACGCATGAGAATTCTTAGAGGCATGGCATTCTAACCAGAACTCCATCAATAAACACATCGATTTACATCCTATCTACCTTTCCTCAAAACAAAATGGAAATTATATCACCCACCTTAAGAAACCAAGATCTATAAACAGAGAAGCAGGACAAAACACCATTGATTCACCAGCGAGTCTCACTGATGATGTGACCTAGCCATGGTGACGAAAAATCTGAAAACAAATCTTCCAGCTCAGCAAGCAAACGTACAGACTTATCATCAACCTGAGCTACAAATCTTCTCAAAGCTTGAACCCTGGGAGAATGCAAAATGTGCGGTAGCAAATTGGTCCCTTGTTACTGTTGTTATGAGGGCTACAAGATGCTGAAGCAACCTGACTGAGATGGGAAGGAATGTATCCACCCTGAGAATGGTGAGCCTGTCGAATTCTCTATCACAAAAAGCGATTAGGGCCAAAACAGTGCATGTGTTCAAGGAGTTAGATATAGCTCTTAGGGCTAAAGGGATCAGAGTATGGTGGGTGGGGAATGGGAACAGGATATTTGAGTTGGATAAACTGAATGCTGGAACAGGCTTCAAAGGGCCGACTGGCCTAACCCTGGTCCTATTTGTTTTCTGTTTCTATGATTTCTATTAACTTTGCTAGGATGTTATGAAGCTTTATCTCACTGGTATAAATAGCACAGTCTGGGTGGAGTTAAACGGTTTGTTTTATTCACTCATGGGACATGTGCATCACTGGCTGGGCCCAGCATTTATTGCCTATCCCTAGTTAGCCTTGAGAAGGCGGTGGTGAGCTGCCTTTTTGAACCACTGCAGTCCATGTGCTCTAGATAGATCCATAATGTTCTTGATGAGGGAATTCCAGGATTCTGACCCAGCGACAGTGACAGAATGGCGATATATCTCCAAGTCAGGATGGTAAGTGGCTTGGAGGGGAAATTGCAGGTGATGGTGTTCCCATGTACCTGCTGCCCTTGCCCTTCTAAAAGGAAGTGGCCATGGGTTTGAAGATGCTGTCTAAAGACCTTTGTTGAATTTGGTGAATTTAGAGGGCATTTGGACATGAACAGCTAAAGAAGACGCAGTAGGTCTTAAAATAACAGTAAGATTAGAAACTGGTAAGATTATCATATACATTGAGTCTGAATGCGTAATAGGTAATGTTATCTTCTTTTGGCTTATAATTTCTTTGAAGTTTGTTCTGAAATTGTGGGGTGGAATGCTGACGTAGGCATGATTCTCACCATCAAACACACATTGTATGTAATCTAAAAGTAAATATGTCAAAGCTGTTGTTGAAGGGGAGGAAGATTATTATTGTAGAAGCTGTTAGCATAACTTTAGCACCCTTAGACTTGACGAGAATAAACTTGCAGGGATGCCAGAAGTTGCTAATCAGGTTTTTGAGCATTTAAGAGGTCAAAATGTTCAAGTAAGTTGCCACACCCTTTGAAACGTTATGAATGTTTTGCTCGGCACACCTTTCTGATTTACATATTTCAATAATAAGAAGCAATAGGCTTGATATTATATCCTGGTTAGTCAACTTGCTACTAGAGATTTAAAAAACAACTGCAGATGCTAGAATCCTAAGTAGGCTGGAAGAACACAGCAAGTATCAGGAGGCTTGCTGTGTTCTTCCAGCCTCCTGTTTGTCTACTTGCTACGAGCCAACAGACATATGTTTTTCAGTTTTCCTTCAGGCTCCCTTTACATTGTGGTTCTGATATCTCGTAACATCAGCATTTTAGGAGATGAATGATCTATGATCATGACAGTCATCATCATCATCATCATGTTGTTTTGTAGTGGGGCCACCGAGATTGCAGGGATGTAAACTTGTGAGTCCCACTCACCAAATGCAGTCCCCCAGGGCACACATGCCCATGCCTCAAGGATAGATCACCACCTTCCCCAAGGTCACCCGCCCACTCCCGCAAGGACACACTCATGCTGTCAGTTTTCAGTCTCAGTCAGACCATCTTTAAGGTGCAGTGTGAAATAACAGGGCAATTTCATTCCCGTCTCTTCCAGTGGCTGATTGCCAGGTACAACTGCCAGGAATCTCACAGTTTATCATCATTTGGATTCTCTCTCATTTAAAAATGATGTAATTGTTTTTTTAAATTCACGATGTGGCTGTTACTGGCTAGGCAAACAACCTGTTGCCACTCCCTGACTAGCCTGGAAAAAGTGGTAATGAGCTGTCTTCTAAAGTCTTTGGGATGCGATACACAGTGTTTTCGGAAGGATGGGGAGTGATGGTGTTCCCACACGCCTGCTATTCTAGCCCTTCTAGGTAACGGGTTTAAAAGGTGCTGTTGAAGTAATCTGGGTGTGTTACTGCAGTACACCTTGTAGATGGTACACTTCTGGTACACTGCATCAGTGCTCAAACAAGTGAATTTTGAACGTGGTGGCTATGGTGCCAATCAAGCAGGCTGCTTTGCTCTAGCTAAAGATGAGTTTCTTTGGTGTTGATTAACCTGCATGCATCCAGGTAAGCCCAGAGTATCCCATCACACTCCTGACTTGTGCCTTTTGGATTGTGAACAGTTTTGAGGAGTCAGGAGGTGACTTACTTGCTGCGGAAGTCTTAATCTCTGGCAGAGTAGCTATAATATTTACATGGCTGAAATAGTTCAGTTTCAGGTCAGTGGAAACCCCTGGGATGTATACAGTGGGTAATTCAGCAATGTTAATGCCTTTGAATGTCAAGGGGAGATGGTTCCAGCTTCTGTCCTATTGGAGATGGTCATTGTCTTGAATTTGTATGGTGCAAATGTTCCTATCAGCCCCACGTCTGGATGGTGTTCTCACCTTGCTACACAGATACAGACTGTTGCACTCCCTGACACAAAGCGTGTGAGCTGATCTCTTGTGGGGAGCAGTTTACTCCACTTTTGGCATGGTTGATAATTTTAGCAGTTTCAATTGGCTAATTGCAATGTGTACCACGTACTTTCCCTTTCCCCAGGGACTGAAAATCAGGCAGCACCTGAACAGGCAATAGACTGACAAAGGCTGGGTCATGGTCTGGGCCAAACATGAAACTAGGTTCCTTTGTGTTGGTCTCATTCTAACTTCAAAGTTTCCATTTCATAAACCAGCAGTCAAATCACTTGCTTCTGATTCTGACTAGAGAGTTACCTCTGGTATTTCAATGGATAAATCTTTAGTGATTAAACAAGGAGGTGGTGGATAGGGTAATGCTGATGGACTAGTAGTCCATAGGTTCAGGCTAATGATTTGGAGTTTTGGGATTCAAATCCCACCACAGTTACTGGTAGAATTTGAAATGAATTCATACAATTATAATATAAAGCTAAGCTCAGTGAAGACAGACATTGATCTTTGTAAAAAAAAAACCATCTGTTCACTAATGTCCATTAGGGAAGGAAATCTGCCATCCTTACTTGGTCTGACCTTTTGTTTTTTGTATACTCATGTGATGAGGGCACCGCTGGCTGGGTCAGCATTTATTGCCCATCTCTATTTACCCTTGAGAAGGTGGTGGTGAGCTGCCTTCTTGAACCACTGCAGTCCATGTGCTGTGGGTTGACCCACAATGCCATTAGAGAGGGAATTCCAGGATTTTAACCCAGCCACAGTGAAGGAACGGCAATGTAGTTCAAAGTCAGGATGATGAGTGGCTTTGAGAGGAACCCACAGGGTATGGTGTTCCCTACATGTGACTCCAGATTCAGAACAATGTAGTTGACTCTTTATTACCCTCTGAAAATGCCCCTCATAAGCCACTCAGATCAAGGGCAACTCAGGCCTTGCCAATGATACCCACATCCGATGGAAGACTTTTTTTAGAATGGAGACGCCAAAGGAATGGTTTGAGTAACTAAAACTGGCTGTCATGCTATCTTCTCAGGAATTTTGCCAATTACTAATTGAACTTACATTCCAATCCATCTTCCGTTGCTTGAAACCACAACTAAATGTAATGGGCAATCCTATTTAATGCTATTCCATTTACACCACAATTTATGGCACAAGCTTTGGTTCACACATGTCACTGGTCCTTGCAAAATACAGAGAGACTTCATGGTCATTGTCACAGATGTGTCAGCAAGCTCCAGGAGAATCTAGACAGCGTCCTAATACAAGGGCAGAAGTAGGGGAAGGGCTCTTTAGGGAGGCACAGGAGGGCCAGACACTTTCATTCTTCAAGCTGTTTCCTCTTCATGAGCAAGACATACTGCCAGTGCAGGCTGAGGATGTCCCAGGACATGACGACTGAACTGTGCTAACCACTGGAGCAGAACCTGTGACTAAGGGTGGCACAGTACTTAGCATTGCTGCCTGACAATGCTAGGGACCTGGGTTTGATTCCAGCCTCAGGCGACTGTCTGCCTAGAGTTTGCACATTCTCCCAGTGTCTGTATGGGTTTCCTCTGGGTGCCCCAGTCCAAATATGTGCAGGCTAGGTGGATTGGCCATAGGAAATGCAAGCTTACAGGGATAGGTTAGGGGTGTGGGTGTGGGTCTAGGTGGGCTGCTCTTCGGAGGGTCAGTATGGACTTGATGGGCTGAATGGTCTGCTTCCAAAGTGTAAGGATTCTATGATTCTATAAAGGAGTGAGTGGCCATCCCATTGCAAGGTGACGTAAGCGTTTGAACTGTTATACAACTGGCTCATGCCAAGCAGCTACAGTATGGGATCTCTCGATCACCAACCCAGGGATCCACCAAGGCTGTGATCAATGTAACTTGTGCCAGATCACACCACATCACCTTGTTTCCACATGACAAGATCAATGTTGCAGTCCAGGCAGTAGGATCCAGCAACATAGCTGGCACTCTGCTGGTGCGGTGGACGTTAAACTGACACACATGATGCTAAGCAGACCATATCATAAGACAGCTGAGTTCTTCAATAGAACAGAGTTCAAGTCCATCAAAAAGTGATCATCGGTACCACATCTCTGACATATGCACCCAGGACCCGGGGAGCTGCTATGATGCCTACATTCTTGAGAACTCTCAGGTTCCTTCTGTGTTTGAGAGGCAGGATGCTTTGAGGATGGTTACTCGGAGACAAGGGCTGCTGTCTGTAACCATGGTTGATGAATTAGTTACACAAGCGTGAGGATATAGTGCAGTCCATTCTTTGACCAGGGCTTTGATAGAGCATACAATAGTGGAAGGTTCTGCTGCTTGGGTCAGGTAGGTGAAATGTTGCAGTATAATCTGGACAGCGAGCTGCATAATCTAGCATGCTGTGCTCCAGAACTAGAGGGCATAGGTTTAAGATGAGAGGGGAAAGATTTAAAAAGGACCTAAGGGGCAACTTTTTCACACAGAAGGTGGTGTGTGTATGCAATGAGCTGCCAGAGAAAATGGTGGAGGCTGGTACAATTACAACATTTAAAAGGCATCTGGAGAGTACATTAATAGGAAGGGTTTAGAGGGATATTGACCACATGCTGGCAAATGGGAGAAGATTAATTTAGGATATCTGGTTGGCATGGATGAGTTGGACTGAAGGGTCTGTTTCCATGTTGTACATCTCTATGACTCCATGGAACAGGCAAGGAGGAGATGTGATGGAAGCTAGATGAGCAAGAGCAATCTTCTGATGAGGAAGATTAGGACATTGACCAGAAGGAACATTACCTTCTGCATAATAGTGCAGCTGTGTTGGGCACTACAAACCAGACAGGAGTTTCTTGATACCAAGTTCCAGTAGCTGGGAGCAGTGATCATTCATTGACTGTAAAATGCTCAACATGCGAACAGTCTGTTGGTGTTCTGAGAGGAAAGTGCACTTTTTTCTTAATTTTTTTCATTTTTGGTGATTGTAAGTAAAAGTTAATCGTTGGAAGTGCACAGCATGCTGTACTGAAGCCTTTCCTGTATGTAAGGGATCTGTATTTGTCACTGATAAGATGCTAATTTACATTGGGTGCTCTGAAAAGTGCAGCAGTGATTCAGAGAAGCCTGTAGGTTATGATGCAGCTGAGGACCGGTGATTTGGGTGGTCCTGATACTGACACAGCCACAGTGTAGGAACATGTGCAAGAAGGTGACCCCTATGCCACTTATATGCCTTGAGGGCCACTGCTTTGTGACTGCTGTGCTGTGACATTGATGGTGAAGGACAACTGCAGACTGCCAATGCCTGACCAGCATTCTTGGCTGGGGTACCATGGGGCCAGCACCTGAGATGCCAGTATTCCTTGGGAAAGCCCAAAGATGGATGTACCCGAAAGCAAAATTCTGTAGATGCTGGAAATCTGAAACAAAAACAGAAACTCAGCAGGGCTGTGGGGAGAGAAATATTTCATTTCCAAGGTGACTCTTCTTCAGAGTGAGAAGAATTACGCAAGACTCCAGACATTAACTCTTTGTGTCCCCACAGATACTGCCAGACCTGCTGAGTTTCTCCAGTAAAAACTTGTTGTTTTCTGTTACACTACAGTCTGTGACTGTAGTAAAAACCAGGCGCTCTGATAAAAGTTAATTCAATTCATCATTACTGTGTCTCCCATATTCCTCATTTATGTTTAGGAGCTAACACCAGTGTCACAACATGAAAGGTGCAGATCATCATCAGTTATCGCACATTATTAACACGTCCAGTAAAAGAATCACGGCTGACACTCCCAGTGTATACTGAGAGGGTGCAGCAACATCTTTCAGAAGAGATGTTAAAACGGAGGCACCACCTGCTTACTTGAGTGGACAGAACGAGTCACGACGTAATTAATTTAAAGTAAAGCAGCTTTCATCATAAACTTGCAGTGTTTATCCGTCAATCAATGTTAAAGCCAGGTCACTACGATGTTTCATTCTGTGAGAATTACTTGTGTTTTCCCTGACATTACATAAATACTTCATTCGCAGTGAAAGATTTTGCAACGTCGGGTGGTTGTGACAAGCTCGATGTAAATGCCGGCCCTTCACATTTTCCTGTCTGTCTTCACGTAATTTGACTACAGCTGAATACAGCAAGCTTACATACACCAAAAACAAATGCTTACAACTGTTCAAATTCCCAGCATGAATCAACCTAGTCAATCCTTATCCAAAAAGAAAACTGAAATTGTTCCTATTTGGGAATCAGGTTTGCTGAGATGAATGGGGTGATGCAGATGAATCTGTCTCTGCAATGAATTTGTCTTTTATTACAGATCCGAATTGCTGTTAGTTTGAGCTGTTTTGCCAAATGAGATAACAATGCATCAGCACTGTCAAAGGAACAGCAGCAACATCCTCTCTCACAACCACCAGACAGCATTCAAATAAAGGGCGTTGTTAAATCTAGCAGGTTAGTCAAATCAGTTGAACATTAATTAACGGATGAAAATCACAAATAAATTCCAGTAAGGTGAGTCCTGTTTGAATATAGGAAATATCGTGACTTGAAGTAAAATACAGTGTAGCCGTTTGGATACCATGGGTTTTATAAATACAAACAGGATAAAATTTGACTTCACTATTTATAACAAATGGGGTCACTGTGAACCCACAGCTTGTATTATAGCATAGGTGATGTTTCCTTTCCAAAGACAAGGCCTTTGAGTGGAGGAAGTAATCAGGCAGGGAAGGGAGGTGGAGTGGGTGACTGGAAGGATGGTGGATGGAGTGATTAGCAGGGGAACGGCAGTGATGTCCAGCAGCCTATGTTTTTGAAATTAGAGCCAGTAAGGACACACATGCCTCCCTCAGATCTGCATTCAGCATTTTTTTAAAAATCCTTTAGATAGCAGCCTTTAGCAGTTCCTTGTAAGGACTTCCAATCAGATGTCATTTACCTGAATATAGCCAACCAATGTCAGCTTATATCCTCAGGATTCGGAGATACCGGTGTTGGACTGGTGTGGACAAAGTTAAAAATCACACAGCACCAGGTTATAGTCCAACAGGTTTATTTGGAAGCACTAGCTTTCTGAGCGCTGCTCCTTCATCAGGTATTCCACAACCACCTGATGAAAGAACAGCGCTCCAAAAGCTAGTGCTTCCAATTAAACCTGTTGGACTATAACCTGGTGTTGTGTGATTTTTAACTTAATATACTCAGGACAATTTCACTTGGTAACAATGGCATCAAGCAGAAGTTATGCAACAACATATTTACCAAACATAAGGATGTCTATTTTAAGATGACCATACCAGGACAGTGGGTAGCAGTTTCACTTCAGAAATTATGTATGTACACACCATCACCATGGTAAATGCTTTGTAAATGCATATGTCTGTAATTATTGGTGTTGTGGATGTCATTACATTTCAACAACAAATATGCCCAATCCATCCTCGATCTAGAAGTGATTCCCAAGGTCCCAGAAGGAATAGGAAAAGTGGTCCAATCCAGTGTGCCATTTCTCACTATAGTGGAGATTTATAACCCAAGTGAGAGATATTAGCTTATATATTGGGTTCGGATAAGCCCAATTGTAAACATCAAAGCTCTCAAGTGTGCAGTGTAATAGAAAACTCATCATTGGACAGAATAGGTGTTACCTCAACATCACTGTAGAAGCTCAGCACCATCTCGAACAGAGGAATTTGGTTGATTGGTCTTTCTGCCTGAAAACACCACTTCCTTCTATTTTCCCACCACATGTGCATGATAACTACAACAACTACCATCTACAGTAAGGACTGAAGCAGCCCAAGAAGTTTAACACAAGAGTACCTTCACAAGCCCATGGTCTTTGTGATCAAGAAGGACAAAGGCAGCACTGTATTGAAAATACTATTACCCCCTCATTCCCATTCAAGTTGTATCCTGGCTCGGACATATATTGCCATTCTTTAGGAATCTCTTAGTCAAAACCCTGGAATTCCCTAACACCACCATGGGAGCATCATTGCCATGAGATCTCCAACAACTCAGGAAGAAGACACTGTCTGCTCTAGGGAGAGTGAGCAAATGCATCCTTCTGAATGTTGCTTGTATCTCAAACACTATACATGTACAGGTATAACCCCTTACCTTTGAAAGATGCATCTGTAACTTTTTCTTAGCATCTCCAATTTCAAAGATGCGATGTGTAAATGCAAGGTTGACGTTGTTAAACTGTTTCCACAATTCCTCTGAAGTAGCAGCGAGGAGTTTCTCAAGCTCATCTCGCAGTCTTGCTGATGCTGCCCGTTCACACTGCGAACGCAATATGTTGTCTTCTGTATACTTTAACCAGGAATCAGGGGTGGAGATGCTAACAAAATAAAATTCAATATACATGAACAGATCAACAGAAGGAAAAAGCCCTTTTATACAGAGTTGATCATTTAAAGCCTTGTTGAAAAACAGACATTACTAAATTCTGTGCAGAATTATGAGCTGTTACATTCATTCTCATAAAGTCCAATTAATCAGTAAGCAAGTTTTGCTATTTTTTTTTCACTTGCATTTGAGTGAAAATGACAGAGTGGAATTGGTATTTTACAAATGATCAGAACGCCCTGAGTAAAGTGGACCACTTAAAAACTGTTTCTGCTTAGGAACATTTGAGTCAGCAGGCACTGCGGGAGACAGAAAATTTGTTTGCTTTGTGGTAAGGAAATGTATGTTCACAAAATGTCTCCCTCCAAACACCCACAGCCAACAGTTCAGAATATTCAAAAGGATCAAGGCAGGCGTGTTTGTCCAAATAGCATCTTTACCTCTTCCAGTGTAACACAGAAAGACATTGCTTGTGCTTTTGATTTCACTGCTTATGGTTTGTTTATGCACCAAGCCAAAGTATATGAATAGAAGGAAGACTTTACTTTTTATGTCCTGATCATCTCCAGATCTTATTTACAGATTGCAAGGATGGAGAAAGGCAACAGATTGATTTTTTTCTTGCACAGATATACCAGAAAAGACTGGAAGCACAACAACGTTGAGAGTTTTTTGTGGTAAAATATGCACTCTACTACTCTGTCAGTAGGAGAGGGGAATGGCTAGCGAGTTAACCAACATAGTGATGCGAGATCTCACTGCCAAGTATTTGGAGAGAGGGCCAGCTGCTCTTGATTGGAAAATGATGTTCAGGGCAGGAAATATGTACAACGTTATTGCATTCCCTCTGCGGTTTTCCTCTTCAAAAACATGACACCACATGCTTGCTGGTTCTTTCATCTGGGAAGTCAAAGGCCACAGATATTCCATGGCCAATACCAAAGCCGAGCTCATTTGACAAGCAGTAAACAAGCAACTTACCAAGACGGCTACAATCAGTTTATATTAACTGCACGATGGAACTTTCTGCTAACAGAAGTCATTCAACAAAACCATCCTTTGGCAGAACTAATGAAACCCATGCCCACATGATTAAGTAGTCACACTGACAATCAGCAATGAAAGATGAGCTTGTGACAGAGAAACAATTGTATCCATTTGCATCACTAGAGACTTATACAATTAGTGCATTGTATAAATAAAACCGTGTATGTTTGTAAATGGCTCCTTCCTTCAACAAATGATCTCGTACGTTTTTACTGGAAGCCATTGTCAACGGAAAGACATATCCAGCCGTGATTCCTCACACAGATGAACAATATTGCTCAATTTACTCCCAGCCTCTTCCTCACTCAGACAGAAAATGTGTAGCACCAGGGCAAATTCCTGGAAAACATCTGTCTGTACTCCCTTTGGAAACCCTCTATCATCTCCACTCATACAGGAACCAGCAAGTTAGTGCAACAGTAAGTCACATGGAACTATTTAACCAAAAATGGATGGATTCTATACTGCTTTAAAATTGCAATATAGTCTACACAGAATTTGGAAAGATGCAACACCTTGGTTTATTCAGTTTTAAATGGCTAATTTTAACCATTGTCCTTCACTCTTTCCCTGAAGGAACTCAACTCATGCCCCCTCCTCTCACCTCACCCCCTAAAGTCTCCAGCAAATCATTACAACCCCTTGTATAAGAAGGGTGTAAGAATAAACTCAGTAACCAAAGACCAATGAGTTTAACTTTGATGGTGTAAAATATTTTAGAAATGATAATCTGGAACAAAATGTAACAGTCACTTGGACAGATGTGGAATAATTTAGGGAGGCCAGCAAGCATTTGTGAAGTGCAAATTACATTTAACTAATTTGCTTGAGCTTTTTGGTGAAGTTTCAGACTTTGTGAAGGTAATGTCAGGTGTACATGGACTTCTAAAAGGCATTTGATAAAATGCGACAGACCAGGATTCTCTGAAAAGTTAACGTTCATGAAATAAAAAAGGAAATAGCAGCATGGATATGAAGTTGGTGGAATGAAAGGAAACAGAGAGTAGTGGTGAACATTTGTTTTCAGACTGGAGGCAAGTGTATAATGGGATTCCCCAGGTTTTTGTGTTTGAATCACTTTTTTCTTGATCCATATGAATGATCAAGACTTGAGTGTCTAGGGCACAATTTCAAAATCTGAGGATGATATAAAACTTCAAAGTATCGTGCACTGAGAAGAGGCTACTAATAGACCATAAGAGGTCATAAACAAGTTGGTGGAATAGTTGAGAGCACGGCAGCTGATATTTAATGTAGGAAAGTGTAAAATGATTTATTTTGAAGGATGAAAGAGAAAAGGCAATATATTTTAAAGGATGCCATTCCACAGAAGATCAGGAGTAGAGGGACCTGGAGATAAAAGTGCATAAATCATTGGAGGTGGGGGGATCAGATAGGAAAGATATTAATAAATCACCTGGGGCCCTGGAGGTTATCAGTAGAAAAATAGAGAAGAAAATCTTGGAAGTTCTGATGAATCTTTATAAAACACTGGTTTGGCATTAGCTGGAATATTATGTTGAGTACTGGATATCATACTTTAGGCAGGATGTGAAGGCATTTGTGAGGTGAAGCCAAAATTTTCAAGAATGATTTGAGGGATGCAGGACTTCAGTTATGATAACAGATGAGAAAAGCTGGGTATTTTTTTCTGAGAGAAGATGAGAAAGAAATTGGAAAGAAACATTCAAAGCTGTGAGTTTTCAGAAAAGAATAGATTCGGATGATCCATTTCCATTGGTGGAAGGACACTATTCTGAAGCAAATGGCAAAAGAACTAGAGTTGACATGAGAAAGTGCATTTTTACGTTGTGAGAAATTACGATCTGGAATAGATTATCTGAGAATGTGAAGGCAGATTTAATTGAAGCTTTCATAAATGAATTAGATGATAAACTAAAGAGAGGAAAAAGATAGGTGAGTGGGAATGGTTTAGTGGTTCTTGCAGAATTCGGTCACAAAGATGACGAGCTGATTAGGCTCTGATGCTGTATCCATTCTAAGAGGAAATTACTTCCCCAACTTTATTTTGTCCACATTTTGTTATGGACTCATGACCAGAATATGTCAAACCTGTCTGACCTCTTTCATGATGAGGTCAGGCATTTCAAAGTGGCCTTTTGAGGGACTGGGGACTGTTTGCCATTTCAGTGATTCCTGATGGTCACAATTTGTTCATGCGTGGACAGGAGGTTGAATGATACAAAGGAAATTTCAAAAAAGGGAGCAGAGAACATTCTACAGGAAATGTTAGAAATGGGTTAATGATCGTGCACACAAAACTATAGCATTTTCACCAATCCCAGGTGAGTCACCGCCCAGGCAAATAAAGCTTGGCACCAGTTACACAGAAGTATCTTTTAAAAAAGTGATTAGTTGAAACAGTCAGGCTTTCTGGAATATTCTCATCTCAGAGTATACGTTTGGAGAGTAATTTATCAGGTGAAGGATCTCCTTACTGAAAGGCAAGACAATTTTCTATTCATAATGAAAATACTCCAATATTCTAAGGCATGATTTAGGAGGACAGGTAATGGATTAAGTACTTAAATGTGGTCAGATGCCAAATATTCCTAACACTTAGCCTGTGTACAATCACTTTGCTAAGAATCCTGGGACCTGAACTGCACTAATGGGTTCTTAGAGGGACATGAGCCAATATAAATCTTTTTTGTTTTCATATTTGTAGCTCCATGTAATTCTATGCTTTTAGTTCAATTTTGAATTGTTTACATAAACTTCATCTCATTGTTCCATGTTGTCTAGGTGTTTAACTTCATCCTTCCACCTACATTCCCTTGTAAGAGACCCTCGCTCGCAGGTAGAAAGCACCAGATTGCTATCCCTCTGGAGGTTGAGAAATGAGCTGTGTGATGTGGTGATGTGGCCTCGATTTGCCGTCACCTTTCTGGGAATGCCAGGGGAAATACAGCCCCAATGTCTCTGCTTCACCAGAAGTTTTACCATCTGGCTAGCACACCATAAAGGAATGGGAAGGCTCTTTCCAAAGAAGAGGAGAATTCTACTCGAGAACATTCCAGGACAGCAGAGACTCTTGCCACACTACACTGTTTTCCGTCAACACATCTAAAGTAGACGTGCTATTCACATGTTGGGACGCTGACACCCTTAGAAGCTTTGGCACAGCCTAGTCTCTGAGTACTGAGTACTCTCTGGCATTGTGGCACAGAGCTATTCTATTCTGATTTTCCCATTAACATGAAAAAAACAGACTTCACTACCAAAATCAAGCACTCGTAGACCTGGTACAGTACAAATCAGATGGTGGGTAAAGCTCTCCCAAACCTATACCATCAAAATCCTACAACATGCTAATGTCTCAAAATGATATTTCTGAAGAAATAGGTATTATTCCCAGCAATGGGGAAGGTTGGGGGGTTAGATCTCGACTCTGCCCAAATGTGTTTTTTAGCAAGTCAGCAATCTGTTTTGCAATTATCTCAATTTATATCTTGGTTGGACTTCAGATTGTCATTTCCTCAAATTCATTGGGAACAAAAGTGGAGGGAGGTGGAAACCAGACTCACTATTATCTGGCTTATACTGCTCTGTGAAATCATGAGCTACTCTATTTCCATCAATCCCACCAAAGGCAGTTTCTCGAATGTGGTGTTTTATTCTACCTCAGCATCAGAGTTGCTTTTCCATTGCTTTAATATTATAACTGCAATTCTCCTCCCAGCTATTCCTGCACAATGAGTTACAACTAGTCCCTTTGTGCATGGCGTACTATTTTGATGATTGACTTTGAAAGTCTGAACCTTAGATTTAAATTTTTACTGAGATGAGAACTATGTTAGGTTAAAGTTGACACTTACGTGGCATTCACTTGTTCAATTCCACAGTAATAGCTGATACCATCTGATGTGTTCTTCAACTGGTGCACTTTATCATCAATCCAGTAAGCTGCACATTTGTCACACAGATCCCGCTCCAGTTCATGCTGAGCTGCTCTGTTGTTTCTGTTTTAATAAGAAAAGGGTGTTCATATTTAACAAGCTTACTTGACAAAGGAATGTACAAAACTCAATCTTTCCCTGTAAGCGAATATAGGAATGGACTGTGTGCTTAGAAGCATTTGCGATGAAACTTGATTTCACACATTGCTTTGCTCATCTAATCAAGATGGCGAGGAATGGCCAGACAAAACCAATAAATATTTCCTTTCCGCATTAAGTTTTGTAAATGTCACAAGATAGAGGGTGCTCAAGGCCTTGCCTAGCGGAAAAATCTATAGCATTGAAAAATACAAAACTAATGCACCCACCCCCTCAAAACAAAATACTCAAGATCATAAGCAAAATACTGATCTGAGGCCTCATTATTGCAGACTGAAGGGGAAGTTTGGATTTGATTAATGCTGACTGTTATTTGTCATGCTTACTGTCAACAGTTGCAAAAACCATATGTTCCACCTTGCTCATAAAGGTTTGCTCATTCACAGTACAGTGCAACTTCCTTGCTCATCAAAAGGAAGGAGCTAAGAAATAAAGATTTCCAATCAATAATGAACAAGAGATTTATGTTCCATTGGGTGCATTGCTCTGTCATGGGGCAAAGCTGAACATTCACGTGGTAAATGGTGAAACAGATCTGATAGACTGAATGGCCTACTTCTGCTCCTTTGTGTTATAGAATCCAGAATCAGACAGCCCATAATTTGGAAGCAGGCCATTTGGCCCATCAGGTCCTTACTCACCTGCCAAAGATTATCCTACCCAGGCCCACACCCTACCCTGTCCCCGTAACCCTGCATTTCCCATGGGTCATTTGCTTAACCTACACATCGCAGGACACTGTGAGCAATTAATGATGGCAAATGCACCTAACCTGCACATCTTTGGACCATGGTCGTATCATCAATGGTCATATCAAGGCAGGGATAGACAGATTTTTAATCAGTAAGGGAATCAAGGGTTATGGGGAAAGGCTAGAAAGTGGAGTTGAGGATTATCAGATCAGCTGTCATCTCATTGAATGGCAGAGCAGACTCAATAGGCTGAATACTTCTGCTCCTATGTCTTATGGTCTTATGGTGAATTCCATTAGCTGCCATGTCCACAAGATTGAATAACCATTGCATTCTGCACCTTACTCACTCTGTCTCAATGATCAGTTATCAGGGCCCTCATACCAGTGTTGGCAAAATGTTTAGTCAAAATCTAATAAAGGTTCAAAAGCCAAAGCCAGACTTTACCTTAGGCCTCTGATGGGAATGAGAGAGTTATGTATCGTAAAGTGATGGCGCTTTAATTATTGCCCTGTTTTCTCTCTGCCTCTGTCTTTGACTTTTTCTTAGTTTGGAGCAGCGTGGTTCTTTGCAAGATAGCCCAACGGCATACCTGAGGTTGCATAAGAGTTCTCATGTACCTCTAGATAGAGATGTCTAGATAAATACATGGGTCTTGTCTATACAACAGCTTCACACGGGTGTCCAGGCAAGTTCCGTATGGTGTGGAGTTATTGGGCTGTACCTTGTCCACCCTATTGCAAGTAGATGACAAAGCAAGAGAAAGCTTGGCATTTCTCATGGACCATGTGAGACAATTTCCTTGCTGACATTCTCCACATTTCTGTACCACTAATATTACTGACTAATACTACCAACTCCTAACACTACCAACTCCAGTGATTACAGCATCAGCACCAGAGCCAAGCTTAAGCAATCTTAGATACATAACCCTCCCCACACCCACCAATCCTCACTGAAAAGAAAATTCGGCCAATAATGTCAACTAATTAATCTCTCCAAATTCCTCGTTATCAAATTTGTAGCATTTTCAGTCAATTAAATTGAATCATGTGCTCATTCATTCACTCCCAGTTCCAATGGAATTAATTAGGACACATATGCTGAATGCCAAACAGGAATTGCATTATGTGTGTTATTTACTCTACTGCACGGGATGGAGCATCGTTAAATAATGGCATCTAGAAAGTTACATTTTAAAAGCCAGCCAACAGGATTCCAAGCCACCTGAAGAATTGGCTTTAGAGGATTTTCCCTGATCCCCTCTATGCAAAGATGCAAGAAGCAACCTCCAGGATCTTATATTGAAATTACTTCCTGCAATATTTCTCCTTGATTTCATATCTCTCTCTTAATGCATCGGTTGAATGTTTCCAATTGTGGACCTCCAATATTCCAAGCAGCCGACAGTCAATCATCATCAGGACAGACTGCCTCAGGTCCAGGCCTTTCCCAGACCAGAGAATTTGCTGGATCACATAAGGTCATACACCAGAGGTCAGCACAGAAGTTTTCAAACCATCCCTTTGTCTACACCTGCCCTATCTTCTAATCTCCTGAAAGTATTGACTTACATGAAGCCACTTAACCTTCTGATACTGACCCTCAATGGGTTAATTGACCAGGGCATTATCACACAGGAAAAGGCATTTGCAGAGGATGGGTGACCATTCTCAAAGAATCCCTACAGTGTGGAAACAGGCCCTTCAGCCCAACAATTCCACACCAATGCTCCAAAGAGTATCCCACCCAGACCCATTCCCCTACCCTATGTTTACCCCTGACTAATACACCTAACCTACACATCCCTGAACACTACGGGCAATTTAGCACGGCCAATTCACTTAACTTGCACATCTTTGGACTGTGGGAGGAAACTGGAGCACACAGAGGAAACCCACGCAGACACGGGGAAAATGTGCAAGCTCCACACAGACAGTCGCCTGAGGCTGGAATCGAAATTGGGTCCCTGGTGGTGTGAGGCAGTAGTGCTAACCACTGAGCCACTGTGAGTATGTCCTTATTTGTCTTCCTAAACCAATCTTACAGCTTGATTTGTCTCTTGCATTTGGTCTTTGATGAATTTCCATCATATTTTGTATCTGGAAATTGGAAGCCCTCCGAGTGCTTTGAAAAACCAAAGCACTGTGAGAGCTAGCCTCCAGAGCACGAATTAGGGAGCTACAACATGTATTAATTCTCATATTCTCCAAGTCTGATCCTAAGCAGAATAGTGTAGATTCCTTAACACTGTAATGGCACATTTATTACTTTATCTGCGCGTTTGTTGCTGTGCACTGTTCAAATTGCTTTTACATGTGTGGTGTAGCTTGGAACTATGAATAACAATATTGGAGGCTCCAATTTATTTCCATCACATCCTGAACAGGAATCTCTCCAGATCTTATCAAATCGAAAGTTACTGAGGGTGCAGGGAGCAAGTGCAAATGTGGAATTCAAAACACAAACAGAGCACTTGAGCTTCTGCTATTGTCAAGTGTGGGCCAACTATTAGGAGATACAAGTGATAATCAAGGCCTAACAAATATAGTGAAAATAAACAACTGGTCACTATTTGACTCCTCCCTCTAAAGCTACAGCTGAGATAAGAAATTGGGCAAAATCTGCTGTTGTATAATTGAGGCTCAATACCGTGAATGAACCTTGCACGTCTTGGGAAAATAGAGACACATCCAATCAACCTCAAGAGTACATGGTATACAAGTCATATAATAGCATGGGTGAGGGATTTTATTTCACTAACAGCAAGCAAGGGTCTGTATAAGGTTAGCTAGCTGAGACATTTGGTGTGCCACATGATTAGTGCTGTAGCCTGAACTATTCACAACCTATACCAATTACTTGATTGAGGGGATCCAAATTTAAGGCGGTGAAATTTGCCAATGACACCATGTTAGTAGGAAAGCAAATAATCAAGAGAAGGTAGAGAGCTTGCAAAGGGAAAGAGGCCAGTTAAAGAAGTGTTGATGAGATCACATCTGAAGTACTACAGATGCTTTTGGGTCTCTGTATTAAAAAAACTTCAGAGGTAGTTCAGAAAAAGCTCACTCAACTCATTTATTTGATGAAGGGCTTATCTTATGAGGAAAGATTGTAGATACTGATACTGAGAGGGTGTTTCTTCTTGTGAGGGAGGCTAAAACTAGGGAAGATCATTTCAGAATAAGGGTCCTCCCTATAAAGGCAGGGATGAGGTTTTTTGTCTCTCTCAGTCATTAGAATGTGGAATTCTCTTTCCCAGAAGGTAGTGGAGGCTGGGTCATTAAATTGATTCAAGGTTGAGTTTATTAGCTTTTTGATGGACAAGGGAGTGAAGGGTCATAGGAATACAGACAGAAAAGTGGAACCATATTGAATAGTGAGCTGACTCAACAAACCAAATGGCCTACTCCTGTCCTAAATCCTTTGTTCTTGACTCATACATTTCTCCCACCTCACACAGTATGCTTGGCTCCCATGGGTTATTAGTCATGATTAATGCTTCATCAACACGGGGCAAAGTAGGAAGGTATGAGCCAGAAGGGATCTACATTGATAGAATGTAGATACGTCATTCATTCCTCGGATGCTGCCTGACCTGCTGTGCTTTTCCAGCATCACACTCTCAACATTGATAGAACCCACGTTAATGGTGTTATTCTGCAGCACACACCAATCATAGAGTCATAGATTAATACAGCATGGAAACAGGCCCTTCAACCCAAATTGGTCCATGCTGACTATGTGCCCACTTGGCTCGTTCCAATTGCCTGCATTTGGTTCATATCACTCTAAACCCTTCCTATCTATGCACCTATCCAAACATTTACTTAGCTGAGCATACTGACAATCAATAGAATTAATCTTCAAATCAGTTATTGTGAAATGTTTGTTCACAAATCTTCCCACAACTTCCCAAAGCATACCCACATTGTCCAAGGCATCAGAAAATATATCCTCAAAGCATCCACAAGGTAAATTTTCTAAAATGTAGCAGCAGGATTAAAACATAAAGCTTTACTTACGAAAGTTGTGAAGTAGCTCTCTCGATGCCTCTCTTCAATCTTTCTTGAACACATTTGACTATTCTCATTTCCTTTGAGATTAAAACAGAAAACTTAGTGCATTTTTTTGTTCAAGTTGCATCTTAACAAAATGCTTGGGATGCAAATCGTGGTACACACCTGACACAAATGGAGTAATAGCGAGGTGGTTAGTCTTCAAGGCTCTCCCACACCCATTGGACAATCCTGGGAAAGTCCGCTCAATCTGAAAAGGAGCTAAGATTCTCTGCCCCCAACTTATTAGATCAGTAATGGAAAGGGCACAGAGCAAAAAGACTTAGACTCTCAGGTATCTGGGTGTGTGATGGAAGTTTGCCATTTCATGAAATGAGAATAATCTGTTTCCAACTCAATGAGCAAGTCCAGACCCAGCAAAGCAAATTGGGTTCTTGAGGATTAGAGAAGCATTTTATAATTTTTTTCTAAAAATTGATTAATGGTTCATAACAGAAAATGTACTTCTCTGAGGGTGAGAAGAAGGACATTCCATACATACAGCAAGCACAAGAGTCTGTGCACTCCACTACCTCAACCAGGATTTACTGCTTCCCACCATGCAGAGGATTCGACTTGGCATCTGCAAATTCTATGGGATATCCTGATTTTCCTTTCATCTCCCCTGCTTCCCAAGGCTGCCGTAGGGGACAGTGACTGTGGAGAACAGAAATAAAGCCTTATGCTTCCCCAGTTGAAGGAGACGACATTGGGTGGTGGACTGGAAAGTGATGGTGCATTGATAATGTCACTCTAGTCAGTAGAAAGCCCTGGGAATGTGGATTCAAATCCCGCAAAGACAGCTTGTGGAATTTAAAATGCAATGAATAACTCTGGAAACATGAAGCTGGTCTCAGTAAGGATCACTATGAAATTATATCAGTAAGGATCACTATGAAATTATAACATTTTTAAAGAAAACCTATTTGGAGGACTAGTGTCCTTAAAGAAGGAAATCTGTCATCCTCACCTGGTCTGGCCCACATATATCTCCACACCCATAGGATTGTGGTTCATTCTTAAGTTCCCTCTGAAATGACCATGGCAGGCCACTTAGTTTAAGGGCAATTAGAGGTGGGTAACAAAAGGAGACCTGAACCCCACTCACATCCTCTTGGAAATTAAGAAAAAAACTTCCCTTTCTTCAAATGGAATTCACCATTGTACTGCTGAAGACATCACTCATTGCCGACAGCCTTGACTTAATTCCGAACATTTGAGGTGCACTAGACTCTACAAAAGGTCCCATAGTGTGCCTTTGGTCATGGAGCCATAACCCCATTGCAGTAGCCTCGGGCCTACATTGGCAGGAGGGTCTTATGCAGGACAAACTTTCACCAAGGATCCACTAAGCTCAAATAACGAACCCTCACCCCAGACAATACTTTGGAGTGATGGTGGTATGGTGGTGGTGGTGGTTGGGGGGGGGGGTGGTGAGGGGGGGAGTGAAGTGTCAGGGCCAACACATGATGGTTGAAGGGGAATGGGACAAGTCAGTGGTAATGGACAGCACTGCCAAAGTATTGGACCCTCACTGGGTGCATTCCCTGGTAGCAGTGCAAAACAAGCCGCATCAAGGGCAGTACTCTGCTCCATGAATAGCCCAACCTTCCCACTACTGTGACAGACATCAAACATTTGTGAAATTTAAGACCTTAAACTCCAAAGTGTGAATTGCTACCTTTCCTAGACATTGCCTCTTTATAAAATAACACATAGTGGCAGGTACTGTGCCATCAAATGAGACATAGGTCGGCATTCTGGATTTTTCATGCATTTCAGATTTCAAACGTGCCATCTGTGCTTGGCATCAGGAATCAATATTCAGATCATGAAAATTGGCAGTGAAGGCTCTGTACTTTGCAATCAACTCTAACGCTGTGGTTGATGCTTCTCTGGAACTTGGCTGCAGACAGAAATTTCCACAAAGAGGAATTCTCATTCATAACATATCAAAGTTCAATACTGAGGAAGGATTGTAAACCTGACCTCGTCCAAAACTCTGCCACTCAAATCTTAACCCACACCAAGGGTTGTTCATCCATCACATCTGCTACTCAGTGATCCACATTGTCCATTAATTCAGCTTCACATCAATTCTATAACCTTTGCCCTTTTCAAATCTTCCCTTGGCCTCACCTGCCCCTGTCAGTATAACTTCCTCAAGGCCTTTTTAAAATCTCCACTCTCCTATAATTCTAACTTTCTGCTTATCTCCGTTTTCATCAATCCGTTTTTGGCAGCTCTGCTTTGGTCCTAAAGTTTGGAATTTTCTTTCCCTAGCTCTTAAGGTTTCTATCTTTCTCTTCTTCCTTAAGTCCTGAGGAAAAAAATTGTCTTTCGCCCAAATATCGATCTCCTGTCCCAACAGATCTTTAAGCCTGTTTGATTGGCACCACATCCTTAATATTTGGTCACTCCACCACCAGCACTCAGTAGTAGCAGCTTGCATTATCTACAATGTACATTGCACAAATTCACCACAGATCCTCAGACAGCACCATCCAAACCCACAACCACTTCCATCTAAAAGCACACAGGCAGCAGATACATGGGAACACCACCACATGCAAGTTCCTGTTCAAGCCACTCACCATCCTGACTTGGAACTATATCCCCATTCCTTCACTGCTGCTGGGTCAAAATCCTGGAAATCCCTCCCTAAGGGCATTGTGGGTCAACCAACAATTGGACGGCAGGGGTTCAAGAAGGCAGCTCACCCCCACCTTTTCAAGGGGCAACTAGGGACAGGCAATAAGTGCTGGCCCAGCCAGCGATGCCCACATCCCATGATTTTAAAAAAGTTACATTTTGCTTGATTGCTCTGCTGTGAAGTGCGATGAGACATTTTAAGGTGCTACATCAATGCAAGATGTTGTTAGAGGCAATATCTATTTCACACGGATTTCAGTTAATTGAAACTGCACTTTGTAGACAAAAAGTAAACTGATTCTGCTGCAAATCAGGTTTTCCACAGCTAATGTTCAACCTTAATCACCATAGCGAAAAACCAAAGCAGAAAAGTTTGTCTAGACCAAATCTATAAGTCACGAATCAAGAGATGATCCAGTTATTCATCTCACAAGTGTGCAAAGAGATTCACTCTCAATTTCATTAACACTCAACCCGCTGATGCCAGCCTATCTGTAGGCAATGCAGGCCAAAAAAAAAGAATCATTTTCTGATAAATTCACGCTGGTCAATGAACAGGGCTGAGCTACAAGATGCATGCACGAGCTAATGGGTTTATGACTGTTCAGGCAGTTTATATCATTGAAATACAAGTTGCAATAATCAGATAATTAATGAGCAGTGAAAGGCATTAATCTCAGGGCTCCATTGATCCCTGGCTTATTTATGATACCACTCAGACCCCTTGATTGTGCTCCTGCAGTATATGTCACTCCGAATCATTCATTATTATCTCCCGCTATATAACTGTCTGACATATAAAACTGCATGAAGGCTACAGTGCGCATTCATTTCTCAAAATACTTTCATTTCATTCAGCAAATAGACTGCAGTGCAGTTTTACCAACTCTTGGGACTACATTCTAATACAGATAGTGGCAATGAAATATGGGAGTTTAAAGTCAATCATTGAATTGTCAATGAAGCTTTACAGTAACAAACAGTGCAAGAAGTTAGTTTTGTTCATTGGTACTGAATGGACAATGGAGGGTTTCTAGCTGCTGGTAAAACTTGGAATCTATTGGAAGTACTAATGAGCTCCTACAGCCTGTCCAGATGTGAATTTGCTCATGTCCATAGAGGCATCAGTATCTCTGTGAGTAACTCACCTCAAGTAGTTGGGTCTCCACTTCATCATGGACCAAATCGATACCTATTCTTTTTTCACGGTGATATAAACATTCTTGAACCATCTGAAATGAGCAAAAAAAAAACAATTACAAGAATAAAATCCTCATATCCATGTCCTGCTTTTGGAATACTTTGAGTAGGCAGCATTGTATAAATAAGCTAAAGATTTCAAGAGGGCTTTCTTAGTAGAACTGATATGGGTCAGTAAGAATGATGTCAGTATTTTCACTGCTAGCCCTGTTTGGAAGTGTCCATTTGGAAGTTGATACAATCACAGAATCGGAGAACTGTACCTGGATTTCAGCTGACAATACATGGAAATACTTTATTAGTTGTGGAGCACTTGTTCGAAGAATTAAATGATTTATAATTACAACCTCTGTCTTTCTGTAAAATCTATGGAAATGAGGACTTGGGACAAGTCCGTAGGGTTAAATATTGGCGTGCATCATTCCCTGGGCTTAGGAAGGTTGCAAATCAGAGTGGGTGGCTGCGAAGATCTAGTGCTGTCTCCTCATTTATCCCTGAAAGTATTATTGAAGAAAGCAGTTCCTTTGCCACTGGCTACCTCAGTGGTGGGGGGCAAGTTACATGCACTAATAACATGTGCTGCAGCTGTTCCTAAAGGCAGTCTGACCCTAAGGGCTAATGCCCGAAACGTCGATTCTCCTGTTCCCTGGATGCTGCCTGACCTGCTGCGCTTTTCCAGCAACACATTTTCAGCTCTGATCTCCAGCATCTGCAGACCTCACTTTCTCCCCTAAGTGACATTACATTACAGGAGGAAGCTGCTGAATACTGTTGCTGCAATTGTATGCAAGAACATTTGAAGACCAGAAAGGATCCTGAATGCGGCCTTGGAAGCCAGAGTGCAAAGGTGGGCGAGAATAGAGATGCCACGTTTACATGAGGCGTCTGGAGGTCTTCGTGGAGTACAGGTGAAAGATAGTAAACGCAGTAGCCAGGGAAATCAATTCCTAAGACTTCGCAGCAAACTCATAAAATGTTGACGATCAAGATCAATTTATGCATGCTTTATATGGGAGATCTGACCCACACCAACAGCAATGTCTCATGTTGCCCAATGTCTCTCACTACCATCACTCATTCATCAGCAAGTCCAGCGCTCTTGACTCACACCACAATATCCAGATAATTTGTTCACTTTCACATACATTCTGATGATGCCAGCCTCACATCCAGATTACACCAAATCCGTATGCCGCTAGCAATTCAGTTGTGACCATCACCCAAACATAGCACAACACAATCATGAGTGTTCTTCCTTCTCTCTTTGTAGGACAAGGTGGTACTATGCAGATTTGCCCCTTCCAAACTCTCTGCTCCATCTGCCCATCACCTCACTGGCCCAGAGATACCACTACAGCCCTTGTTTTCACATGTCACCAAGGCCTTTGCCCTCTCTTATGAGACCACATCAATATTCCTAGACAGATGCAAGATTCCCCCGAGTCCCAAAAACACACACCTCAGAGTCAAGACTTCAAAATTGTGGAAGCCACACAAAATGACAATATCTGCACCAAGACAGGAACTAATGGAGAAACTCTGCCGATCTGGCATCATCTGTGAAAAGAAAGCAAAGTTGATGTTTCAATCCAGTGACTGTTCTTCAGACAAAGCGTCATTGATCTCAAAACATTAACTGTGCTTTCTCTCCATAAGGCTTCTGCCAGATCTTCTCCAGCAATTTCTATTTTGGTTTCAGATCCTCAGCATCTTTGTTGTACGTTGTATGCACACCAGGTGTCTATTCATTGAAGCATTGGTCCTTTTTTGCAGCTAAACACCTTGTTCTTTGGTGATGGGGAATGCATCCACTTGCATCATGTGATCCAAATTTGGAAGTCGGGCATCATATAGGCCAATATGGTTGAGTGATATGGTGATAGGACCGCTTACTTGCTTCTGCCTTCTGAGTGTGTGCGTATATCTGGTGTGTTTATCTGTGTATGCTCGTGCATATGTGTATATGGGAGATGTGCATGTGTGTGTGTGTGCGCATGTGTGTGTTGTGTGTGTGTGTGCGCATGTGTATCTGGTGAGTATGTGTGTTACGCATGTATCTTGTGTGTGTCTGTATATGTGTGGGTATGTGCATCTGTATGTGCTGGTGTACATGTGGTGTGTGTATGCATGCGTCTGTATGTCTGTCTGTGTGTGTGGGTGTGTGTTTGTGTGTGTGTCTGTATGCGTGGATAAGTGCGTGGTGTGTGTGTGTGATGTGTGTGTTTGACTGTGTGCGTGTGTGTATGTATGTGCATGCATGTGACTGTGTCCGTGTGTGGGTGTAGGTGTGTTTGTGTGTGCCTATGCATGTGGTGTGTGTTTGATTGTGTGTTTGCACGCGCGTGAATGCATATGTGTGTGAGTGCGTGTCTGTGTGTGTGTCCATGTGTGTGTGAGTGCGTGTGTCCATGTGTGTGTGAGAATGTGTGTGTGTGTGTGTGAGAGAGAGTGTGTGTGTGTCCATGTGTCTATGTGTGTATGCGCGTGTTGTGTGTGTGTGTGTCTGTCTGTGTGCATGTGTGGATGGGAGGACTACAAGGAGATCAGAACATGGTTGGGAGAAGACAGGAAGACCACAAGGAGGTGACACGGAAGTTGCAAAGGGTTGGGGGAGTTGGAAGAGAGATGAAGGCTACAAAATCATGAAGGGAGGAGGTAGGACATTAGACTCTCAGGTTACAATAGAGCAGCAAGATTCCAGTGGAATGTCATGCTTCAAGTGATCCTCAGTAAGATAAAGCATGAGAGTTTTATATCCTCAGATCACACGCTGTCATACAGTGAAGATCGAAACTTGTACTGACATACTGGCTGTGGGATACAATGCAACACCTTGACTAAGACAGTACACAAGAAAACCTGTTTACACGCCATAAAGTAGAATAGGCTGATGTTGTCTGGAGTTCAGAAGAGTGCAAAGTGATCTCATTGGAATAAACAATGAGAGGAGACATTTGATCGCATGAACCTTATATTGATTTCCACAGACTAAGCAGTGCAGTGGTCACTACCTGAGCAGCTCACCTTACCTTCTCTATTGATCCTACTGATGGGCATGGCACAAACCACACGGTGGTCCAGTCACTGCCTGCCCCCAGGAAATTCAGGAAGTCTGCATACAATGATTAAATCGATAATAAATACACCAAGTGAGTCAAGGGTGAAAATATTACCATATGTGTGCTGACACCAACAATCCAATTGTAATAGTACATGCTCACTTTCCATTTTATCAGACTGCATACCCATGTGCAATATTAAGATGTTGTTTGAAAACATTTTCAAAGTTCTACTTTGTTTAACACTTCTTTTCTCTTAATCGATATACTCTTTCATTAATTCTTGTCTTTTTTTTCACTTTGAGGTGTTTGCTCGGTATTTATCAATAATAATACCCAATATACAATGCTTTTGAGCACATGAAACATCCTGGAGGACTTTGAATTTCATGAGATAAAGATAACTCAGTTAAAGACTAGCAAATCTCAGGCCAACTGGTCGCTGTCCAATGAAGTGAAATAAGGCTTGGGAGGAATTTTGAGAGTTTCTAGCTGCTGTTGTGGAAAAGGAATTCAGTGATGATTTGGTTCCAAAGATTGAAATTCATTGTAGGTGAAAGAGATTTTCAAGTTTACAGCAATTGATTGGAGGTGGAACACATGCTATTTACAGAAACTGCTAAATTAGTGAAACCCACTAATACCAATAGAATGAAAATCAGCTCAGGGCATGCATGCTGCCCAGGCAGAGTAGCACTCAGATAGTGGGTGGTGATCAACTTCAAGTATCTTACTTAAAAGTACTGACAAATCTTACCTAAAACAGTCTTTCACACAAATGGCGGCATCCAAAGTAAGGTAAAATAAGGAACATTGTTCCCAGTGGGAGCTGAAGAATGTACGGCAATGGACACATACCAGGAAAATTAAAACTGAAATCCTGGAATTTTGCAAGGTTGTCTCAAGCAAAGAAGTTTTACTGTTAATAAACTAGCATGAGCTAAAATCTATTCAATTGCAGACAATAGATTAATTCACAATGCTAAATAAGAACTGAAAATGGACGCTGTAAATCAGAAACAAAAGCAGAAATTGCTGGAAAAGCTCAGCAGGTCTGGCAGCATCTGTGGAGAGAAATCAGGGATCCTTCCTCAGAACTGTTTGGAACGCGAACTCTGATTTCTGTCCACAGATGCTGCCAGACCTGCTGAGCTTTTCCAACAATTTCTGTTTCTGAATCACAATTATTTGGATGATGTAAATAAGCCACTGTCTGTTCCTGGATTCAAGAGTGATGCCTACACAGAGTGATGAGTTTCTGCTTTGGGTCTTCACGTGACTGGACAGACCAATTCTTCACCCACAGGTCTTTGGGCCCATGGGGCAGGATGCACAAGATTTGACCCAGAGTAAAAGATTTGCTTCCTTTTCCTTCCTTCCTGTTGCTGCCATTCTGTCTCATCAATAAGGCAATGTGATTCACAGTACAAGCACATTTTGTGAGGCAATTTATATCAAAGGCACTGTTATTATAACACTGCTTTCAGCAGTAAAGCAACAGAGTACAGCACATAACAAACACCTTGCCTTTCATTAAAATCATTTATACCTGCTGATTATCATTTCAGACGGCTATCAGACTATTTGAATATCACCTGTCAAGAGGCTATTTGACAAAGTTTGTCATCTCGGATCAGTTACTAATGGCCCTGCCTTTTAAGTGAAATTGGGGAGGCAGAGACATAATGATGTTGTCACATCCAGAGCTACAGACTAATGTGTTGCGGACAAGGGCTCAAAGCCCATCAAGGCAGATGGTGAAATTTGAATTCAATTAAAAAAAAGTTTAATTAAAATCTCTAGTTTAATGCTGAACATGCAACCACTGGTTACAAAAATCCATCTGGTTCACAACAATCTTTGGGGAAGGACATCTGCCAGCTTTGCCTAGTCTGGCCTATATGTGACTCTGTGGTGCCACAGTGGCTCAGTGGTTAGCACTGCTGCCTTACAGCACCAGGGATCCAGGTTCAATTCCAGCCTTGAATGACTGTCGTATGGAGTTTGCACGCTCTCCCATGTCTGTGCGGGTTTCCTCCGGGTGCTCCAATCCAAAGATGTGCAGGTTAGGTGAATTGGCAATGCTAAATTGCCCATCGTGTTCAGGGATGTGTAGGTTAGGTGCATTAGTCAGAGGTAAATGGAGAGTAATGAGGAATGGGATGGGATGGGATACGGTTCGAAGAGTTGGTGTGGACTTGTTGTGCCGAAGGGCCTTTCCCCTTTCCCAGACCAGTGAGCCTGATGTCAGTGGTGAGAAAGTTGTTGGAGAAGGTACTGAGGGATAAAGTCTATTTATATTTGGAAAAGAATGGGCTTCTCAGCGATAGGCAACATGGTTTTGTGTGAGAGAGATCGTGCCATACCAACTTAATGGAGTTCTTTAAGGAAGTGACCAAGTTGATAGATGAAGGAAGGGCTGCAGATGTCATATACATGGACTTTAGTAAGGTGTTTGATAAGGTTCCCCATTAGATAAAAGGAGATTGAGAGGGGACCTGTTTGAGGTCTACAAAATCATGAAGGGTACGGACAGGGTGAATAGAAATAAGCTTTTTCCCAGGGTGAGGGATTTAATAACGAGAGGTCACTCGTTCAAGGTGAGAGATAAAAAGTTTAAGGGGGATACACGCAGAAAGTACTTTACACAGAGGGTGGTAGGTGCCTGGAATGCATTGCCAGCAGAGGTAGGCACGGTAGATTCATTTAAGGTGTGTCTGGACAGATCCATGAGTAGGTGGGGAGCAGAGGGATACAGATCCTTAGGAATTGGGCGATAGGTTTAGACAGTGGACTTTACTTAGATTACTTACATTGTGGAAACAGGCCCTTTGGCCCAACAAGTCCACACCGACCCGCCGAAGCACAACCCACCCAGACCCATTCCCCTACATTTACCCCTTCACCTAACACTACGGGCAATTTAACATGGCCAATCCACCTAACCTGTACATTTTTGGATTGTAGGAGGGAACCGGAGCACCCGGAGGAAACCCACGCAGTCACGGGGAGAATGTGCAAACTCCACACAGTCAGTCGCCTGAGGAGGGAATTGAACCCGGGTCTCTGGCACTGTGTGGCAGCGGTATTAACTACTGTGCCATGGTGCCACCCACTTGGATCGGCTTGGAGGGCCAAAGAGCCTGTTCCTGGGCTGTAAATTTTGTTTGTTCTTTGTTCTTTGTTCCCCATCACTTGCCACAGACCCAGTCTAGAAGCTATGCCCTTTAAATTTGACCATCTTAGTCAGTGGTGTTGTTGCTGAGCCACAATTGGTGATGGACATTGAGGTCACCTACATAGCATGCATTCAATAGCAGAAGTAGTGTTCAAAATGGAGGATAACTGATTCATCAGTTGGGGTGATGGGATTTTATGGCCCTTAACTTGGGACATCACTCAGATGTATCATCAGTGTCAAGGGCTACGGGAAAAAGGCAAGAAAATGGAATTGTCATTTTTCAGATTATTCATAATCTCATCAAATGGTAGAGAAGACTGGATAGGCCGAATGGTAAAAACAAGAACTGCAGATGATGGAAACCAGATTCTAGATTAGAGTGGTGCTGGAAAAGCACAGCGTTCTCTATTCCTGAAGGGCTTTTGCCTGAAATGTTGATTTTCCTGCTCCTCGGATGCTGCCTGAACTGCTGTGCTTTTCCAGCACCACTCTAATCTAGAATCTGGATAGGCGGAAAGGCCTATTTCTGTTCCTATGCTTTACGGTCTTAAACCCCAATGAACTCGATACAGAAGAATGAAACTAATTGGACCACCTGGCATTGACCAATGTACTGGAAATAACAAAGGCAATCACAGCCCTTTCAGATCTTCCTTACAAACACCAAGGGCTTGCATCAAAATTGAGAGAGCTTTCTTCCAGACAAGTCAAGCAACAGTCTGACGTTGTCTCTCAAATAGTAATCAGTGAGTCTGTGCCAGACATCACAATCATCCACCAGCAGGACAGACCCTTTAGAGATGGCGGCAAAATGTTACCTGGAAGGGATGCCTTTGGGTTTCTCAGTATTGACTCCAGGCCCCATGAGGTCACATAGCATCAAGTCAAGCGTAAGCAAAGAAATCTCCTGCTGATTCCCATGTATTGCCCTCATGAACTCCTCCTGCCCCAACTGATGACTCATTTCTCCTCCATTTTGAACACTACATCAGATATTGAATGTATGAAGTGTGGGTGACTTCAATGTCCATCACCAATTGTGGTTCAGTAGCAACACCACTGACTAAGATGGTCAAAGGTAAAAGGCATAGCTTCTAGACTGGGTCGGTGGTAAGTGGTGAGAGAACCAAACAGAGGGAAACACCTACTTGACCTCATCCTCATCCATCTACCTGACATAGATGACAGTATTGACAGTATTGGTCAAAGTGAACGCTGTACAGTCATTGTGGAGACAATAGCCTACTTTGATACTGTGAATACGTTACATTGGTAGTACCAACCCCTGTCAATAGGACAGACTTCATCTCGAGATCTAGAAACTCAAATCATGGCATCCATGAGGCGCTATGGGCCATCAACAGCAGAAAAATTATTTTCAAATACAATTCGTATTTGACCCAACATAACCCCCCATTCTGCCAATGAGTCAAGGAGATCAAGATTGGTTCAATAAAGAGTGCAGGAGGGCAAGCCAGAAGCAGCAACAGGCATAATTAAAAATTAGGCATCAACCCAGATCAGCTACAATACAGGATTACTTGCATTCGAACAAAGGAAACTACACACAACAGATAGAGCTAAGCTATTCCATAACGAATTAATCAAATCTGAGCCCTGCAGTCCTGCCACACCCACTCTTGAATGGTGATGGACAATTAAACAACTAACAGGACAGTTGGAGGTTCCACAAAATCCTCATCCTCAATGCTGTGGCAGCCTAGCGTGAATAGAAATGGTTTGGAGGGATATGGTCCAGGAGCAGGCAAGTGGGACTGGTTTAGTTTGGGATTATAGGTAAAAACAATGACTGCAGATGCTGGAAACCAGATTTTGGATTAGTGGTGCTGGAAGAGCACAGCAGTTCAGGCAGCATCCGAGGAGCAGCAAAATTGACGTTTCGGGCAAAAGCCCTTCATCAGGAAGCCCGAAACGTAAATTTTGCTGCTCCTCGGATGCTGCCTGAACTGCTGTGCTCTTCCAGCACCACTAATCCAAAAACATAGTTTGGGATTATGTTCAGCATGGATGGGTTGGACAAAAGGATTTGTTTCTATACTGTATGACTCTATGACTCTAAATTTCAGCCAAAAGTTATGAGTGGATGATCTACCATTACTTCCTCCTGGAGTCCCCAGCATCACAGATTCCAGTCTTCAAAAGATTAAGTCCATTCCATGTGATATCCAGAATGTCTGAAGGTACCGAACTCTGCAAAGGGTATAGGCCCTTATACCATTCTGGCAATACTACTGACAACTTGTGCTCTAGAACTCACCATACTCCTAGCCAAGCTGTTCCAGTACTGCTACAACGCTAGCATCTACTCAACCTTGTGGAAAATTGCCCAGCTGTATCCTATGTACAAAAAGCAGAGCAAAAGCACCTTGGCCTATTACTGTACTCGCTATCAATCTGTGTCATTCATTAGTAAAGTGATACAAAAGATTATCAACAGTGTTATAAGCAGTATTTGAAAAGTAATGAACCACTCACTGATACACAGTTTGGGTTCTGCAAGGGCTCTCAGCTTTTAACCTCATTACAACTTTGGTTCAGACATGGACAAAAGAGCTGAGCTCCAGAGCTGAAGGAAGAATGATACTAAGGTGGCATCTAAACCAACTGTGGTATCAAGAAGCCCGAGCAAAACTGGAGTCGATGAGAATCAGGAGGAAAATGGTCCGTTTGTTGGAGTCAGACCTGACACAAAGGAAGATGGCTGTAGTTGTTGGAGGTCAATCACTCAGCTCAGAACATTATTGTAGCAGTTTCCCGGGATGGTGTCATGGCCTTCACTTGCTTCATCAATGACCTTCCCTCCAGCACACAATGATTATATAATGCTCAGTACTATCTTAGATACCAAAGCAGTCTGTGTTGCTATGCAGCAAGACCTAGACAACTACAGTCATAGAGGTCTACAGCACAGAAAGTGGCCCTCAGTCCATCTAGTTTGCACCATTGAAAAATAGCCACCTAAATTTCTAATCCCAATTTCAACATCTGGCCCACAGTATCTGAATCCCCCTTCAATGTTATGAGGGTTTCTAACTTGACCAGCCATACAATTCAATGAATTCCAAATTCCCACCATCCTCTGGGTAAAAAATAAATTCATAACATCACCTGCAAACCTCCTGCTTCTTACCATTAACCTACCCCCCTGTCATTGATCCCCCCACTAAAAGAAGGGCATTTTTCCAGTCTACCCTGTCTTGCCCTTCATAATTTAAATTTCAAATTTGTGATGGCAAGTAACATTTGGATCACAGAGAAACCATCTTGAACAAGAGAAAATCTAACCATTTCCCTCTTAATGATCAATGTCATTACCATCACTGAATCCTTTACTATCAATATCCTCAGGGATATCATTGACCAGAAACTAAACTGGACCAGCCGTATAAATTCTGTGGCTACAAGAGCAGGTCAGAGGCTGGGAATTTTGCAGCAAGTTACCCACCTCCTGACTACCGAAAACCCGTTCCCCATCAAGGTACAAGTCAGGCTTATGATGGCACACATCAGGAGTGTGATGGAATAATTGCCTGGATAAGTACAGCTCCAATAATACTCAAAATGTTTAGCCCAATCCAGTCCACTTGGTTGACATTCTATCCATTGCCGACCCCATTCACTTCCTTCATTAGTGTCGCGTAGTGGTAGCAGTGTGTACCATTAACAACATGCACAGCAGTAACTCACCAAGGCTCCTCCAACAGCACCTTCCAAACCCGTGAACTCAGAAGAACAAGGGCAGCGGGTACATGGGAACACCATCACCTGCAAGTTCCCCTCAAGTCATGTATGATCTGACATGGGAATATATCACATTTCCTTCACTTTTGTTGGGTCAAGATTTGGAACTCCATCCCAGACAGTATTGCATGTGTTTGTACACTGCAAGGTGGCTCACCATTACCTTCTCAAGGGCAATTAGGGATTGGCAATAAATGATGGCATAGCCAGTGACACTTACATTCAATGAGGAATGAATATTTTAAAACTTACTTGGCAAAATAAAGGTGTAAAAGGCTGTGTTTTGCCTGCCTCCCCTGCTCCAGATTAGAAGATTTCTTGGAAGTCAAGTGTGAAAAATAACGGTTGACTGGTTAAGCAAGTTGAATTCTAATGAAAGAGTAATTCCTTGTACTTAGTGGATAATGTACCATAAAATCACAAGTGCTTTGTCCATCTATCGATACTACCCAACTCTTAAATGACACAATGCTGTCAGCTAATATCTTAAGGCTATGATTCTGTGCAATATATTAACTGTTTAACTGTATGTTAACTGTATATCAGTATATTAACTGTTTAACTGTATATTAACTTGTATATCAGTATATTAACTGTTTAACTGTATGTTAACTGTATATCAGAATATTAAATGTATATCAGAATATTAAATGTATAATAAAAGAGCTGGAGGAAGAACTGCAGAGTAGTGTCCAGCTGATAACTCCGACAAGTTCGAACTGCCTGTAGTGATTTATAATCAAGTGTTTGGTACTAATGATTTCCACCCAAATGCTGTAAACTCAGTGCTAAATTAATGCTGATGATGAACTTAATCTTTACCTAAATGTCTGATACAGGATCCACACAATTCCAGCTTCACTCTGCAGTATCATTGAGACTTTACATCATAATTTAGGCAGGTATTTTAACTCCATTCTAGATTTTTAACTTCATCAGCTGTGACCAAAACACCCCACCCTCTCTCCCACCATTCACCATTCATCTCTGCTTTCTATCTCTTATAAACATGTCTTCATGTTGCCTTGTATCTCTAATGAGCTTCAGTTTTGCTAATAAACCGATTAACTTTATAAGACATCTTTTGAAAATCCAAATCCACAACATCAAATTCATTACCTTTATCAACCTTCCCTTCAAGTAGCTCCCTCACATTTGGAGGACATGATTTACCTGCGACAAATTCATATTGACTGTCATTTTTTCATGTGTGGCTTTCCAAAAGACAATTAATTTTCCCAGAATATAATTTCTAGGGCAGGGCTTCCCAAAATGGGGAGGCCCAGAGCTAGATTTTTGGGTTTGCAAGTTTGGAGGCTGTAATGGGACTGAGACCAAGTTACACCAGCCGTGCTCCCACTTTAACAGGCTCGCACTCTCACCGTTCACACTGAGGGGTCACAATAATTTCCGAGCCTCGAAACAGAATCACTGTGGGCCAAGGTTTGCAAAGCACTGCTCCAGTGTTAGCCCTATCATTAGCTGATCAGCCTGTAGTTACCAAGATCAGCTCTCTTCCCTTTTTAGAACGTTTGCACCCCTCCAGCCTTTTGGCATCACTCTCATATCCAATAAGGATCAAAAGATTGTGGGCGAAACCGCCAATATTTCCATCCTTACTTCCTTCAGCAACCTCGGATGCATATCAAAAAGAGTGAGGATCTGAGAGACCAATGACAGTAAGGAACCCAAAGTAATTAATGCCAGTTGAGATGTATTGGAGTTGTAAAGAGATTAAAATGAGACAAATCTTGTTCTGGAAGTTTTGGAGCTGCCAAAGGAAAAATGAGGTTCAGACCATTTGTCCCTCACATCCCATTCGACTTTTATGTGTGTGAAATGACCTTTCCCTGAGTGAAGCCTGCCCCTGATGAAACCACTTTGAGTGAAGCCTTACTGAAACAGAACCAGGATCTGTCCCCACTCCATCTGAACAGGCCTCCATACTAGCTTTAGTTACCTAGATTAACAATGTGATTGATAATCTGATTGTGGCTCCAGGCAACTTTGAAGTGCATATCAAGAAAGTGTGTCAAGTTGGCTCCTACAAGAAAGGAACAATGATGACAGATCATAATGTTGCTGATCTTGTTGTCATCTAAAGATCTCGCCAACTTTGGAAGCTGTTGTTGCTCTGGGTAACAAAGTGGCAGAAATTCTCCAGGCACAGGAACCCTCTGAGTTCACCAATGAGACTCGTTTTGAGATCAGCTCTCCTGATGCCACTGTCAAAATCCTCATCACCACTGTCCCACCCAACCTACGTAACCTTGACCCAGAGTTCCATCTGGACATCAAAGTCTTGTAGAGTGCTCTGGCAGCAATCCGACACGCCCATTGGTTTGAAGAGAACTCGTCTCAGTCCACAGTAAAAGTGCTGATACAGCTGATGAAGGATTTGAGATGTCGGTTTCCTGGATTTGAGCCTTTGACACATTGGATCATTGACCTTCTGGGCAATTCCATTGTAATGAACAACCCATCCAGTTGGCACTCAATGTTGACTTCAGGCACTGCCTACAGTTCCTTGCAGCAGGATTGTTCCTGCCAGGATCAGTTGGAATTGCAGACTCTTGTGAAAGTGGAAACCTCCGAGTGCATACAGTGGTGACACTGGAAAAGCAGGACACTGTGTGTTTCACAGCGCAGACCCTGGTCCGCATCCTGTCTCATGGAGGGTACAGGAAAATCCTCAGGTTAGAAGGAGACGCCAGCAGTCTAGCTGTGGATATGTCCACTTGGGATGGAGTGACAGTCACGCCCTTGGAGAAGACGTATGAGAAACCACCTGAGAAGAAGGAGGGAGGGGAAGAGGCTACAGAAGGAGCTGAGGAGGAGGGGAAGAGGCTACAGAAGGAGCTGAGGAGGAGGACACACACACACACACACACACACACACCTCTTGCCACTGGACCAAGCAACAGACTGCTGCTCTCAACTTTTTCGCCCTGTTTATTGTATCCCTTTTGTAGTTGATTCCAGTTGCAATAGAGTTTTTTTTTAATTTCAGATAAAAAATAAGACAAATCCCTTGAATGTGATGGCCTAGGGAAGGAATATGTGATGGTGGTCTTCCAAAGTACACCAAATTCCAAACTAGCCCCAGAATATTGAAATAAAGCCGAGTGATAGTATGGTTGTGAGGAACATATTTGCAGGTTAAGGGAGTAAGTAGTTGGTTTGCAAATAATGTACATGGGAAACGTGAAGTTATCCACTTTAGTAGGAGGATCTTTTTCTTCTTCCCTCTTTTCTCACCTCCTAGTGCATGACCATGTGTTTAGGTTTATTTCCATGCCGAGTATTTATCTGGAATAGGTCACCACTGGAGGCTGTCACTTAAAGGGTGACACTCCACATTAAGCATAGCTGACCAGTGAACTCTCCCACTTTTATTGCATGTTGTAAGACGATCAGAAGGACCTACAGGTTAGTAATCAACAGGGATCCGCGAGACGGGGGTGGGGGGTGCAAACAAGGAGATTATTGATTGTAGGCCAGAACAGAAAAGAAGCTGCATAAGTGTATACTTATACTCCTTGTTCGCCTATCGCTTTCATATATCTCTCTGTTTACGAGCTCCGTCTCCACCTATGTGCTCAGCTCTCCTCCCGTGCCCCCCCCCACCCCCCCGCCACCCCAACCTCATCTTCAGCATAAATACCACTTTTTTTCCTAGCTGCTATCAGTTCTGATAGAGTCACTGGATTCGAAGCATTAATTCTGCTTTCTCCCCACAGATGATGCCAGACCTATAGAGTCTTGCCAGCAATTTCTGGTTTTGTTTCAGATCTGCAGAACTCTGTTTTATGTTAATAATCAACCTGCTTGACTGCATTATGACACACCTTCCATGGGCACCAAGTCCTGGAATGGGACTAGAACCCAGTTCAGAGGCAAGGACTCAACCTATTGCCCCACAACGACCTCCCCATAGGAAGAATAGAAAAGTGAATATGTGTTGAACGGTGAGAAACTTTTAAGGTTGACATTCAATGAGATTTGATGTCTGAGTACAAGAGTTAGAATCCAAGTACAGCAATCAATTAGGAAGGTGAATGTCACGTTATTGGCAATAGTAGTTCAAGATTGAGGAGGTCTCAATAAGGTTGTGTTGGACTTTGGTGAGACTACACTTGAGAACTGTACAGTTAGGATCTGCTTACCTCAGGAAGGATTGGAGGAGCTGCCGCACAGGTTTACTAGCTTGTTTCCAGGGATGGCAATATTGTCCTATGATGAGTAGATAAGCAGATCAGCATTATACCCTTAGGAGTTTAAGAAAATGAGAGGTAATCTCAATGAAACTTGAAAGCCTCTCAGGGATATGAAAGGGTAAATGCTGAGAGGATGTTTCCTCTGATAGGAGAGTAAAGAGCTAGATGGCACAGTCCAAGGATGAGCAGTTAATCATTTCATACTAAAACAAGGGGGAGGTTCTTCACTGAGAGTATTGTGGATCATTGGAATTCAAGGGCTGCTGTTGGGGCATAGTGTTTAAACAACATCAAGGCTGAAGTCAAGGAGCATCAAGAGTTATGGGGCTAGAGCGTTGAAGTGGAATTGTGGTCAAAGATCAAGTAATCTTACTGAAGTACGCTACAGACTCAAGGGCTTAAAACTGTCTCTTCCTGCTTCAAGGTCTTGCAAGTCCATCCCATATGAATGGAGCAACTTTACTACATTCAAGTGCTGCCAATTATGTAATAAGCCTCATCTTGTCATTTTTGCTCCCGCCTTCTCTATTGAAAAGTTGACAACATTCACTACTATTGTGAAGATAGATTAAAAAATACTCAGTATCTCAACCTGGTTCTCTGCTTCCATAAGATGATTTTGGTGTCTCATTAGCTACTCCCCTCGCCTTTAATTATCTTTTTTTTCTCTATTTATAAAATAGAGTCATAGATCATGGAGATGTACAGCATCGAAACAGACCCTTCGCTCCAACCTGTCCATGCCAACCAGATATCCCAACCCAATCTAGTCCCACCTGCCAGCACCCGGCCCATATCCCTCCAAACCCTTCCTATTCATATACCCATTCAAATGCCTTTTAAATGTTGCAATTGTACCAGCCTCTACCACATCCTCTGACGGCTCATTCCATACACGTAACACCCTCTGCGTGAAAACGTTGCCCCTTAGATCTCTTTTATATCTTTCCCCTCTCACCCTAAACCTATGCCCTCTAGTTCTGGACTCCCCAACCCCAGGGAAAAGACTTTGCCCATTTATCCTATCCATGCCCCTCATAATTTTGTAAACCTCTGTAAGGTCACCTCTCAGCCTCCAATGCTCTAGGGAAAACAGCCCCAGCCTGTTCAGCCTCTCCCTGTAGCTCAGATCCTCCAACCCTGGCGACATCCTTGTAAATCTTTTCTGAACCCTTTCAAGTTTCACAACATCTTTCCAATAGGAAGGAGCCCAGAATTGCACATAATATTCCAACAGTGGCTAACCAATGTCCTGTACAGCTGTAACATGACCTCCCAACTCCTGTACTCAGTACTCTGACCAATAAAGGAAAGCATACCAAACACCTTCTTCACTATCCTATCTACCTGTGACTCCACTTTCAAGGAGCTATGAACCTGCACTCCAAGGTCTCTTTGTTCAGCAACACTCCCTAGGACCTTACCATTTAGTGTATAAGTCCTGCTAAGATTTGCTTTCCCAAAATGCAGCACCTTGCATTTATCTGAATTAAACTCCATCTGCCACTTCTCAGCCCATTGGCCCATCTGGTCCATATCCTGTTGTAATCTGAGGTAACCCTCTTCACTGTCCACTACACCTCCAAATTTGGTGACATCTGCAAACTTACTAACTGTACCTCTTATGCTTGCATCCAAATCATTTATGTAAATGACAAAAAGTAGAGGGCCCAGCACCGATCCTTGTGGCACTCCACTGGTCACAGGCCTCCAGTCTGAAAAACAACCCTCCACCACCACCCTCTGTCTTCTACCTTTGATCCAGTTTTGTTTCCAAATTGCTAGTTCTCCCTGTATTCCATGAGATCTAACCTTGCTAATCAGTCTCCCATGGGGAACCTTGTCGAACACCTTACTGAAGCCCATATAGATCACATCTATTGCTCTGCCCTCATCAATCTTCATTGTTAATTCTTCAAAAAACTCAATCACGTTTGTGAGACATGATTTCCCACGCACAAATCCATGTTGACTATCCCAAATCAGTCCTTGCCTTTCCAAATACATGGACATCCTGTCCCTCAGGATTCCCTCCAACAACTTGCCCACCACCGAGGTCAGGCTCACCGGTCTATAGTTCCGGTCTTTACCACCCTTCTTTAAACAGTGGCACTACGTTTGCCAACCTCCAGTCTTCCGGCACCTCACCTATAACTATCGATGATACAAATATCTCAGCAAGAGGCCCAGCAATCACTTCTCTAGCTTCCCACAGAGTTCTCGGGTACACCTGATCAGGTCTTGGGGATTTATCCACCTTTATCTAGCACTTCCTCCTCTGTAATCTGGACATTTTTCAAGATGTCACCATCTATTTCCCTACAGTCTATATCTTCCATATCCTTTTCCACAGTAAATACTGATGCAAAATATTCATTTAGTATTTCCCCCATTTTCTGTGGCTCCACACAAAGACCGCCTTGCTGATCTTTGAGGGGCCCTATTCTCTCCCTAGTTACCCTTTTGTCCTTAATATATTTGTAAAATCCCTTTGGATTGTCCTTAATTCTATTTGCCAAAGCTATCTCATGTCCCCGTTTTGCCCTCCTGATTTCCCTCTTAAGTATACTCCTACTGCCTTTATACTCTTCTAAGGATTCACTCGATCTATCCGGTCTATACCTGACATTAATGTCATATTTTACGTTTTACGCAAATCTTTTTTTCATAAATAGATTTTGATTCTCTTCTTTCCTTTCTCAATGTTCTCCTGTTCTTTTGTGTTTGCAACTGTATTATGAACCTGGCAACTATCCATCTTTACTGGTTGATTTATAACTGCTTCCTTAGTCATTCCGCAAACTCCAACTTGGGTGGCTTTTCCTTTCCTCTCCCGTCCAAACAGAAACGTATTTAATCTGTACCTGAAATATCTCATTCATGATAGCTTACCCTTGCCCAGTTTCTATTTTACCTGCCAATCTTTGTTTCCAATTCACCTGGGTCAGACCACTTTTCAGCTTCATCGATATTTGCTGATTTCTGGTTGAATGCCTTCATTGTTTTAATGCTTCTGATCCCTTGGCATAACTTCTCCAAATCTGATGATTTTGTAAACACTCTTCCTCAAGCACTCTGCCACATGTTTGACATCATGCCCCAGGTATTTTAGTTTGTTACATGTTTTGCACAGTATGAGCAAATTCATTTAACGACTAATTAAACTCCATGTTAAGTAATCAAGAAGGAAAAGTCCTGTGTATCCCATACAAGAGAAAATGCAAAAGCCATAAAGTGCATTGGATATTGGATATCACTATGGTATTATTTCCGTTCACTAAACTTTTAATTTTAATAGTTAATGATCCTTTAGAAGAATGTGACATTTACCAATTTAAATAATTTTATAAATTTGTATGCCCACACAAGTTAAACACAATCTTCTCCATCAAACTATGTACCAAAAATCATTCTGCCTGTTCAGATTAATTTAATATGTAAAATAATCACATTAACACCAAAGTAATGAATAATCAGGAAATCAAGAGAGTAATAATTCAAAAGGGCTTAAATTATATCATGAACTCAAAAACCAAACCCAAAGTTGTTTTGGTTAACACCTGAAATCACCTACAGCTATATTTTTAAAAATCCAGACTGAAAGCTGCCCTATAAAATTAAAGTTATTTAGTTTTAAAAGTCAAGAGACTTTGGTTTAGCTTTCTGACAAAAGTGAATGTCAGTGTTAGGTGCCATTGGTATGTATTTGATCTCATACTGAAGGACCAATGATTGTGATGTCATTACCAAAACCTATCAAGAAACAATCTACAGCTGATAAGGGTTATCACTCTGACCTGTAGGTGCGCATCTGTCTCTTCTAATGCTTTCTCCACTTTTTTCTTCACTTGACTGAGAGCGTGCGTCTCCATGATAATTTGGTCAAGTTCATGATCAAGCTCAGATTTCCAGAAGCTGATGTCTTGCACCCTCTCTCCAATGTTGTTGCTGGTGTCATTCTGGATCTTCCTTGTCAGCTGAGCCTTGTCCTGGATGAGTCTGGTCGTGTCCTCCCTGAGCTTCTCAGCATTGTGCCTGGAACATTCGGATTGCTTGTAATTGTTGTGGTTGGACTCCACCCATTCACCTTGGGTGTATCTGCTGAACAGGGCAATACGGTTAGAGGTACCCGGGGCACACGGATCCATCGAAGGGCATGGATCTATCACAGAGCAAGGATTAACGACAGGGCAGTTTACTGGTGGCCGGGGTGTTATTGCAGGGCATGAATGCATGACAGGGTAAGAAGGCACGGGGCAGTTGATGATAGGACCCCCGGTCACTGATGGGCAGGAGGTTATTGGTGGATAAGATGTCATCACCGGGTACTGCCTCCCACACAAATTTCTAGTGTAGGGTCCAAGGGTGGTATTGACACCTGCCACCTTGTAGTAGGTGCTGGGTCTCCATGGCAAGTTGACACTACTGCACCTTGTCTCCAGATCTGCTGTACAACATCTGCCATACATGGTGACCACAGTTCCTAGAAAACAAACGGTTATCCTATTAGTTTTGGAATTGTGACAAATCACTATCTCTGCAGTCCTAAGACAAACTGAGGCTACCAAGGCTTGAAATTAAAAGAGAGAGACAGAGAGACAGAGAGAACGTCAAACTAGGAAACGCTAAGCAATAACTGGTCAAGCCTCATCCAATTATAGTAATGACATAATGTGGTTATCATAAAACTTTCTTGCGATGCATTATGACATACGCAACATCATAAAGCTGGCTAGTAAAATAGCAGCTCATTATGAAACTCTCGAAATCCTCCTCCCCCCACCACCAGCCATACTGACATTCTCGCAATTAGTCCAGATCCAGTGTTTAAAACGGCGCCAGGTCTGGTCTGCAGATGTGGACTGCACCTAGTGCAGATGTTCTAACACACGGACATTAACAAAAATCATTAATCACATCACAAACATGTAGAGGGGCGTCCATGCCTCATAGCGAACCACTTCCGAGTTAACGGGCTTATTATAACCCCATGAGCTCACACGTAGAAGTAAACGGGAGCGCTGCTGCATCTTTCTGTCTGATATCGCTGTGTGTGTGAGAGAGAGAGGGAGGGAGAGAGAGAGAGAGAGAGCTGATCCGATACTGCTACATCTGTGCTCAGTGCAGATGTGCTCTGGAGCTGCCGGTTGCTATGGACGCTGCAACATCCCCGACCTTAGCAACTGCAGCCAGTTGCATGGAGCGCAAAAGGTTGGCAGAGGGGAGGACTGGAGAAAGCCAAAGTGGGAGTAGAAAATAAAAATCACGAAGCCCGGGATGAGACGGCTTGCAGCAAATTCCCTACTCGAGTCAGGGGCTCCAGCTCTCTCCTCCATGTTGACGCCTCTAGCAGTCACTGAGAAAATGATTGATGTGAGAGAGGGGTTGAAGTGAACGGTATCCGCTGCCCATTTGCCAGGCATCCACTCCCCCACCTTCAGCCTGAAGCTTTTCATATCTCGTGTATATTTTGTGTGTCAGATCTGCAGCCACTGCTGAAGCAGCTGCCCCCGGTTCTCATTCTCCCCCCCCCCCCCAAGCCTCCCGCTCCTAGTGAATTTTGACCTTCTCTCTGAGAGAAAAGCGCAAATGAAGAGCTTGAGGTGCTTTTTCGGTTATCACTTGTTTCCATCCTCCAGCCAACCTGGCTGCCCTCCCTCTCTCTCCCTCTCCATCTCAATCAGCTGTTGGCACTGGCTGCTATTCTCACAGAGCCACTCAGAGTTCAGCAGAAAGCTGACCCCATCCCAGACTCCCTTGGACTGTGAAACTGCTCTATTCACTTAGATGCACAGGAGCCCCTATTGAGTCTAGCTTTGAAAGCCACTTGTTTATATGCCCACGGGGAGGCTAAAGGCCAGTGCACAGAAGTGGTTAAGTGCAAATTGCAACAGTCATATAGAATAGTAGAACAATTATAAAAGTAAACTTAAATGTGTGTAAAATATGCATGCAGTGGTGTAACGTAGTAATAATGTTGAGAGTTGGTGGTCAGCCTTGATTGCCTGAATAAATATTTGGGCTAATTTCTAGGTAGATGGGTGGTTCTTGCCAAGTACTCCTCACCTCTTTAAAGTGCACACTCACACGTCAATATGGCTGAAAGTCAGGATGTTGAAGCATCTAGTCATAAAGTCACAGAGATTCACAGCATGGAAGCAGACCCTTCGGTTCAACTTGTCTATACCAACCATTCATCCTAAACTAATCTAGTATCGATAGCCACAACCACCTGATGAATAGGCAGCACTCAGAAGGCTAGTGCTTCCAAATAAATCTGTTGGACTATAACCTGGTGTTGTGTGATTTTTAACTTTGTAATCTAGTCCCATTTGCCAGCACCCAGTCCATATCCCTCCAAACCCTTCCTATTAAATACCCATCCAGATGCCTTTTAAATGTTATAATTGTACCACCCTTCACCACTTCCTTTCATTCCGTACACACACCACCCTTTGCATGAAAAGGTTGCACCTTTAGGTCTCTTTTAAATCTTTCCCCTCTCACCCATGACTCATACCAGGGAAAACACCTTGTCTATTTACTCTGTCATTGCCTCTCATGGTGTTATAAATCTGCACTGGTCAAGACAAATGCAAGATTTCCAAATTTCAAACAATCAAAACAATTTATACCAGCAGAGTAAGAAAGGCTGATGATCATTCAACAAGTCAGCTCTGATTGGTCAAGGTGTCACCATGTAGAATGCTATGGGGAACTACAGGTCATTCTGCTATAATGAGCTTTTCATTAAGGCGAATTTGCTATAACACCATTGACAAACACCATGCTGTTTCTAAAGCATGAACTTTTAAGACATGTGTCAGATGTAACATGATTACATCGCCAACACTTTAAGCACTGTTTCTAAAGGATGATTCTTCTATAATGTGGTGTTGCACAAGAATCCAACCACTGCGTTATAGAAGAGATACTTGTATATGCCTCCCATCCTTCCAGATACATTTAAGCATACAAACAAGGAGCAGGAATAAGCCATTCAGACTAACTTGCCATTCAACAAAATCATGACTGAACTGACTTTAACCTTGAATCCTCATTCCTGTCTATCCTTGATAACCATTCAAAACATTGCTTAACAAGACATGAAGCAACAATTCCTTTAGGATTCGACAGTTGCTTTGGCTTCTTTCTTAATTGTATGCGTTCGGGAACATTGCCCAGAATTGTGCGCAGTATTCTAGGAGCGGCCTCACTGGTGTGCTGTACAGCTGCAGCATAATGTCCCACTCATGTTCTCAGTGACCTGATTGATGAAGGCAAGCATGCTAAACACTTTCATCACCACCCTGTCTACCTGCAACTTCACTTGGGTCTAAATCATTTGGAGAGGCTGAATAGGCTGGGGCTTTGTTCCCTAGTGTGTCGAAAGCTGAGGGTTGACCTTATAGAAGTTTATAAAATCATGAAGGGCATGGATAGGGTAAATAGACAAGATCTTTCTCCTAGGGTGAGGGAGTCCAAAACTAGAGGGCATAAGTTCAAGGTGAGAGGGGAAAGATATAAAAGGGGCCTAAGAGGCAACTTTTTCACACAGAGGGTGGTGCGTGTATGGAATGAGCTGCCAGAGGAAGTGGTGGAGGCTGGTACAATTACAACATTTAAAAGGCATCTGGATGGGTATATGAATAGGCAGGGGTTAGAGGGATATGGGCCAAATGCTGGCTAATGGGACTAGGTCAGATTGGGATGTCTGGTCGGTGCAGACGAGTTGGACCAAAGGGTCTGTTTCAGTGCTGTATGAATCTATGACCTTAAGACTATCTAACTTAACCTTGAAAATATTCAAGTGCTCTGTATTAACCACTTTTCTGCAAAGACTTTGTAAGACCCATGACCCTCTGTGAAGAAACAATTTGCCTAACTTCCCTTTTAAATGATGGCATCTGATTTTTAAGCAGTGAGCTCAACTTCTAGATTCTCCCAAAAGAGTAAACATGCTTTCCACATTCAACCTGCCACGACCAGTCAGGATCTATATACTTCAATCAAGCCTCCTCATATTCCAATCTGCAGCAAATTTCAATCCAATCTGTCCCACCTTTTTTCATAATTCAAGCCTCTCATTCCTTGTAAATCAAAAATGTTGTAATGCTTGAATATATTCCTCTTGTTTGCAGAGGACGAGTCCTTGTGTATATGGCTTCTAGCAAATGTAAATGAAGCACATTAAGGATTTAATTAATTGCCTTGAATTGGTTGGACTGTTCATATTCATTGTTTATCTCATTGCAATCCTTTGTTTACTGATTTTGTTTGTTGGACAAAAATAAAAATTCATAATAGTATACCCAATTTTTGTGCCAGTGGAGCCAAGAGTACAAACCCCTGATTGTTATTACTCCTGATCACAGAATAGAATCATAGAATTCTTACAGTGTAGAATTCTTACAGCCCATTCAGTCCAATTGACCCTCTGAAGAACATCCCACCTCTATCCCGGTAACCCTGCATTTTCCATGGCTAATCCACATGGACTATACATCCCTGGATACTATAGGCAATTTAGCCAATCCACCCTCAAGCACACACCTTTGGACTGAGGCAGGAAACTGGAGCACCCAGAGGAAACCCACGCAGACATGGGGAGAATGTGCAAACTCCACACAGACAATCACCCGAGGTTGGAATCAAACCAGGACTTCTGGCGCTGTGAGGCAGCAGTGCTAACAACTGCGCCACCTTGTCTCATTATGCCATGTCCCTTCTCTTTTTTCCCCATCATCTTTAATACATATAACCAGCAGGATCAGCACAATAGAAGAGATTGGTAGAAGCATTCAGAAGTATGCCAAATGTAATAATGCTTTGTTGAAACTCAAACCTCAAGGTATTATGTTTGCATGTAAAGAGCACTTGCGATGAGGTAGGTGAATGAAGAGAACAAAAAGTTGTAAACTCATATAATATGTTTGCAATTAGAGATACATGGCTGCTGACTGACCAAGGCTGGGAACTGAACATCTAAGGAGTTTAGCATTCAGGAAGTATAGGATGAAAGCAAAAGGACTTTAGGTGTCATTGACAATGAAAGATTAAACCAGTGCAATAATGAGAAAGAATATAGGAGCAGAAAATCTAGACTTGGGCACAATCTAGCAGGAACTAAGGAATAACAAGTGGTGGAAAACATTTGTGGGCATTGTCTATAGAGCTCCAAACAGTAGTGGTAATGTAGAGAATGGCATTAAACTGGAAGTTAGAGATACAAGTTACATGGGTGCCACAGTAATCTGCATATCTTTAATCTACACAGAGACTGGGCAAATCCTATTAGCAATAATATACTGGCTGGTGAACTCCTGGACCGTGTACAAGGTTTTTTTAAATCAGTACATCACAGAACCAACTAGAGAACACGCTACCCTAGATTTAGTTTTGACCAATGTGAAGGATTGAATTACTAATCTTATTCTGAGAGATCTTTTAGGAAGAATTGACCGTATAAATCTTCATTGGGATGAAAAGTGGAATAGTCCAATTCAATACTAGGGTCCCAAATGTAAACAAATGTATAAGGGGAAAGTTTTTTTCATTCGTTCAAGGGAAATGGGCATCACTGGCTAGACAGGCAATCATAGCCACCTTGAGAAGGTGGTGATAAACTGCCTTCTTGATTCACTGAAGTCTATTTGGTGTAAATGCCTCCACAAAACTGTCAGGAAGGAAATTCTAGGATTTCAACTCAGTTACATTGAAGGAACTATTTTATTTCTAAGTCAAGATAGTGAGTGACTTGGAGTGGCACTTGCTAAAGTTTGTTGTTCTCATGTATCTGTTGTCCTTGACCCCCAAATGGAAATGGGGTTGGATGGTGCTATCTGAGAAAACTTGGCGAATTTCCTGCGGTGCATCTTGTAGTTGGTACACACTGCTGCTACTGAGCATTGGTGGCAGAGGGAGTGGATTCTTGCGGATTTGATGACAATAAAGCAGCTGTTTTGTCCAGGATTGTGTCAATCTTCTTGAGTGTTGTTGGGCTGCACTCATCCAGGCAAATACAAGAATGTCTCATCAGACTCCTGACTTGTAGATGGCAGAAAAGCTCCCAAGTTCTCTGATTTGTTCCTGTAACCTATTGTACTCTTTGGCTGAAATGAAAGCAGAAATTGTTGGAAAATTTCAGCAGATCTGGCAGCATCTGTGAAGAGAAATCAGAATTAATGTTGCAGTTACAGTGACCTTCTTCAGAACTGAGCTTCTTCTATTTTAATTTCAGATTTCCAGCATCTACAGTTTTTTGGGATTCTATGACTGGTCCTGCTCAGTTTCTGATCAATGGTAGCCCACAGGATATTGATAATAGGGAGATTGTCATACCATTGAATGGTTAGATTCTTGCTTGTTGGGGGTGGTCGTTGCCTGACACTTCTATAGCATGACTCTAACTCACTACTCATTAGTCCAGACCTGGATATTGTCCAGGTCTTGCTGTATTTGGGCATGGGACTACATCAGTATCTGAAGAATCGCAAATTGTGCTGAACATTGTGCAGTTATCAAAAATCACTTTTGATAATTGTGCTGGGAAACTCGTTGGAAAAAATGACAGTGAATAGCTCAAGGTTAATAGATAAGGAATGACTGCATACATTTCAACAGTTATACATTGGAGCATTTTGGAGGTAACTCAGTAGAATAGATGAAGGATGATCAGGGGATGTAGTGCATTTGGATTTTTCAAAAGCTTTTTATAAAGTCACACATATTAAATGAGTGTGCAAAAATTAAAGGTCATGAGATTGGAGGTAACATACTGAAGGTGGATTGAGGTTCGGTTAACGCACAGGAAAATGAGAATAGGAACAAATTTATCTTTTCCAGTCTGGAAGGCAGAGACAAGAGAGGTACAACAGGGATCAGGTATTCACAAATATAGCAAAGATTTGGATGAGAGAATCAAATGTAATATTTCCAAGTTTGATGAAGACACAAAACTAGGGGGGATTGTGAGTGATGAGAAGGATGCAAACAGCCTTGAAGGTGATTTTATCAACTTAATAGATCGGACAAATGTTTGGCAGGTGCTGTATAATGTGGACAAGTGTGAAGAAATTAAATTTGTCAGGTTTCATTGAAATGATAATAGATTGGGAAATGTTGATGTACAAGTGACATAAGGTAAACTTGTACAATGGTTTTTGAAAGCAAACAATGAAGATGTCCAGGGAGTAGCTAGGAAAATAAGTGGTATATTGGCTTATATTGTAAGAGAGTTTGAGCACAGGAGCTGAGAATGCTTATTGCAGTGGCACAGAGCCTTGGTGAGAGGTGAGACTTGGAGCATTCTGTGTAATCTCCTTTCTGTAATGTAATGTTTGTGATTTCTACATAAAATATATGTATACTTTTAATATAATTTATTGTAGGGTTTTGATTTTGAACTAGTAGAATGTTCTTTTGGTCTGCATGTATGAAGGGGTTCAATGAGTAACTTGAAAATGTATTTTGTTTTGTTAAACATCATGAGAACGGGAGCCCCTTGGGTAACAATGGAAATGTGTTTACATTGGGAGAGTTTTATGAGTGGATGGAGTAAAGATTGAGGACCAGTAATGTGCTTTCAGTTTAGAAGTTTTTTTTTTGCTTTGGAGAAAAGCCCACAGTTTGGAAAGTTTTCGATTTTCAGTTCACAGGCATCCTTGCTGCAGCTGGGCGTATGAAACGGTTTCTCCTAGCGAAAGCAGTTAGTTCAGAAAAGTTAAGAAATAGGTTATCTCAGTGTGAGGGTATTGGCATAGATGAGTTGGACCAAAGGGTCTGTTTCTGTGTTGTACATCTCTATGACTCTCCATGTCACAGATAGAGGACTTTGCTGCTCACCATTTGATCTAAACGTTTCTTACATCGTTTTTTTTTATTCGTTCACAAGATGAGGTGCATTATCTAGCCAGCATTTATTGCCCATCCCTACTTGCCCAGAGGGCAGTTAAAGAATCAACATTGCTGTAGGTCTGGAGTCACATGTGGGCCAAACCAGGTTCCTTCCCAAAAGGGCATGAGCAAACTAGATGAGTTTTTCCATCAATCAAAATTGGATTCATGTTCATTGTTAGACTCTTAATTTCAATTTTTTTTTATTGAATTCAATTCCATTCAATGCAGTATTCCAAAAGTGACCATTCACCTTATCTTTACCCCTCATGATTTTATAAACCTCTAGAAGGTCACCTCTCAACCTTCAACGCTGCAATTAAAAAAGGCGCAGACTATCCAGCCACTCCTTATAACATTACTCTCCATTCTCAGCATATTCTGGTAAATCTCTTTTGAACCCTCTCCAGCTGAACAATAACTTTCCTACAGCAGGATGACCTGAACTGGGCACAGTACTGCAGAACAGGTCTCACCAACGCCTTGTACAACCTCAACATAAAGTCCCAACTCGTGTACTCAAAGGTCTGAGCAATGATTGTAAACGTGCTAAATGCTTTCTCAATTATCTGTATGTGATGTAAATTTCAAAAAATTATGTACCTGAACCCCTAGGGCAGTCTATTCCATGACACTACCTAAGGCCCTACTTTTAATTGTATAAGTCTTACCCTTGTTTGTATTACCAAAATGCAATACCTCACATTTATCCAAATTAAACTCCATCTGCCACTCTTCAACCCATTGATCAAGATCTCTTTGTAAACTTAGATGTTGTAATCTAATTTTAATCCAGACGTCTATGAGCCTGCGAATGTAATGTTTGTAAATAATAGTAAGGGGGAATATGTTTCTATTGGATTCTTATTCACTAGTTTCTTATGAGGAATAGCATAAGCATTGTTGCATCATGTGAAACACACAATTGGAGGCAAAATCCCATCAGTGGTGTGGCAAGCCATTTAGTTCATGGGCAGTTAAGGATGGGCAATATATACTGGCATTGCCAGCTACAGTCATCACCTCAGAATAATTTTTCAAGGAAGATACTTGTGGGGGAGATTATATCACGAAGATAAAAGGCTGATACAGTGTGAGAGGGCCAGAGCAAACCTTACCAGGATAAGAGCTACTTCAGTAACAGTGAGAGACTGAGGGGCACAGGGAGGGGAAAACATGGGAATATTGACCATTAGAAACACGGAGCGATCATAGGAGCAAGAGACTTAGAAAATAAGTAGACAGCAAAAATAAATAAAGAAACAGAAGGAGAAGAAACAAACTATATATTGTGAAAGAAATTGGAAAATATGACAGAGGGTTAGTAAGGTGATAAGCATTTTGAAAGTAAACTGGTCTGCAGACACAACATGAGGAAGTATATTATAAAGCCTGTATTTGTTCCTTGGTATATTTTAATGGTGCATATAGGAAATGTAAATGCAAAGTAACCATTTTTTTAAAAAACAGGAAAGACTTGAGATACATCTGATTAAGATACAGAAACATATACTGACCAGATTTTTTTTTACTAGTGTTTTCACTTATCAATTATGGCAACCTCAGAAGTGGAAACACTTCCCATATGTTATTGCTGACACTGATATACTGGTTAATGTATGCAGCTAAAAAGCAGCTTTATGGTGCTACTTTTTCATTATAATGTCATACACAAAGGATGGAGGATTCTTTTCCTCAAACTCCATGGGTTTTCCTCTTCAAATTTTTATTCAGTCATAATCTAACCGAATGAGAAATCTTTCCCAAAGGCTGAATGGTCCAGTCTTATTCAGAGCATTTCCTACAAAGGAGAAAGTAGGATGTAAGGCAAGGGATAAAATCCATGTGGCCTGAAAAGACAATGACCATGATCACAAGGCTAGTAATACGGGCATCCAGGTACAGATTCAACTCCAATAATTGAAGCCAGTGGAATTTAAATTCAATTGATAAAATGGAATTGAAAGTTCATCTCTGCGCTGGTGACCATGATTGTCAGGAAAAAACACCTGGTTCACTAATATAGATAATATAGGAACACACAAGGTGGGAATAGATGTAGGCCATTCAGCCCATCAGGTTGGCTCTACTGATCTGATAACCCTCAACTCCATTTTCCAGCCTTTTCCACATAATCTTTGCTTTCCTTCCTGATTAAAAATCTGTCTGTCTCAGCTTTGAATATGCTCAATGACCCAGCCTCAGCAGCCCTCTGCAGTGAAGAATTCCACAGATTCATTACTCTCTGAGAGAAGAAATTCCTCCTCATCTCTGTCTGTTCCCTTACTCTCTGGTGCCAGAATCTCCAACATGTATCCACCATGCTCAGCCCTCTAAGAACCTGATATGTTTCAATAAGGTCTCCCATTCTTCTAACCTCCCAATGAGTACAGGCCCAATCTACTCAGCCTGTCATAAGTAAATCCCTCCATGCCCAGGGTCAAACCCCTCTGGACAGTCTCCCATGTCAGTACACCTTTCCTGAGATAAGACAACCAAAACTGTTCACAGTATTCTGACATGGACTGGCTAGAGCCACTTATAGTTTTAACAAGACTTCACTATTTTTATAGTCAAGGTTAGAGTGATGCTGGAAAAGCACAGCAGGTCAGGCAGCATCCGAGGAGCAGGAAAATCGATGTTTCGGGCAAAAGCCCTTCATCAGGAAATCAACTAGGCAGAAGTGGGTACTGCAGATGCTGGAGATTAGGGTCAAGATTAGAGTGGTGCTGGAAAAACACAGCAGGTCAGGCAGCATCTGAGCAGCAGGAAAAATCGATGTTTCGGGCAAAAGCCCTTCATCAGGATGCCTGAAACTTCAATGTTTCCTGTTCCTCAGATGCTGCCTGACCTGCTGTGCTTTTCCAGCACCACTCTAATCTTGACTCTGATCTCCAGCATCTGCAATACCCACTTCTGCCCTTTGCTATTTTTATACTCCATTCCCTATGATATAAAAGTCTTGCCTATTATCTACGGAAGTTCTATGCTAGTTTTATTGTGATTCATAAATGAGACCTGCCAAATCCCACTGTGCTTTGCAATATTTCCCTATCTAAATGATATCAAGCTCTCTATTCTTTGTGCTAAATTGCATAACTTCACTCTTTCCCACATTATATTCCATCTGGAAAAATTGTGTCTACTCACTAAACCAGTCTAATCTGCTCTGTTAGACTCTTTTGTGTTATCCTTATGACTTAAAAATCTGTAGTTATTAACTGGCCCGACACACATATGACTCCAAATGTTGTGGCTGCCTATTAATTGTCCTTTGAAAGCCGAGCAGACCATTCAGTTGAAGGACAAGTAGAGATAGACAACACAATTGGCCTTGCCAGTGACATCCACAACCCATGGAAGAACAAAGTTTTAAAAAAAACGTTCTTTGCAGTCATTTCACAACGTTGCATTGGAATAGTGGCATACACCCACCCCCTAGATTCAACAACAATTAAACAGAGGTGAGATGTCAGGCAACTGTATCAATTCTCTGCAGGCTCTAGAATACATTTTGTTTCCTTTCCTTTCATTTGTTCCTGGCTTTTATTCTCTTACCTTCAAACTTAACAAAAGTTACTCATGTTCTCCAGAGCCCTTTACAACTCTCCAACTGCCTGCATGCCTGCAGAATTGCTGTGCTCTGATTGTGATAGACGTCATTAATCCCCTGCAGCCCATTAAATTCATTTTGTATGCAATTTCACTCTCACCTTTAGTGTGTAATTTACACCTGCCTTAACTAGAAACTTCAGAAAACTGGATGTAAATAACAGTTTCAATTAAGTCTGAAATCCTCTGGTTGTCATGACTAAATTCATGTGCCATAAATGAGGCACCAGTGTTTGTTGGGGCTTCTTAATTCTAATAATTCATACAACCCCTACAGTATGGAAACAGGCCATTTGGTCCAACAAGTCTGCACTGACTCTCCAAAGAGTATCCCACTCAGACCCATTCCCCTGCACTATTGCTCTACATTTCCTCTGACTAATGCACCTAGCCTACACATTCCTGAACACTATGGGCAATTTAGCATGGCCAATTCACCTAACTTGCATATCATTGGACTATGGGAGGAAATTGGGGCACCCAGAGGAAACCCATGCAGACACAGAGAGAATATGCAAACTCCACATAGATAGTCGTCCGAGGCTGGAATCAGCCACGGGTCCCTGGTGCTGTGAGGCAATAGTGCTCACCACTGAGCCACCCTGTGCTTATTGAGAGGATTAATACAGTTGAGGATGATATCTGATCAGCTGCCCACAAACCAACACTCCTCTAAATCTATACCCTGCATCAGTCTTGAACTCACATGTTTCGCAAACTTCTCTCCTATCACCCATCATGCCCTCTCTCACTTCATCCTGTCCTACTCCAGTGGCCTTAGTCCCACACCTAAACACTCAAAACCCCCTGTCCCTGTCTGAGCCAATATTATTGATGAACCATGCTATCGATCAGATCAAATTCCCTCAAAATATTCAGAAGATAATCGAGACCTTAACTCTTTCTTATTTGAAAAGTAAATGTAAGGTGTTGCGGTGCAGATGTAATTCGAATAGTCAAACTACTGGGTTTAAAGAAAAGCACACTTTAGTCATCCACTATAGTTAAAATACAGTAAAAGAAAGAAGTAATTGGAATAACTTAATTGTATTGGAAAACTTAATAGGACAATAGACACAGTAACTATTACTAATTAACTGTTCCAATATAGTAACATCCCATTAACACATCCTTGGCAAAAGGCAAATTCAGACACAGACACGTGCAACTCATAGAGTCATAGAGGTGTACAGCATGGAAGCAGACCCTTTGATCCAACTTGTCCATGCTGACCAAATATCCCAACCCAATCTAATCCCACTTCCCCACACCTGGCCCATATACCTCCAAACCCTTTCTATTCATATACCCATCCAGGTGTCTTTTAAAAGTTACAATTGTACTAGCCTCTATTACTTCCTCTGGCAGCTCATTCCAGACAGGTACCACACTCTGTACAAAGACGTTGTCCCTTAGGTCTCTTTTATATCTTTCCCCTCTCACTTTAAACCTATGCCATCTAGTTCTGGACTCACCCACCCCAGGGAAAAGACCTTGGCTATTTATCCTATATATGCCCCTCATGATTTTATAAACCTTTATAAACCTATTATAAACCTTTCACAACATCCTTCTGATAGGAAGGAGACCAGAATTGAACGCAATATTCCAAAAGTGGCATAACCGATGTCCTGTACAGCCACACCATGACCTCTCAGCTCCTGACCAATAAAGGAAAGCATACCAACCACATTCTTCACTATTCTATCTGCCTGCAACACTATTTTCAAGGAGCTATGAACGTGTACTCCAAGGTCTCTATGTTCAGCAACACTCAGTAGGACCTTACCATTAAGTGTATAAGTCCTGCTAAGATTTGCTTTCCCAAAATGCAGCACCTCGCATTTATCTAAATTAAACTCCATCTGCCACTCCTCAGCCCATCTGATCAAGATTCCATTGTAATCTGAGGTAACCTTCTTCGCTGTCCACTACACCTTTAATTTTGGTGCCAGCTGCAAACTTACTAACTATACCTCTTATGCTCACACCCAAATCATTTATATAAATGGCAATAATCAGTGGATCAGTGAAAAACAACCCTTCACCAAACACCCTCTGTCTTCTATCTTTGAGCTAGTTCTGTATCCAAACGGCTAGTTCTCCTGTATTCTGTGAGATCTAACCTTGCTAACCAGTCTCCCAAGGGGAACCTTGTTGAACGCCTTACTGAAGTCCATATAGATCACATCTACCGCTCTGCCCTCATCAATCCTCTTTGTTACTTCTTCAAAAAACTCAATCAAGTTCGTGAGACATGACTTCCCATGCACAAAGCCATGCTGACTATCCCTAATCAGAGTCGAGAGTGTGGTGCTGGAAAAGCACAGCAAATCTGGTAGCATCTGAGGAGCAGGTAAATCGACGTTTTGGGCAAAAGCCATTCATCAGGAATGAGGTTGGGAGCCTCGGAGGTGGAGAGATAAATGGGAGGGGGGTGGGGCTGGGGAGAAGGTAGCTGGGAGTGCAAAAGGTGAATGCAGGTGGGGGTAAAGGTGATAGGTTGGAGGGGAGGATGGAGCAGATAGGTGGGAAGGAAGATGGAGAAGTGGGACTGGTCATGAGGGCAGTGCTGAGCTGGGAGATTGGATAAATTGGTTCCATAGGCAGGTCCTGAGGAATGAGATGTGTCTGTGGTATCGAGACTGTTTCAGGGTGTGGCTGAAGAACATCAAGGCAGAGAGATGACCTGGGTGTTGCAGTAAGAGAGAGACTCACTGAGATCTTTGTAGAGAGAGGAGAAGAACTTCTTCAATGTAGGCATTCTTGGAAGATGTCAGTCCTTGCCTTTCCAAATACATGTACATCCTGCCTCTCAGGATTCCCTCCAACAACTTGCCCACCACTGATGTCAGGCTTACCGGTCTATAGTTCCCTGGTTTGTCCTTATCACCTTTCTTAAACATTGTCATCACGTTAGCCAATCTCCAGTCTTCTGCCACCTCACCTGTGACTATCGATGATACAAATAGCTCAGCAAGGGGCCCAGCAATCAATTCCCTAGCTTCCCACAGAGTTCTAGGGTACACCTGATCTGGTCCTAGGGATTTATCCACTTTTATATGTTTCAAGACATCCAAAACTTCCTCCTCTGTAATATGGACATTTTTCAAGATGTCACCATCAATGTCCCTACATTCTATATCTTCCATGTCTTTCTCCACAGTAAACACTGTTTAGTACTCATTTAGTAACTCCCCCATCTCCTGTGGCTCCAGACAAAGGCAGCCATGCTGATCTTTGAGGGGCCCTATTCTCTCCCTAGTTACCCTTATGTCCTTAATGTCTTTTTTGTCAAAGCCATCTCATGTCTGCTTTTTGCCCTCCTGATTTCTCTCTTAAGTACACTCTTACTGCCTTTATACTCTTCTAAGGATTCACTTAATCTCTCCTGTCTATACTTGACATATGCTTCCTTCTTTTTCTTCACCAAACCCTCAATTTTTCTAGTCATCCATTTCCCTACCAGCCTTTCCTTTCACCTTAACAGGAATATATTTTCTCTGGACTCTTGTTACCTCATTTCTGAAGGCTTCCCATTTTCCAGCTGTCCCTTTACCTGCGAACATCTGCCACCAATCAGCTTTTGCAAGTTCTTGCCTAATACCATCAATATTAGCCTTTCTCCAAATTTAAAACTTCAACTTTTAGATCTGGTCTATCCCTTTCAATCACTATTTTAAAACTAATAAAATTATGGTCACTGATCCCAAAGTGCTCCTCCACTGACACCTCAGTCACCTGCCCTGGCTTATTTCCCAACAATACGTCAAATTTTGCACCTTCTCTAGTAGGTACTTCCACATACTGAATCAGAAAATTTTCTTGTACACACTTAACAAATTCCTCTCCATCTAAACCCTTAACACTATGGCAGTCCCAGTCTATGTTTGGAAAGTTAAAAATCCCCTACCATAACCACCCTATTATTCTCACAGATAACTGAAATCTCCTTACAAATTTGTTTCTCAATTTCTATAATACAATTCCAATCAAGTCATAGAATCATAGAGATGTACAGCATGGAAACAAACCCTTCGCTCCATCTTGTCCATGTCGAGCAGATATCCCAACCCAATCTAGTCCCACCTGCCAGCACCTGGCCCATATCCCTCCAAACCCTTCCTATTCATATACCCATCCAAATGCCTCTTAAATGTTGCAATTGTACCAACCTCCTCCACTTCCTCTGCAGCTCATTCCATACACGTATCACCCTCTGCGTGAAAACGTTGCCCCTTAGATCTCTTTTATATCTTTCCCCTCTCACCCTAAACCTATGCCCTCTAGTTCTGGACTCTCCGACCCCAGGGAAAAGACTTTGTCTATTTATCCTATCCATGCCCCTCATAATTTTGTAAACTTCTATAAGGTCACCTCTCAGCCTCCGACACTCCAGGGAAAACAGCCCCAGCCTGTTCAGCCTCTCCCTGTAGCTCAAATCCTCCAACCCTGGCAACATCTTTGTAAATCTTTTCTGAACACCTTCAAGTTTCACAACATCTTTCCGATAGGAAGGAGACCAGAATTGCACACAATATTCCAACAGTGGCCTAACCCATGTCTTGTACAACCGCAACATGACCTCCCAACTCCCGTACTCAATACCCTGATCAATAAAGGAAAGCATACCAAACGCCTTCTTCACTATCCTATCTACCTGCGACTCTACTTTCAAGGAGCTATGAACCTGCACTCCAAGATCTCTTTGTTCAGCAACAATCCCTAGGACCCTACCATTAAGTGTATAAGTCCTGCTATGATTTGCTTTCCCAAAATGAAGCACCTCGCATTTATCTGAATTAAGCTCCATCTGCTACTTCTCAGCCTATTGGCCCATCTGGTCCAGATCCTGTTGTAATCTGAGGTAACCCTCTTCGCTGTCCACTACACCTCCAATTTTGGTGTCATCTGCAAACTTACTAACTGTACCTCTTATGCTCACATCCAAATTATTTACATAAATGACAAAAGGTAGAGGGCCCAGCACTGATCCCTTTCCTATTTCTCAGTTCCATCCAAATAACTTCCCTGGATGTATTTTCAGGAATATCCTCCCTCAGTACAGCTGTAATACTATCTCTTATCAAAAATGCCATCGTCCCCGCTCCCCTTCCGCCCCCACCTTGCCTCCCTTTCTATCCTTCCTGTAGCATTTGTATCCTGGAACATTAAGCTGCCAGTCCTGTCCATTCCTGAGCCATATTTCTCTGATTGCTATGATATCCCAGTCCCATGTTCCCAACCATGTCCTGAGTTCATCTGCCTTCCCTGTTAGGCCTCTTACATTGAAATAAATGCAGTTTAATTTATTAGTGCTACCTTGTTCTATGCTTTGTCCCTGCCTACCTTGACTGTTCGACTCGCTCCTTTTCACAACTGTACCAGTCTCAGATTGACCTCTTTCCTCACTATTTCCCTGTGACTTTATCTGCGACTTTTCTCCCTTCCTATAACTGTCATCCATCGCACCCTCTTGCTCCTATAAATTCCTCATTGCTTTTAACTGTCGTTCCAACTGATCCATTCAATCTGATATGATTCGCAACCAATGGCATTTATTGCAGATATAATCCTCAGTAACACGTAAACTCTCCCTAAGCTCCCACATCCGACAAGAAGAGCATATCACTTTACTAAGGGCCATTTTTGCATCTTCCAATCTACAGACTCAGAAAATAGTACCATCTTATTCCTCTACAAAACACTGCTCCAGCCTAACTTAATACAACCTCAATTATCTGAACGTTGATTATCTGAATTTTGGATTATCCAAACAAGATCTCAAGGTCCCAATACTTGGGTAAACTGTATTTGAGCATTCAATTATCTGAACATTTAATTATCTGAACAGAATACTCCCCGCCAGTGTCTTCAAATAATTGAGGTTGCCTCTTATGGCTTACTTAATACTTATGGCTTATTTTTTATTCAAAAACAAACAGGTCGACAATGTGTAACTTTTAACCTTATTTCCTATGTTTTACATTGTACTATAATTACTGCAATATTTAACCTTAAAGATAATGGTGAACTGGATGAGATTTTCCCATGATAATTCCCATAGTGGGACATGTTTTACATTTCAGATTAATTAATTGAATTGAAATTCCTCCAGCTGTGGGATTCGAACTCATGGCAGTAAAACATCACTTTGGTTCTCTAGCTCACTGTTCCAATGGCATTACTGTTACATCACCATCTCCCCTGAATATTTACAGACATAGAGATGTACAGTATGGAAACAGACCCTTCAGTTCTAAATATATTTATTCCCATTTGACAGCACTTAGCCCAAATCCCTCTAAACCCTTCCTATTCATAGTACCCATCCAGATGCCTTTTAAATGTTGCAATTATACCAGCCTCCACCACTTCCTCTGTCAGCTCATTCCATACATGCGCCACCCTCTGTGTGAAAAAGTTGCCCCTTCGGTCCTTTTTAAATCTTTCTCCTCTCACCTTAAGCCTATGCCCTCTAGTTCTGGACTCCTCCACCTCAGGAAAAAGACCTGAGGTCTTTTCATCCAATCCATACCCCTCATGATGTTGTAAACCTCTATAAGGTCACCCCTCAGCCTTATTTATAAAATCCCTTTGAATTCTCCTGAACCCTATTTGCCAAAGCCATCTCATGTCGTGTTTTTGCCCTCCTGAATTCCTTCTTAAGTATATTCCTACTGCCTTTATACTCTAAGGATTCACTCAATCTCTGTTATTTATACATAACATAAGCTTCCTTCTTTTACTTAACCAATCCCTCAATTTCTCTAGTCATCCAGCATTTACCAGCCTTGCCTTTCACCCTAACAGGACTACACTGTCTCTAGGCTCTTGTTATCTCATTTTTGAAGGCTTCCCATTTTCCAGCTGTTCCTTTACCTGCAAACAACTGCCCCCAGTCAGCTTTTGAAAATTCTTTCCTAATAAGTTCTTGCTTTCCTGTTAGGCCTGGTCTATCCCTTTACATCACTATTTAAAAACTAATAGAATTATGGTCGCTGGCCCCAAAGTGCTCCCCCACTGACACTTCAGTCACCTGCCCTTCCGTATTTCTCAAGAGTAGGTCAAGTTTTGCACCATCTCTGATAAGTAATCTACACAGTGAATCAAAAATTTTCTTGTACACTCTTAACAAATTCCTCTCCATTGAAGCCCTTAATACTATGGCAGTGTTATAACCACCCTGTTATTCTTACAGATGACTAAGATCTTCTTACAAATTAGTTTCTCAATTTCCCACTGACCAGTGGGGGAGTCTATAGTACAATCCTAATAAGGTGATCATCTCTTTCTTATTCCTCAGTTCCACTCAAATAACTTACCCGAATGTATTCCCAGGAACATCTTCCCGAAATACAGCCGTAATATTATCCTGAATCAAAAGTGCCACATTCTCTCCTCTCTTGCACCACCACCTCCCCACCCCCTTCTATCCTTCCTAAAGCATTAGTATCATGGAACACTAAGCTGCCAGTCTTGTGAATCCCTGAGCCATGCCTCTGTACTTGCTATGATATCCCAGTCCCATGTTCCTGACCATTCCCTTGGTTCATCTGCCTTACCTGTTAGGCCTCTTGCATTGAAATAAATGTAGTTTAATTTATCAGTCCTATCTCAGTCTCTGCTTTGTTCCTGCCTACCCTGACTGTTTGACTTGCTCCTTTTCTCAACTGTACAATTTTGGACTGATCTCTTTCCTCACTATCTCCCTGAGTCCCACTCCCACCATCCCCCGCCCCACCTTTCTAGTTTAACAACCTCCCCACCAATATACTAGCCCTAGATGTAGGTTTGATCGCTGAGGTGGAAGGTTCATTTCCAGACGTTTCGTCACCCTACTAGATAACATCTTCAGTGGGCCTCCAGGTGAAGCACTGTTGATGATACTTTCAAGTTCAATAGTCCGTAAACCCACCAACACACTAAAACAGCAGCTATTGAACTTGAAAGACCCGATACAGACAACAAGCAAAACTAATGTCATTTACAAAATACTGTGCAAGAACTGTAACAAACACTACATTGGACAAACAGGCAGAAAACTAGCCACCAGGATACATGAACATCAACTAGCCACAAAACGACATGATCCTCTCTCACTAGTATCCTTACATACAGATAAGGAAGGACACCACTTCGACTGGGGCAACACATCCATCCTAGGACAAGCCAAGCAGAGCCACGCACGAGAATTCCTAAAAGCATGGCATTCCATTCCATCAAAAAACACATCGAGTTAGACCCCCATCTAGCACCCGCTGAGAAAAAGAACCGGAAGTGACATCATCACAGAAAATGACATCACCACAGGAGATGACACCACCAACCCAAAGAAACCCAAACATATAAATAGAAAGCAGGAATTATCAGCAATGTTTCACCCGGAGGCCCACTAATGATGTTACCTAGTAGGGTGATGAAATGTCTGGAAATAAACCTTCCAGCTCAGCAAGCAAACCTACATCCAGAACCTCAACCTGAGCTACAAATCCTTTCAAAACTTGCTAATATACTAGCCCTTTCCAACTCAGGTGCAGTCTGTCTAACTTTGTTCTTTCTTTCTTCCTTGTTCTTAAGATTCTGTACCTTGGTATTTGTGCCTAAGATGACGCCTTGTGTTGCCACATTATGCACTTTTCACTGTACTCCTGTAGTTCTATACTAGAGTATACGTGACAATAAAAATCTAAAAAAACCTCCAGTAGCAAGAAGACAGCCCCCAGCTTTTAGCTGTAACTGAGAGAAGGAAAACATAGTTTCCACTTCTTTAAGACTCCAACAGCATCTGCTAAAATCTGAAAGTAAAAATGCTGGTGATGTGAATGCTTCAAGACACCCATTCAGGCTGCTTCTATTGTTCCAATTTAAAAACAATAATCCCCAAGGTCTTGCAAACTATTTACTCAAGAGTGTCAAGTAGTCTGATCATCAGCTCTGCCTTAAAGTCTCTCTTCAAAGAGAAAAACTCAGGACAAAGTACACCTTCTAAAGCCACGGTATCGTCACACCCTCTCTGTTCAGGCCTTGTATTAAATCTCTCAATAGTCACCCTTCCTTTTGAAAAATGAACCATTGACTCCACTGCCTCTTTCAAAATACAGACCCAATCTGGTGAAGGAGCAGTGCTCCAAAAGCTCGTACTTTTAAATAAACCTGTTTGACTAAAACCTGGTGTTGTGTGATTCTTAACTTTGTCCATCCCTATCCAACACCTGCATGTCAGCCTCATGGGTCTATTTCCAACCACAATCCTTTAATGTGATGGCTCCTCCTGAATTTGTCCCTGTTCTCCATAGAATTCCAAGTTTGAATCCCTCCAATCAGTTTACCACAGTAACAAAACTGCTCAAAGTCTGAAATGACAGTCCACATGGCCATGATGAAGGTAAACATCCTCTTGACTGTCTGCAGCCTTTGAACATGAGAGTTCAATGCCTCTTCAGTTGAGTAGGACCATTCTGATCTTGTTCCACCCTTATCAATCGATTTGTAACCACAGCATCACTTGTAATGTTGTTTTTTTTTATATAACTGCAAAGAGGCTGGGGTGACAATAAGTCACCCTTTATTTACATGTGCACAGTACACTGACTGTGGTCAACCAGCTCAGAGTCAGTCCCTGAAGTCAGGAGACTCTCTGAATCCCCTGTTTATATCTGGCAGCCAAGGCTCCCTGACTGTCCCAGGTTAGCAACCCCAATCAAGGATCTCATTGTCAATAAGATCCACTTGGTTCCAATCACTATAACTTTGAAACATTGGTGTCCTGCAAGGATCAGTCTTTGCCCATTCCCTTCTCCCTAATTTCTGATTGTTGTCTTTATGGATTTTTTAAAAATGACAAAATAATACTGCTAATGTCAATTAACAAAATTGAAACCAGCGGAATCGTAGGTAAAGATAAAGTTGGCATCATCCTATTCTTTCATTGGAGACAGGTGTCTGGGGCTGAGTTTAACCTGGGGTCACCACACCTCAAGCAAACGCAGGGTGAGAATTTCACTGTAATGTCAGCCTGTGCAAGGATTGACCCCATGCTGCTTGTTCCACTCTACAGCACAAACCAGCCAACTGAGCTAACCAAATCCCACATGGAGGAACAAATTACTGTAGATGCTGGAATCTGTACTGAAAAAAAATGCTGGAAATCTCGGCGGGTCAGGCAGCAACTCTGGAGAGAGACAGCAAGCTAATGGTTCGACTCTTCATCAGAGCTCACATGGAATCAGATGGTCAGTGACCAACTGGCTGAAAAACTGTTTTAAAGATAGAAAACAGTGATAAATGGTTATTTTACAGACAGGAGGATAGCAGATACATCATAATCCTGCGTCGTCAGTATGAAGATCATTGCTTCCTCAATTTTGGAAGATAGAGAGAATTTCAAAAGTTATTGATGAGACCAAACATGGAGGAGTGGCGAACAGTGAGGGAGATACAAACCCAAATGCATCATGAAGGAATCGCCTTCTCAAACTCTCCCCTCACCTGATGGGTGGTGATCTTTGGGTTAACTCACCATCAGTTATCTCTTTCTAATGAGCGACCAGCCCTATGGTCTGCAAGAGTATAGACACTTTAAATGTGGAGTGGTTAGCTCAGTTTTCTGGAAGTCTGGCTTGTAAATCAGTGTAATGCCAGCAGCATGAGGTCAATTCCTACATTGACAGAGGTTACCATGAAGGACTCTCCTTCTCAATCTCTCCCCTTGCCTGAGCCGTAGTGACTTCCAGGTTAAACCACCGCCAGCTTTGTCTCTTGAATAAGAGAGGATCACTATGGTTCAATCAGATAATGACAAGTGGCAGCAGAATGAACAAAAACAGCGATTTTATTCATTACGAAACACAATATGAAATAGTAATATTACACACATATTCATGGACCAGAAAGAAAAGAGGAGTCATGAAACTTTTTTTAAAAATGGATCAGTCTCTGAATTGTTCTTGAACAGCAGATAGCTGAACAATATGGCCATCATATTGATGCCATTATCAGTTGTAATGATGTTGGTATTTGAATAGCGTGGTGCTGAAAAAGCACAGCAGTTCAAGCAGCATTTGAGGAGCAGGAGAATCGATATTTTGGGCATAAGCCTGATAAAGGGCTTATGCCCAAAATGTCAATTCTCCTGCTTCTCGGGTGCTGCCTGACCAGCTGTGCTTTTCCAGCACCACAGTCTTGACTCTGATCTCCAGTATCTGCAGTCCTCACTTTCTCCTCTTTGGTAGCTGAACAGTTGATTTCAAGATTCTTGGATTTGTAGGTTGATTGAAGCTCTTTCTTTCCCAATTCCTTTTGGCAGTGGCTGACTCTCAGAATTCAGAGTGAGAGAGAGCTTTTTCTCACTGCTTTACCTGCAGTACCAGGTGTAAATAGCTTGTCTTGGATCAGGCCAGATCTCTTCAAAAACATTTCAAGAAGGTAGCCTGGACACCTAACTTTGCCGGTTGTTTTTAAAACAGGTGTTACGTGGATATTCCAGGAGTGATACAGCTGGGCCAACCACTTAGTTTCAAACAAAACAGAATTTATTTTCAAGATTACCAAATGAAACACACACAAAATAGAACAGAATACAGAATGACTTAACCTATCCACAAACCCAACAGGTTATCCCAATTTAATAATGTTCTTCCAAATTCCTGCAACAATCCCCTTTAAACACCCCTAGGCAAAAAAGGTAAAATTAAACACGGGGTCTTACAGGAGAGCAAGAGAGATGGCAGAGTGATTCAGCATGGAACACCTTCTTCCATGTAGCTGTTCTTCCATGATCAGTAGCCTCAAAATTGACTGACTGCTTGCTCTGAACAGTCAGATTGCCAAAACCAACTAAACCAAACCAGAGCAAAATCTGAGCTTGGAGAACTGACCACTCCCCTTTCATTGTACAAGCGTTTTTCTTACATCTTAAAAGCTTCTTCATGTAGACCAACCCAGACATTTCGGCTACTCTGCCTTGTACAACACTTTTGAAAAAAATCAAGGACAACACAACCTTGTTAAAGGAGCAGCACTGTCACAGCATGTCCTGAGAGCTGTGACCCTCACAGCAACCTAATCCATACACAAGAACATCAGGTCATAAATGTGCACAAACCAGGACTTATATATTCCTTCAAGGGGTAAAGCAAACCTGTTTCTCAGCTGTCTTTTTTTCATGAGTATCATGTTTACATTCTGAGATATTCCCAAGAGATTACAAGGTCAGTTTGTCATGCATTGTCTCATTTTGAAGTTTCTTTGGCATCTTGTCAGGTGTAACATTCAAGATTTTTTTTTCTCTCTCTCTACCTTGCCATTTAATTCACGTCTATAGTCAACATGTCATTTTATTTCATTTTTTTTAAAAAAGTACGTATGTCCATGGGTAATCAGGGTTATGATCCAGCATCATAACAATGAGGATCTCTCATAAAATCCCTACAATTGGGAAAAAGGCCATTCGACCCGGTGGCTTAGTGCTTAGCACTGCTGTCTCACAGCGCCAGGGACCCAGGTTCAATTCCAGCCTCAGGCAACTGTCTGTGTGGAGTTTGTACACTCTCCCCATGTCTGTGTTGGGTTTCCTTCCACTTTCCAAAGATGTGCAGGTTAGGTGAATTGGTTGTGGTAAATTGCCCATAGTGTTCAAGGAGAGATAGGTTAGTCGGGGGAAATGGAGTTTAATAGGGTAGTGGAATGGATCTGGGTGGGTTACTCTTTGGCGGGTTGGTGTGGACTTGTTGGGCCAAATGGCTTGTTTCCACACTATAGGAATTCTATGATCTGTGATCAGCCCATCAAGTCTGCACCGACTCTCTAAGCATTCCAGCCAGACCCAACCCCCATCCTCTCCCTGTAACCCCACATTTCCCATGGCTAATCCACCTAGCCTGCATATCCCTGGAAACTACAGGATACTCTAGCATGGCCAATCCACCTCATCTGGATATCTTTGGACTGTGGGAGGAAACCAGCGCAAGGCCACGCAGACACAGGGAAAACCTGCAAACTCCACACAGTCACCCAAGGCTGGAATCAAACCCAGGTCCCTGGCGCCATGAGGAAGCAGTGCTAACCACTGAGCCACCGTACTGCCCTCTTGATAGCATGTCATATTTGCCACCTTTACCAGATTGTAGTTTGTATAAGTTGCTTGATATACTTCACTGTTACCCATTTTGCTATGTCTTGGGCCTATCTAACAATTAGGAGAAAGTGAGGACTGCAGATGCTGGAGATCAGAGCTGAAAAATGTGTTGCTGGAAAAGCGCAGCAGGTCAGGCAGCATCCAAGGAGCAGGAGAATCGACGTTTCGGGCATAAGCCCTTCTTCAGGAATTATCTAGCAATTAGCAGTCAAGGATACATCACTGCAGAGTGTCTGCAGAAAAGTCTGCGTTCTTAGATAATAGAAAGATTTATCGCATGATAACAATAAGTCCAACTTCGGGCATCATTACTCAGACTTTGGGGAGCTGGTAAAGATACATCTACTCGTTCCCAAAGCTAGAGTTGACCTCCTTGTCTCCATCCACAGACTCCGTGCGGTAACAGTTGAAAGGGTGGATCCAGTATAATATAAACATTAACCCCTTCAGAACCATTACTTCCCACAACAGGAATGGGATCCTGATTGGGGGGATGTGGATGTGTTAAAATCTCTTGAACTTTGAATTTGGCGGGAGCTATTGAGAGAGTAATTAGCAAAACATGTAAAATCATGGGCTTCCTAAAAAGAGTAAGTGATTACAAAACCAAAGGAGTCATAATGAACCTTTACAAATCTCCGTTAAGGCCTCATAACTGGAATATTACACTTAGATCCAGTCATCGTACTTCAAGTCATAGGCATAGTTGTTCCAGAGTTAGAGGATTTTAATTACAAGGTTTGGTTAGAAGAGTGCATTTGTTCTCCTTGGTGCGAAGGCAGAAATTGAGTGGAGATTTGCTAAAAGTGTAAAAGATTATGGCAGGTTTGTTAAGGTTGACAAGGAATAAAACTGTCCCTAATAGCTGTTAGTTAGACTATGGGGCATAGATTGAAGGTTATAAGAACAGACGTAGAGAGAATGTGAGAAGGAACTTTACTATGCAATGAGTAGCAATGAGCTGGAGCCATCATTGATTTAATCATCAGATCCTATAGTGTGGGAACAAGTCATTCACCTTTTGTCTCCACAACGACTCTCTGAGAGCATCCCACCCAACCCTTACCCAATAACCCTGCATCTCCCATAGCTAATTCACCCAATCTACACATTTCTAGACACTATGGGCAATTTAGCGTGGCCAATCCGCCTGCACATCTTTTGACTGTGGGAGGAAGCCAGAGCACTCAGATGAAACCTGCACAGACACAGAGAGAATGTGCAAACTCCACATGGACAGTTACCCAAAGCTGGAATTGAACCTGGATCTCTGGTGCTATGAGGCAGCAGTGCTATCCAATAAGCTGCAATGCCACCCATTAAACAAAAATTAAGAGGGCAGTTGAAGGAATTAAATGTGCATGGCAAAAAGGATATCGAGCAGGAAAGTTGGACTGATTTGATTTCACCATGGAGAGCAATCATGGACTCGTGGGGCTGAATAACTCATGAGCTGTAAATAACTGAGGATACCTAGATAAAGGAATGAAGGCATTGCAAGAAGTGAGGCGATTCCAGAGATAAAGTCACGTCAGGGTATTCATACACGATTGAGGAAGTTTTAGTAGTTTAGGAACCAGATATTGTCGATCAGCATGTACAGTGACAATATTGAAGTGGCTTGGGGACGTTGGACAGTTCAGTTTAGTGCTGAAAATGCATGGTTGAGGTTTGGTGAGAGATTACAGAGGGAAAAGCTAAAAGCCTTTGTAATGGAGGCCCTGCATGGAGTAAAAACAGAAGTGCTGGATAATCCAATCAGCCAGTCTGGCAGCATCTATGAGAGAGAGAAACAGTTAGTATTTTAAATCCAATACCATTTCATTGCTCCTTTCTCTCATTTTGGTGGATGAAGTACAATGTGGATATAGGTGAGATTATCCACTTTGGTAGCAAAAATAAAAAGGCAGGTTATGATCTGAATGGCGATAGATTGGGAAATTATAGTGCATTGGGAACTGAGTGTCCTTGTATACCAGTTGCTGAAAATAAGCATGCAAGTGCAGCAGGTGGTGAAGAAGGCAGATGGTACATTGACCCACATAGCAAGAGGATTGGAGTACAGGAGCAGGGATGTCTTGCTGCAATTGTACTGGGTCTTGGTGAGACCACACCAAGAGTATGGTGTGCAGTTTTGTTCTCCTCATTTGAGGAAGGATGTTCTGGCTATGGAGGGAGTACAATCATACTGTTTCCTGGAATAGTTGGACTGAAGTATCAGAGAGACTGGATAAGTTTGGACTTTATTCACTGGAGTTTTAAAAAAAGGAGGGGATCTCAAAGAAACCGATAAAATTCAAACGAGACTAGACAGGGTAAATGCAGAAAGGTTGATCCTGATGCTTAGGGAGTTGAGAAACACAGGTGACAGTCAAAGAATACAGAGTATGCCATTTAGGACTGACATGAGAAAAATTCCTTCACCCTGCTGGGGAGCATGTGGAATTCCCTCCAACATAAAATGCTTAAATTCAATACCTTCAAAAAAAAAGTTAGATAGTTCTTAGGGCTAAAGGGATGGGGAGAAAGTAGGAATGCAGTTCTGAGTTGGATGATCATATTGAAAGGCAGATCAAGCTCGAAGGGTCAAATGACCTACTCCTGCCCTTATTTGCTATGTTTCTACTCTAGAGATGCTACCATACCTGCTGAGCTTTTCCTGCAATTTGTGCTTTCATTTGAGATCACCAGCTTGCAAAACCGCTTTTGCTTTATGCAGTTAGAAACTCGACTTTACGTTTTATGAAGGACAGGTTATGAACAGCTTGGTTTTCCCTGGACCAGGGGCAGGGGAGAGAAAGGAACTAGTGAAACAGGTAGTTAGTTAAATTCACCTGCCCAAAGACACTTCTATAGACACACAAAGTAAAATCCCTGATGTCAGCTGCATGCAAAACCAGCGAATGCATTCAATGGAAATAATCATTCTGAATGTCCCAATTTGATTCAAATCTATGGATAAGATGGAGGAAACACTGTTGCAGATTTTGGATGGCAATAACTTTCAGCATTCACAATGAGGAGTGATGCTAGTCTCAAGAGGAACGTTTGTGGGGAGCACTGGCGGAGGCCGGAACACTTCTCTGTTGTCCTGGAACCGGAAGTGCAGTTCCAGGACAACGCGATCATGGCGGACGTTCCAAGCAACGCGCCATCACGTGAGTGTGGGGTCAGGAGTGGAGCGAGATTCCCGGGAAATAGATTATTGAAGTTTCCAGGGAGACCCCGAGATTGGGAAGAGGGGACCGGAAACAGGACCAACAGTAATCACCTTCCCCGCGGCCACACGGAGACAGTGAGGGTCAGTGAGTGACCCTGGGAACGGTCAGAGTGTGAGGGTCAGTGTGTGACCCTGGGAGTGGTCAGAGAGTGACACTGGGAATAGTCAGAGAGTGAGGGTATGTCACTGACCCTGGGAATGGTCAGAGAGTGAGGGTCAGTCACTGACCCTGGGAATGGTCAGAGAGTGAGGGTCAGTCACTGACCCTGGGAATGGTCAGAGAGTGAGGGTCAGTCACTGACCCTGGGAATAGTCAGAGTGTGAGGGTCAGAGAGTGACACTGGGAATAGTCAGAGAGTGAGGGTATGTCACTGACCCTGGGAATGGTCAGAGAGTGAGGGTCAGTGTGTGACCCTGGGAGTGGTCAGAGAGTGACCCTGGGAATAGTCAGAGAGTGAGGGTATGTCACTGACCCTGGGAATGGTCAGAGAGTGAGGGTATGTCACTGACCCTGGGAATGGTCAGAGAGTGAGGGTATGTCACTGACCCTGGGAATGGTCAGAGAGTGAGGGTCAGTCACTGACCCTGGGAATGGTCAGAGAGTGAGGGTCAGTCACTGACCCTGGGAATAGTCAGAGTGTGAGGGTCAGAGAGTGACACTGGGAATAGTCAGAGAGTGAGGGTATGTCACTGACCCTGGGAATGGTCAGAGAGTGAGGGTCAGTGTGTGACCCTGGGAGTGGTCAGAGAGTGACCCTGGGAATAGTCAGAGAGTGAGGGTATGTCACTGACCCTGGGAATGGTCAGAGAGTGAGGGTCAGTGTGTGACCCTGGGAATGGTCAGAGAGTGACACTGGGAATAGTCAGAGAGTGAGGGTATGTCACTGACCCTGGCAATGGTCAGAGAGTGAGGGTCAGTGAGTGACACTGGGAATAGTCAGAGAGTGAGGGTATGTCACTGACCCTGGGAATGGTCAGAGAGTGAGGGTCAGTCACTGACCCTGGGAATGGTCAGAGAGTGAGGGTCAGTGTGTGACCCTGGGAACGGTCAGAGAGTGAGGGTCAGTAAGTGACACTGGGAATAGTCAGAGACTGAGGGTATGTCACTGACCCTGGAAGTGATCAGAGACTGAGGGTATGTCACTGACCCTGGGAATGGTCAGAGAGTGAGGGTCAGTCACTGACCCTGGGAATGTCAGAGTGTGAAGGTCAGTGTGTGACCCTGGGAATTGTCAGAGAGTGAGGGTCAGTGTGTGACCCTGGAAATGGTCAGAGTGTGTGAAGGTCAGTGTGTGACCCTGGGAGTGGTCAGAGAGTGAGGGTCAGTGTGTGACCCTGGGAGTGGTCAGAGAGTGAGGGTCAGTGTGTGACCCTGGAAATGGTCAGAGAGTGAGGGTTAGTCACTGACCCTGGGAATGGTCAGAGTGAGGGTCAGTCACTGAGGGTCAGTGTGTGACCCTGGGAATGGCGAGAGAGTGAGGATCAGTGTGTGACCCTGGGAATGGTCAGAGAGTGAGAGTCAGTCACTGACCTGGGAATGGTCAGAGTGTGAGGGTCAGTCACTGACCCTGAACACTGAGCAGAATGAATACCAGCCACTTACCCTGGCATTGTCACTGAATGGTGACTGGTTACTGATTGGAGCCAGTTACTCATTTGATTATTCAATTGCTTGACTCCAATTGTTCATCTTCAATAAGTGTAAGATTTTCCGAACACTTATGACTCTCTCCAAGCTTCCACCAACTCCCATTTACTTGTCGTCAGATACTTGGTATATATTCAACCTCCTCTGGCAACCTGTCCGTTTTCCAATTCATCTCCTTCCATGACCACACCATCATAATCTCTGTAATCTTGGCCAAGCCTACAACTCTCATAAGACCTCAGTATTCCTTTGTTTCTGGCTCCCTCGCATCCTCAATTTTCATCATAAGCTCAAATAGTTTGATTACAAATATATATAAGTACAGGGAAATTGTTCAATATACTTAAAGGCTTCTTTGGTTAATTTCAAAGGCATTTTCTAACTGAAAAGAACAACTCTTCTTAATCACTAGCAAAGCCAATCTAATCCATTGTCTGCTGTGACAAAATGCAAATGTGAATACAAGTATGAAAATTTACTGCTGTTTTTATTAGTGCTAGGGACTTTAGGGGATAATTTAAAGATTAAAAGGATGACACGGAGCTTTTAGAGTTTTGGGGGAGTCATGGACCAAGAAAGGTATGTTTAAGATTAAATATGAGTTTCTGACTGACGGAAGTATTTTTACATCAAGGGTTTTGAGACTGTGGAAAATACTACCAGAAATTAAAACAGAGATCATTTTGACATTTACAAATAGGTTGAAGGAGGGGAGAGTTATAAACTGATTATCTGACGTTTTTTTCTCTACGTTGGAAAATTCTAACGTCTTAAACTTTAAGTGAAATAAAAATATTGTGTTTGGAGTATGATTCATTTTGAAGGTTTACGCTAACACAGACTGATGAGGTTGAACTGGCTGTTTCCATCCCTCTGGATGTGACGTAATTCCTTTCTCGAACTGATCTTCGTCAGCGTCACGGTGTCTCAGTGGTTCACACTGCTGCCTCACAGCGCCAGGGACCAGGGTTTCATCCCAGCCTCGGGCAACTGTCTGTGCGGAGTTTGCACATTCTCCCCATGTCTGCGTGTGTTTCCTCCGGGTGCTCTGGATTCCCCCCATATTCCAAAAATGTGCAGGTTAGGTGAATTAGTCATGCTAAAATTGCTCATAGTGTTCAGAAATGCATAGGTTAGGTGCATTGGTCAAGGGTAAATAAAGGATAGGGTAATGGGTTTGGCTGGGTTACTCTTCAGAGGTGGTGTGGTCATGTTGGGCTGAAGGACTTGTTTCCATACTGTAGGGATTCTATGATTTCTGAAAACCTTCAAACCATAGACATTTAAAAAAAAATGTTGAGATAATATTAACTACGTGCTTAAATTTACAGCAATATAGGCAGCCAAATTGCACTTTCCATATGTGTATACAATTAATGAATTCAAATGAAGCAGGCACAAGGCTGTGCATAAAAATGTTATCTATCTTTGTATCACAATTGTTTCCAAAAAATATATTGCACACGGTGTAAGACATATCCTCAAACTCAATATCACTATATCTGTACACTTCTTGGTTGAATCATATAATGTGCCAACTATCAATTCCCATATCAACAATGAAAATTGTAGAACATTGGTAGAAGGAGGACATTGGTTAGGCCACTGTTGGAATATTGCGTAGAATTCTGGTCTCTTTCCTATCAGAAAGATGTTGTGAAACGTGAAAGGTTTAGAAAAGCTTTACAAGGATGTTGCCAGAGTTGGAGGATTTGATCTATAGGGAGAGGTTGAATAGTCTAGGACTATTTTCCCTGGAGTGTCGGAAACTGAGGTGTGACCTTATAGAGGTTTACAAAACCATGAGGGGCATGGATAGGATAAAAAGACAAAGTTGTTTCGCTGGGATGTGGGAATCTAGAACTAGAGGACATAGGTTTAGGGTGAGAGGGGAAAGATATAAAAGAGATCTAAGGGGCAGCTTTTTCACACACAGGGTGGTACGTGTATGGAATGAGCTGCCAGAGGATGTGGTAGAGGCTGGTACAATTGCAACATTTAAAACGCATTTGGATGAATAGGAAGGGTTTGGAGGGATATGGGCCAGGTGCTGGCAGGTGGGACTAGATTGGGTTGGGATATCTGGTCGGCATGGACAAGTTGGACCGAAGGGTCTGTTTCCGTGCTGTACATCTCTATGACTCTAAGTGGATTTTGCCCGAAAATAGTCATGTTTTTTCCCACATGGCCACCAGATTTCCACAAATCGTTCAAAAAATACTTTTTTAATCAGTACGTTTTTCAGCACCTGAAGTTTCTAATGTTTGATGTGATGAAGGTTTAGAATGTATCATATTATTTGTAAACTTCGGTTTCAGAATAGACGGAAATGGGTTTTTGGCTTTCAGCTCTGTGAAGATGGCTTGTTTTGTTGCAACAAGTCAGAAATTTTTTAATAGCAGTGTGTCAAAATGGCATTTCTGGTAATCGTGTGACAAGTGAAATGAATAGGCAAGTTACCTGCTGAAATAATTGCTGGAGTGTTGACTTAGTTGATCTTTTAGGATCCAGAGAAAAAAAGATCAGAGGCTTGAAGCAGTTTCTGTTTTGAAGAAAAGATCCAAATACAAATGTGCTGTTTAGCAGCATCAAAATACCTGGAAAAAGAATCTCATTGAAATTGGTGAGAAAATCAAGTGTGTTTAGCCTGTGATTGTATGCCTGAGGAAGAGAACCACATATTAGAAAGGTACTGAAAGGAAACACTTGTGACCTCATCAGTTGATTAAGAAATTAAAGAATAAAGATAGGAACGATATTTCATTGGGCTGAGAGGAAAGCATATTGTTGGGAGAGAAAGGTTGAATCTTTTTGCTGCTTGAAAGATCTTTCCAAATTAGATTTGAAAAAATATTTTGTGTAATAAACTTGTGCTTTTGTTGAAAGTACGTTGTCAGGCTCATGTGCACATGTTAAATTACTGACCACCGTGGTAACCAAATTGCAGAAGGTCTATCCAGCCAGGTTTCAGTCTGTGATTTCACTCATCCAGTATTTCTGTAAACTGCTGTCATAATGCTGAAGGAGAGTTTAATCAAGATGAGACTTGTGTTTTTGTCAACTTAAAGTGATTAAATGTATGCATTAAGTTGTCTTTTGATGCCGCTGTTTCATTTCTGGCTTGAATGTTTCAGTCTGTTTCAACAGTGTGACCCTGCAGCTTATTTTTGCAAGCTGTCTGATCCTGTGAATGAACTTGGATTGTGCTCTCTGAGCATTGTAGGGCCTGTATATTCCGAGGTGCTTTGCAGATCTGACATCATCTTCAGTTCCTACCACTTTGCAATAATTTGAAGAAGAGTAGGGCATATTTTATATAAGTAATTGAAGTCAAATTTATCTGGAGACTTTTTGTAAAAGAGAACACATCTATGTTACTGAAGAGTATGGAGTGTGCTACTGACATACCTGCAACTCTTGTTTTTGTTGTGAAAATTTCAAATTGTATTAAGCTGAGAAAATGAGAAGTGATCCTTTCTCATGCTGTTGTCCACTCAGTAATAAAGCAACTTAAATTTAATGTCAAATCATTATCCCCACCTGTAATTTCACAACAAAAAAATGGTATTGCTCAGAGATTATTCTGAGGCTGAGATTCTAATTTGTATAAATCCATGTCGCAGGTACAAAGTCTTGCGTGGAAAGATGTTTGGTTTCTTTGCTGATTTTACTTTGATTTTTGTTTTGAAGTTATTGAGTTTTAAAAGCAATGTTGTGAGGAGGCAGACACATTGGAAAAGAGGACCTTTCAGTAAGTGATGCAGAGGAGATGTCATTGAGAGAGAGAAAAGGAATGAAAAGAATGAGAGCTGGAGCAAAGAGTGACTGACAAACAGTATTGAACGAGGGAGCTTCTGAGAGTGATTGCCAGGAAAGAGACATGTTAAGTCGCGGATGATTAAGGAAGGGAATGAAGGCAGGCAGCTAGGTTATAAAGTTGAGAAGGAGAGATTACGCACCATTGAAAGTACGCTGCATTTTATTTTTTAAATTCATAGGACGTGGGTATTGCTGGCTGGCCAGAATTTATTGCCCATCCCTATTTGCCTTTGTGGTGGTGTTTCTGAGCCAGGAAGTGGGAGTTGATAGAGGTAGTAGGTGTTAAGGGAGGCGGAATGTGCTGAGGGGTGGTTAGCAAAAGAGATAAACTCATACATTAAACCTGTGCGTTTGTCTTCCTCTTGTTAATTTTTTATTATAAATTCCTGGATCCACATTTCTACTGAAAACTGTCTATGTATATTATCTTTACATTCTTGCCCTTCTCACTAGACTCTTTGGAGGTGCTTCAGTCACACATACTGATGGAATGCTTCAATTATAACTTAACGAATTTATCTTGGCAGTCTGCAACGTAAATGTGGTCATAGTAATTTGTCATTGGAAAAGTAAGGTAAATGCCAAAATTTCGGCATTAAGGTGGAGATTGAGCTATGCTTGAATACTCTGATTTCGAATGTTGCTTCATCTTAAAGCTAAACACATTCTGACTATTACGTGGAGTGTAATGGGAGATTGACTAGTAAATCTCCTTGATGCACAGGAAGATGGCCTGAGAGACCTCTACTTCTGGTTTGGACAGAGGCCCCATCAGTTCTCATCGACCATCCTTTGTTTCCCTTCATCCAGAATGAGAGAATTGAATCAATTTGGTTTCCAATTTTCACCCTTTCTTCAAATAATCCATTTCTAATTCTTCCCCTTCAACTTGTCCATCTCCATTTCTCAGAGCAGGTTAACAACCTATACTCACCATAAGCCCACTGACTTCCAAAGCTACAATGAAAATACATCTTCCTGGTCCTGCTTCCTTTGAAGATTCGCTTCCACTCTTTCAATTTCTTTGTCTCTGTTGCATTTGTTGTATAGCACTGCATCCAGTGCATCATCCTTTCACGTTAACCAAGAATTCCACGATACACTAGTTGACAGAACCCTCAGCAACGTCCATTCCATTTTCTACATTTCAATTCTTATCCTATCTTTCCCCGTAGACCATGATGCAGTTCACCTCACCCTCAGCTTCCTTTCCCACCAGCCTCTGCAATTAATAAATTATCCTCCTCCATTTTCATCACCTCATGCATGATGCCACATCTTTCCTTTTCACCTTTCTTACAAATAGAGGAGAAATTGTAGGCCATTCAGCCTGCTCTGCCAGTCACAAGCTATTGGGTTTAAATCCATATTCTTACCAACGCAATTACCTTTGACTGTGTTGTTAGCCAAGACGTTCAGCATTCTGAAGGGGCCATTCCCTCTGCGATGCCCCTGCCAACTCCAGAATCCCCCCCCATCACTACCTTTTCTTCTCACTGCGTTTCTTGTGAAAGTGCCAGAAATGCAATGCCTGTTCTTTTACCTCAACCCAGGACCAGGTCCTCAAACAAACCCCATGGATGGAATAGGGTGACCTCGACTTTTCAAATATAGTGTTGTATATTTTCTGCTCACAAATTGCTCTCCTCTTCAGTGTAAAGACCAAACACATACAGGACATTTAAAATACCACCATTCATCTGCAGGTTTGATCTGGACCTTCACATTCCCTGTCTTTTTCAGACTTCACTGGGAATGGGGGTGTGGTGTGGATCTTGAACAGGGAGAGGGTGTCAGGTCTGGCAGTAGGGAATGGGAGATGTTGGTCCAGAGTGGGAAAAGGAGAGGGGGCACGAGGAATGGTTATGTCGGGGGGAGGGGTGCATGTTGCATGGGGGTGTTGAGGTAGGTGTGGGTCAGTCAACCATTCAGGAGTTAGACAATAAATGTCATAATCTCGACTAGCTGTTTTACTTCATTTTATCACAATCTCTAAATTCTCTGATTTAACTGGGTACTTTCAGAAGGTTCTAGACATGGGGAATTGCTCAGTGAAATCTTCAATCTCTAGTGCAGTTCCTTCAGAGTCTTTAATAGTTAGGATTCCACAGGGTCCCTGTGTGCAACACCCATCCACCCCGAAATAACTAGTGGCCAGTGGATAATCCCTATCCTTTTATGTCAGTTTATTCCACTTGTCCAATACTCTGGCATGCACAGTAAGATACTAATCAATGTTACCTGTTACATGTAGTTGATAGTGGCTTTATATATTTTCTAATATGTTCCAGATTGTCCAGGAACAGGCAGTGATAATGCTGGTAAAGCTTCAGCCTGCCAGGGCTGTCCCAATCAAGCTTTCTGTGCCTCAGGTGCATCCAAAGCTACAGATCCAGGTACATTTTAAAGAGAAACTTTGCTCACCTTAAACTAACTAATGTGGATGCTTTCGTGAATGTGAAATTACTTTCTTTTGTTTGTTTTTCCTTGCAGCCATTCAAGAGATTAAGGATAAGATGGCATCTGTAAAGCATAAAATCTTGGTTTTATCTGGAAAAGGAGGTGTTGGCAAGAGCACTTTCAGTGCGCACTTAGCCCACGGAATAGCAAGTGATGACAGTAAGCAGGTAGAGGATCAAAGTTTTGTTATGTCTGTTTCTTGATTTTGCAACTTCCAGCACAAGAGGAGTGTTATTTCCTGAAGAATTTTAAAACCTTACGATACCAGCTTGCTCCTCCTCTCCTTGTTTTGCCTGCTGCATCAGCCTAACGTCCTTGCTGCTATGTCCCATTTTTCTCTCGTTTCATTCTTTATTCTTTACCCCTCCTAGGTCCTCCTCTCCTGTTGTTGCACCTCCTTTCATTTTGTCCTATTGCAGGTAATCTGCCTACACAAATCCTGCACCAGCCTTCAGTGTTCCTTGACTTTCCTACACTCATGTTGCCTCTAGATTCCCTCTGTGCCTCTCTTGGCATCCTCTGAAGGGCCTATTAAGGCACTCCATTGGTGTCATCATTTCAGCAGCAACCCCTAGTGCCCTGCCCTGCTCTCTCACTGGCCTTCCAGCCCAGCATTCCCTCTGGGATGTCACCTTTCCGACCTCCTTCCTGTCCCAGTCACCAATCCCAAATTATGACCCTATGGACATTGAGAGTAGGTCAGCTTTCCCCACTGCGCTCTCATTTCCCTTCAGAATGACCATTTACTTGTACTGTGGATAAGTGCATTGACGCCATGCTCTGAAGCAGGAAAATCGACGTTTCGGGCAAAAGCCCTTCATCAGTCCTATTCCTGATGAAGGGCTTTTGCCTGAAATGTCAATTTTCCTGCTCCTCGGATGCTGCCTGACCTGCTGTGCTTTTCCAGCACCACTCTGATCTAAACTCTGGTTTCCAGCATCTGCAGTCCTCACTTTTGCCTAGCATGGTCTGGACAGCAGCATGGCTGATGGTAATGACATCTCCCTTGAAGAAGCATCTCCTGATTATACATTTCTTCATCACTCTGCTCAAATCACCAGACTGCAATTAATTTGTTCTCTACTCGGATAGACGTTCTCCTTTTGAGTGTCTAACCTTATCTCACACCTTTCCCTTCTCATGATAAAATTCACATTCTCTGCTACCTACCCAGGTGCCATGTCTAGATTTCCATCGAGTAAACTTTGCTTCTATTCTCCTCCTCCTGGACTCTGCACTGAGTGACTTTTCATCTGAGATGATTTGAAGGTCAATCTCAACTCGTTATGCTCCCTGCACTCTGAATTTACTGTTCTGCTATCCTTCCTTAATCTCTCCTTCCATTAAAAACCTCTCTACCCATATTCCTGACCACTTGCTCAACCTCACTATCTTACTTGACCCTGCTACTTCAGTTGTGCCAAACACAGAGAAAGCCCTCTCCGATCACTTCCATACACCCACCTCCCCTTCCATCTCCCAACCATACTTCCTTCTGTAAGCACATGGAAAACGTGCCTGCTCTGCAAAGTCACATTTAATTGTCCTTTCAAATCTCCAGCCAAGTTATCTTTGTCTCTCTAATCACCATAACACTTCTACAGCTGCTGATCTGCTTCATCATAACCTCACCTATGATTCCCTCATCTGTGTTAAAAACATTACCCTCTTTCTATCTCGCCCTGGTCATTCCACCGGCATGGCCCCCAAGCCTACTCCCTTCAGCGCATATCACACAGACTCGAACATATATTGCAGTCAAATGGTTTCTCCATTGATTACCAGGTCGGGGTAGACCAGATAAGACACTCGGCAAAAGTGAGGACTGCAGATACTGGAAACCAGAGTTTACGTTAGAGTGGTGCTGGAAAAGCACAGCAGGTCAGGCAGCATCCACGGAGCAGGAAAATCGATGGAACCTGATGAAGGGCCTTTGCCCAAAACGTTGATTTTCCTGCTCCTCGGATGCTGCCTGACCTGCTGTGCTTTTCCAGCACCACTCTAACCCAGATAAGACACTATCAGATCTTGCTGTTTTCTGTCAAACTGCTCTTGACTCCAGAATCATCTTGAAATTCAACGATAGCTCTTGACTTCTATTCTCACTGCAAACCATTTTCTTGAATTCCTCTCTCCATCTGTCTGTGCTAGTCTGCAATAAGTCCGAGGTGCTCGTGAACAGATCGCTAAGGATTCTACCAATTGTCTCTGAAACTTTCTTTCTTAACTGCTCCTAAGGTTTCCCTTCCACTAATTTCTCCTCTTAGAAAGATTTTGTCCATGCCATCCACTCCCTTGGCCTTACTCCCAACCACAAAACGTCTCCTCTTGACTTGAATATTAGCTGCTATTGTTGTTATTCAGATCATGTCACTCTCGCCTTCAAATCTGTTCATAAAAACATAGCCTTGACCCTTCGGCACTTGTAAACCACAAGCCTACATCCAGCCTCCCTTTCCTCTCCTTGACCATGACCCAGCCTTCCTACATGCCACTGTATAAATTCAAGTTGTTGTAGCTCAGTAAAAACTTGAAATCTGAGATGAATAGTTTTTTGTTAGCTCAACGAATAGAACAAGGAAAGTGATTGATGGAATTGGAATAAAGTTCAGCCATGATCTCATTGAATGGTAGAAAAGGTTAGAAGAGCTGAATGGCTTCCTTCTGTTCTGTGCTGAGATCAGGTGGATTTGTCTTCAACTCCCAGTAAAGAAACTGAATGTAGAGACCGGCATGCTTCCCCATAGTGACTACTAATTCTTTAAACAAAATGCTTTAAATCTTCCTTACTGGTAGAATTGTGAAGATGTGTGTTCAGGGCTTTTCCGTGATTGTGATTGTTTTAATGAGAACTGAGAATGCCTACATATCTTGCATCTGGGTGACTCTTTTTCCAGTGACTGGGCCTACTTCCTCAAGCTGTTAGAATACCATTCTAGACGGGGAGAGCGTACGGAGTAAGTTGGCAGCTAAGGAAGTACACACTTAGGATTGCAAAGGAGTTTTGTTCTGAAACACGTGGGAAAAATGCATTCCTCTCCCTGAAGTGACTGTAAGTTGATCTGTCATTGCAGAAAGAAGCATTTGCCTCCACTCCCACATCTTGACTGCGCTGTCTGAACTGTTCCCAAATTGCAAAGTAAATAATGGAATAAATTTGAGTGATTCACCAGTATGATTGCGTGTGAAAGAATTTCTGTTCAAAGTAAAATCTTTCCCCACAATCACTCCAAATTACAGGGTTTTACCCATCTTTCCAAAAATACTGCAAGTGCTGACAAACTGACCACACGTGAGCCTCGGCGTGTAATGGGCTCCTTGCATTCTCCACCCTGTTTCCACGACTTAACCACACTTGACAACAAGTGTTGCCAAGGAAGAAAATACAGCAAAGTATTTCAGCAATTTGTGCCGGAGGAGTAATGGGGAAGACACAATGGCGCAAACTTGTTCCAAAACCTTCTGTGGCATTAGTGAAGGAGGATAGGGGAGGAATAGTCACGGTCGGTTGTTATTAAACTATAATGTACACTTTGTTGTGAAGTGGAGAAAATTTGCATCAAAAATTGCTACGCATGGTAGAAGATTTTCTCAGTTTTTATCTTTGTGTGGTTATTATGGAGTATAGAAATATAAAATTAGAAAGTGTACTGGGTTTTGTCCATTCAGAGGCTGTTTTATTGCTCACTAAAGTAACAAAGTTTGGAAAAATATTCCTGTAGAATTACATTGAGATTTACAGGACTGAAAAGGCCATTTGGCCATATAGATCTTTGTAGTGTCCTTGCTTTACCCTACCAGATCCCATTTTAATATTTCTTGCCCAAGCATCGTGTATTTTTAAAAATTCATTCAGGGCATGTGGGCATCACTGGCTGAACCAGCGTTTACTGCCCATCCCGAGTTATCCTTGTGAAGGTGATGATGAGCTGCTTTCTTGAACCTCTGCAGTCCACTTGGTGTAGGTACAACCACAGATGGTAGTGTCACTATTCATTGATTTATTGTCCGCCTTTAATTGCCTCTGAAGTAGCGGTGGAGAATGGGCTTCTTAAATGACAGCACTTTGTGTAGTGAAGGTTCACACACTGTGAAGTTAGTTATGATTTTAACCTAAATGACAGTGAAGAATTAGCAATATAGTTTCAAGTCAGGATGATATGTTACTGGGAGATGGTAGTGTTCCCATCTACCTGCCAATCTTGTCCTCCCAATTGGTAGAGATTGCAGATTTGGGATATAATGTTGAGGAAGCTTTGATACAGCCACAGTGAGGTGGCGGTGGATGGAGTGAATATTTAAGATGGTCCGTGTAGTGCTAATCAAGCAGGCTGCTTTGTCAGGTGTGGTGTCATTAAATTATTAAATTACTAAAGTCACACTCATCCAACAACTGCAGAGGATTCCATCACTCACCCACGACCTTTGACCTTTAGATGATGAAAAGGCCTTGGAGAGTTAATTTCGAATTTCTTAGAATAAATCCCTGGTATATGATCAAGCGTATACCATGTGGGAAGCTAGTGAAGAAATTGCCGAACCCCTAGCAGAGATATTTGTGTCAACAACAGCCACGGGTGAGGGGCCAAAGACTGGAGAGTGGCTAATGTTGTGCCACTATTTAAGAAAAGCTTCAAGGAAAAGCCAGGGAGCTAAAGACCAGTGAACCGGACATCAGTGGTGGTTAAATTCATAGAATCGTAGAGTCATTAGAGTGTGGAAGTAGGCCATTTGGCCCATGAGTCCACACTGACTCTCTGAAAAGCATCCCATAAAGACCCATCCCTAGCCCTCTATTCTATACCTGTAACCCTGCATTTTCCATGGCTAATCCATCTATCCAGGACACTGGGCAATTTAGCATGACCAATTCATCTAATCTGCAAATCCTTGGACTGAGAGAGGAAACCAGAGCACCTGAAAGAAGCCCATGCAGACACAGTGAGAAAGTGCAAACTCCACACAGACAGTCGCTGAGGCTGGAATCAAACCCGGATCCGTGCTGCTGTGGGGCAGCAATGCTAGCCACTGTGCCATCCAGACTATTGGAGGGAATTCTGAGACACAGGATATACGTGCATTTGGAAAGGCAAGAACTGATTAGAGATAGTCAGCATGACTTTGTGCTTGGGAAGTCGTGTCTCACAAACTTGACTGAGTTTTTTTGAAGCGGTAACCAAGAAGATAAATGAAGGTGGACATTGTCTACATAGACTTTAGCAAGGCCTTCCACATGGTAGTCTAGTTAGTAAGGTTAGATCACATGGGATCCAGGGGGAGCTAGCCAACTGGATTCAAAATTGGCTTGATGGTAGGAGACGGGGTGGTGGTGTAGGGTTGTTATTCAGGGTGGAAGCTGTGACCAGCAGTGTGCCGCAAGGATTTCCATTGTTGTTCATCATTTATATGAACAATTTGTATGAAAATATAGGAGGTATGGTTCATAAGTTTACGGATGGCACCAAAAGATGTGCTATTGTAAACCGTGAAGAAGATTATCTAAGCAGAGAATGGGATGGTGATCAACTGGGCCACTGGGCTGAGGAATGGTAGATGGGGATTAATTTAGACAAATGTGAAATGCTGCATTTTAGTAAAATAAACCAGGGCAGGACTTACACAGTTAATGGTAGGGCCCTGCGTAGTGTTGTTAACAGAGAGACCTAGGGGTGCAGATACATGGTTCCTTGAAAGTGTCATCACAGTAGATAGGTTGGTAGACATTTGGCACGTTTGTCTTTATCGGTCAGAGTATTGAATATAGAAGTTGGAACATCATGATGCAGCTGCACAAGACATTGGAAAGGCCACATTTGGAATAACTACATACAATTCTGGTTGCCCTGCTACAGGAAGGATGTTATTAAAACTGCAAAAAAGATGATTTACAAGGATATTACCAACACTGCAGGGTTTGAGTAATAAGGGGAGGCTGGATAGGTTCGGACTTTTTCCCTGGAGCAAAGGAGACTGAGAGTTGACCTTATAGAGGTTTATAAAATCATGAGAGCCATAGACACAGTGAGCGGCCAAGGTCTTTTCCCCAAAATATGGGAGTGTAAAACTAGGGGGGATCAGTTTACGGTGAGAGGGGAAAGATTTAAAAGGGGCCTGAGGGGCAACATCTTCATACAGAAGATGGTGCGTGTATTGAATGAGATGCCAGAGGATGTGGCAGAGATGATTACAGTTACAACATTTAGAAGACATTTGGACAGGTACATGAATAGACAAGGTTTCAATGGTTTTGAGTGAAACTCGGGCAAATGGGTCTCGTTCGGTTGGATGAGTTGGGCGGGAGGATTTGTTTATGTGTTGTATGACTCTGGGTCAGAAAAAGAGTTATCTACTGTATAATTCTCAGCCTCTGAACCTCATGAAGTTGATAGTTTAGGGGAATGCAGCAATGGTAATGCCATTGAATGTCAAAGAGATGCAATTAGACTTTCCCTTGTTGGAGATGCTCATTGTGAAGCACTCAAGTGGCTCAAATGTTACTTCCCAGCTATTAGCCTCAGCCTGCATGCCATCCAGGTCTTGAATGCAAGCATAGACTGCTTCGTGACTCAGAAGTTGCGGGTGGAACTGAAAATTGGTGTCTTAACATTAAGCGTCCTTACTTTGAACTTCATGCTGGACAGATGATTATTTCATGAAGCAAATGAAGATGGTTGGATCAGGGACATTATCCTGAGAAACTCTTGCATTGCCCTGGGGCTGAAATAATTGGCCTCCAACGATTCCAGACATTGAAGAATTTAGGCCCAGATTCCCATTCACTTCATGTTTACTCAAGATACTTCATCAGTCAGTCAAATTCGGTCTCGATGTCAAAGACAGTCATTCTCACCTCTGCAGGAATTTAGCTTAGCGTTCATTTTTGCAACTGGGTAATTCTGGCAGAAGCTGATTTGAATGAGTAAGTGTCATTTAATAATGATGATATTTTCCATTTCTTTAATAATAAGAAGGAGATTGCTAGGGCAGTAACCTGATGAATTGGACGTGTGAACAGAACATATAGAATCATAGTCAGAGATTCATAGAAATGTACAGCATGGAAACAGACCATTCTGTCCAACTTGTCCATGCCGACCAGATCTCTCAACCTAATCTAGTCCCATTTGCTTTCTGGGCAATTTTCCATTGTCATTTAGGTGCCAGTGTTGTCACTATGTTCACACAGCTTGGCTGGAGGTATGACTAGCCCTGGAGCACAAGTCAGCTGTATTGCAGTAATGATATTGTTGGCTCTCATAGCCTAGGCGAGTCTTTATATCTAGCAATTTCTTGACGTCACATGACGTGAATCATGTTTATTGAGATCTAAATTTTGAGAGGATGGGGACCTCAGGAGGAAACTGATTCTATCTTATTTTGTACTTTGGCAGTATGTCCTCATTGTGAAATGGGTCTTTATGTAATGTTGCAAAACACAGATTCTAAATTGTAAAAATGCTTCTGTAAACTTTGTCTTATCTCTTTGCAATTCTTTGATACTATAAACTTATTCTTATATCCAAGTTTTTAAAAATCACTCCATTGATAAGAAATTCAAATGGAACACAGGCTGTTGGCTGTCTAACTCCAGTGAGGCAGAGTTTCTTATTAAAGGAATCAATTTTTCTGCCTCCAGATTTGCGAAATGGTTAATTGTTTTAAAATCTCTCTCTGGGTTAAGCAGCAGTATATAGTCATAGAGTCATACAGCACGAAAACAGATCCTTCAGTCCAACTCATTCATGCCAACCAGATATCCCAAACTAAACTAGTCCCATTTATCTGCATTTCACCTATATCCTTCTAAACCTTTCCTATTTATGTACCCGTCCAAATGTCTTTCAAATGTTGGAACTATATTTGCGTCTGCCACTTCCTCTGGCAGTTCATTCCACGTATGACCCACCTCTGTGTGAAGCAGTTGCTCCTCGGATCCCTTTTAAATCTTTCTCCTCTCACCTTAAACTTATGGCCTCTAGTTTTGAATGCCCCTACCCTCGGGAAAAGACGTTTGCTATCACTTATCTATGCCCCTCATGATTTTATCAACCTCCCACGCTTCAGTGAAAAAAGTCCCAGCCTATCCAGTCTCTCATTGTCACTCAAATCCTCCGGTCTTGGTAACATCCTTGTAAATCTTTTTTGTACCCACTTTAATTTAATAATATCCTTCCTATTGCAGGATGACCAGAACTGTACATAGTACACCAAAGTGGCCTCATCAACATTCTGTACAACCACAACATGATGTCCCAACTCCTATATCTCGGCACATCTGATAGTAATAAATTAAATTAAATGGGGGGGGGCAAGGTTTGAGTTGAGGGGTTTGAGCAAGTATGATGGGGGAGGGAACTCTAGTCGCCCTACTGTAGGAAGAATATTATTAAATTGGAGAAATTTCCACACTGAAGTTAACATTCGCCAAGGTCCTCAGGTCACAACATTGGGAAATGGTTGCTGCCTCTCACCAATGGATCTTGATGCTGCTCATGACAGTAGCAATCGGGTTCCACGAAGAAACAGTGTTAATGGGTTTATGATGATTTTGGTGAATAACATACAAGAGACCCTGGCAAATTCTGATGTTTAAAGCTTTGTATTAAGACAACGACAAAGTTTGTCTTGGACTGTGGAATTTGGTATTTAGAGTCATAGAGATGTACAGCACCGAAACAGACCCTTCGATCCAACTCATCCATGATGACCAGGTATCCCAATTCAATCTAGTCCCACCTGCCAGCACCCGGCCCATATCCCTCCAAACCCTTCCTGTTCATATACCCATCCAAATGCCTTTTAAATGTTGCAATTGTAATTAAATTGCAATTATTAATGTAATTAATTATTTAATTAAAATTAATTCAATTCATGGCCCTTTTTGTTAAACTATGATATGATTCTTAATGAGAGAGTTTAATCGAAATATTGTTTCATTAACATAATTAAACCATAATTAAACTCAAAGTATGTTTTCTAGCTGCAAATGTTTAGTTATCAGAAAAATTATTTGACTTCAGGAATGGAACTGTAATTAATTGTCATATGTAATCTTCGAACCATGGTTACTGGGATTCTGCTGCTGTAAACTAATAGTATAAGGGGAGGCTTCAAATCATTCAAACCTGCTGATACCTGTTTATGTGTAGAGTTGGCAGACGCAGATGTGAGTTATCTGTTGTTTGATCTGATCAGGTGGAGCCAACAGAGTTAGAAGTGTACTGAGTGCATGCTCTTGTCTTTATTGAGAAAAATGTTGTTTTTAATGGCAGCAGAATTTGAGTAACACATTAAAACATTTTTCATGGAATTATATCAAAGTTGCACCTTATTTTGTTTCCGCTGATATTGAACTGAATTGTACGTGTTATCAAAGCATGTTGGGTTCCACCATATGCCTGGTTAAGGGAAAGCTGAGGGTACTTTCCATCCAGCCTGATAAAAAGTGTTTGAAATCTGTTGCCATGTTGACTCATTTTCTGTTGTGACTTACTTAGCAACCAGGTCAAAGAGGATGATTTGCATTAAAAATATCCATGGTCAGAGACAATTTGACTGTTCCTACAGATTTCAAACCACAAACCACGAAACATTTGCCGACTACAGCAACAGTATTTTGCAAGTCAAAGTAATCGCTAATTTGGAATTCTGCTTTAGTTTTGTTCAGAGACCTCTGAGTTGACAAATGTCCAGTTACTTCTATGTACCATTCACCCCACGTTTCTATTTGAAATTCCCTGTTATAAATTGGGGACTTTCTTGCTTTTCTAATAGCAAGTGCTGAATAAACTTCCAGCTTCCTGAACTAACCCTGGTGGCTTTTGAGATTTGTATTAAATTGTTGTCAATTTTATAGTGTAGAATGGAATTGCATGAATTTGTCTGAACGTTCATATATGTGAGACCATTGCAGCAAGAGGAGACCTTTAACTTCTTTATTAAAGTGGGTTTGAGACCACATTCCAGAGTCAAAAGCCTATTTGAACACACAGTCCCTCTCTTAGTCTTTAAGACACCAAAATAGAGATATTTGGCCACAGGATTACATTTCCTCCCTCCCATTTCTTTCAAGGACTTTATTCAATTCTTTCACTTTCTTCATGTCCATTGCATCCATTTTGACAATGTCATTTTCCATAACATTGCTTCAGATGTCATCTTTTTTCTTCAACAAAACACTCTCCTTCGTGGTTGACAGACCCCTCCACTTTGTCCAGGGCTTTTCTTACCCAACCCTCCCAGAATCATGACCAGAACTATCATAAATTTCACTTATCCACACCTTCCACCCCACCAGCCCTCACATTCAAAGGGTCATTCTTCAACATGCCTGTCAGCTCCACCAAGATGCTGCAATTAAATGCATATTCCTCTTCCCTTGCCTCTCAGTACTCTGAAGGCATCATTCCCTTTGTGACATTCTGGTCACCACCCCTACCACACCCCTCTCAGCAAACTCTCCTCTTCCCACTGCAGCTTTCCTACTGTAAGCACAGCAGAGTTACATCCTGTGTATCTTTCACTTGTACCCTTCACACCAATCATTCCTTCCTGCAGCAATAATAATTTGGATGTACTCCAATTATTACACCTTAAACGTTACTTATGGGTTACGTTGTGGAGACCAAGTGCAAATCAGTGATAAGTTTGTGGGAGAGGTGCAATTCAGTCCATAAGCAAGACCCTGAGCTTCTGGTCACTTGCGTTTTTAATTGTTCACTCGCTGATCACTCCTACACTGTTCTAACTAAGTTTAACAGATGTCTTTATCACCTTGACATTTTACAGCATTCTGGACACAACAATTTCATCATATCATACCCCCAACATTGTCCTGTTCTGAGAAAAAGAGTCATTGCCCTGAGATATTCTCTCTCGCTCAACAAGTGCCATCTGTCCTTAGTATTTCCCCCATCTCTTTTTAAATCACATTTCTAGCATCTTCACTATTTTGCATGTGCTGATTTAGACAAGATTGAAAGTGAGTCTTGAGTTTATAAATGTTCGACATGACAGGGCTATGCCTCCAAGTGGAGACCAGAGCCTGCGACACAATGTTAAGTTGTTTGCACTTATAAGCAGATATTTTACAAGCAATGTTTTGGCACTTAATTGAACAATCTTCAACATTGGAACTGCATCCAGTTCTCTTCCTCTGAATCAGCAGCAATATGCAATGAGAGTATTATATGGCTTGAAAGCGACCACAATAAATTGGCCACTGCATTTACAAGGTAATTGTCTGGTATAAAATAATGACTTGTGGTATAACTATATCATGTTAGTGGTGCCAGGGGAATGTTGCCAAATATATCAAGGCCTTGGTCAGAGGAGATTAACTGAAATGACACCGGGAATAACACATTGCAGTTATGCAAAGAGATTGAAGTCCTGGACGGAGAACAGTAAGAATTGATTTAATGAAGGTGTACAAAATCAATTAGGGGTTTTGGTAAAGTGAATGAAGAGAGTTTGTTTCTAGTGGCAGAAGGTTCAATAACTAGTGGACGCAGTTTGAAGGTGTCACAATACTGGTGGGAAAACCATTTAAATCGAACTTTTAAAAAATTACTGAATGAATCATAAATGAAGGAATTACCAACAAAATTACATTTTTCATAACTTCAACATGAATCAGCAGCAGCGTAAATTAAACATGAATTGACCGGCAAGCTATACCTCAAATAAAAAGGTAGATTTCTCTCTGAATAGTTGGTACAATAAAGATATATTTCCAGCCACTGTACTCCTTACCGAATGTGGTATGATATAGCTACTCAGTTCAACAGGATCGTTGTGAATCTAACAGCAGCTTTCAACTCCGAACTCCATTATCAATAGCACGGCACGCTTCTACACATCCTCTTTCCCTTGGGTCTCGACAATCCCTGTAGTACAACTTTCTGTAGGTTCTTTCAGCAGACCAAACAATAACACCCCACTTTACGATTTAGTCACTTCTGGTATAACAGCCAGTTCTTTAATATCTATGGACTTCAGGGCATTGCACCCTAGGAACCAGTATGCGCAGTGCCTTGAAGAAGTTTTGTCTCCTTTTCTGTCTTTTTCCTGAGAGATTGAAGATTCTCACAAGAATTCTGAGTTCCTTTTCCGGTCCCTATCTGCAGTTATGTGCTGAACTCATACTGTCTTCAGCTCTTCTTTTGTGTTTGTGAGAATCTGAAACCTCAGTATAGGCTGAGTTAGAACATGAAAACTCATGACCTATGCCTATGTGACAATGCAGCTAGTCACGTAGGCGCAGGGAACCATTTTGTCTCTAGCTGCATTAGTCGCATAGGCATAGGTCATGAGTTTCCATTTTCCAACTCAGCCTGTATTCTGTTCTAATTCAGCCTATATTCAGGTTGCAGACTCTCATCTGTAGCTCTTTTTTGAGGCTGCCCACATGGCCTCCTTATCTTAACTTCCCTTATGTTGGTATTGCTTCCAGGTTAAGGATCGCAGGTTGTATGATAAAAATTTCTTATTAAAGGGAATTATAATCAATCACCTTACAATTAATTTAAACTCTTAAAATCCCATTTCAAACATTGTTAAAGCCAACTAGTTATTCCATAAACATTATAAAGAACTCTCAAATATTCCTTGCTATCCTGCCCCTAATCAAATATTGTCTCAAAAGCAGTAGCCTAAAGACCCAGAATTGAGGTATTTTGTTTTAGTGCAGAAGATTAAATTGATCTGGAAAGCATTGACTAACAGGGCAGCGGAACTGGATTCAGATTACTTTCGAAAGATAATTGGATAAATACTTGGGAAAGATATATAGGTCGATGGTGAAATAGCAGGGGTGTGTTACAAATTGGACAGCTCTTTCACAGAGTTGACCTAGACAGAATGGCCTCCTACAACTGTAGGATAACCACAGGAATTGTTTTGAAATTACATCAACATCACTTCACTGCTAGTACAGCATTTTGGTGGCCTGAAGTACATTGGCCTCTCGCTGCGACATGTGAAAGTGAAATGTGGGTTTTCCTGACTGTCAGTCTAACAAAAGGCAGTCATTTTACTTTGAGGTGGTGAAATACGTTCGGGTTATTACAGCTTGCAACTCGAGAACAATATAAAAGTGACCTAATTATCTCTCTGGTGGGGTCTGCTATTAGCCACGATTGACAGAAAGATCACAGGGAATAATGAAAGCTGTTTCAGTTCCTTTCTGTAAGGTGATTCTGGTGTAACACGTGCTCCCACAAAAGTTTTTAAACTAAAAGGATTTCTCTTCATATTTGTTGTGAAGAAACTAGTTTCTGATATATATCTGTATTAGTACAAGAAGCAGCCCTATGTTCTAAACCTGTATGTTTTCTGACTCACTTTAACTTGTCTGGACTGGTAGGGAAGCTCCTCTGACACTCTGGTTCAGAATATCTGTTTATTTTAATTGTGAGACAGTATGTGACAAAGTGCACTTGAAATTATGCTGGAAGCAGATTCAGTAGCAACATTCAAAGGGGAATTGGACGAATGCTTGTAGAGAGGAAGTTTGGAAGTGCTATGGGGAAAGATCAGGTTGTGGGATGGAACAACTCAGATTTATGAACTGCTGGGATTTATGATTCTCATCTCGATGTTGAGTATCAGTCAACAAGTGGTGTGGAAGATATTCTTAAAATGTATTTGCCTCAGAAGGTAATCATAAGTAAAAGTTGGAAAATTGTGTGAATTAAATGTTGTCATACACCTCTCACTGCAGTGTGCATTAAGAACAATGACAAATTAAAAATGTCAACATTTGAACATTTTGGTAGCTCTGCAGAAGAGTCCTTGATGGTAGAAGCAATGGGGGTGTAGGTTTGCTCGCTGAGCTGTAGGTTTGATATCCAGACGTTTGATTATCTGGCTAGGTAACATCATCAGTGGCGACCTCCAAGTGAAGCGAAGCTGTTGTCTCCTGCTTTCTATTTATATGTTTGTCCTGGATGGGGTTCTTGGGGTTTGTAGTGATGTCATTTCCTGTTTGTTTTCTGAACGGTTGATAGATGGTATCTAAATCTATGTGTTTGTTTATGGCGTTGTGGTTGGAGTGCCAGGCCTCTAGGAATTCTCTGGCATGTCTTTGCTTAGCCTGTCCCAGGATAGATGTGTTGTCCTAGCAGGAGACAACAGCTTCACTTCACTTGGAGGTTGCCACTGATGATGTTACCTAGCCAGGTAATGAAACATCTGGATATCAACCTACAGCTCAGTGAGCAAACCTACACCCTAAACCTCAACCTGAGGTACAAACCTTCACAAACCTGGTAGAAGCAATGAAATGATAACACACATCTTATCCCATTGTATATTTTGGCAGTTCTGAAAGTATACTTTTCCAAGCCCAGATTAGTTTGGCTGCAAGTTAATGATTAACACAGAAATACGGAATTGTTCCAACACAGTAAGAGACCATTTGGCCCATTGTCTCTGCATTGGCGTTCCAGAGGAACAAGTTACTTAATGCCGTTCCCCATCAATTTGACTTTTGAATACCTCAATAAACTGGTCTCCACTACACATTCCAGATCCCAACTATGTTCCTTGAGGTTGTAGATTTATAATATAGATTTGCTTCCTTTTTTATCAATACTGTTATCTTTCTTAATGTTTTTATTACTGCTTTTTGACTTAGTATCTGCCTGCTGAGGAAAACATTGTTATTTAGATTGGTTATTTGTGATTTAAATTGTCTACACTATTATAACAGAAGTGAATGGGAAAACTTTGCTTGATTGTATTTCATAGAAACATAGAAAATTGGAGCAGGAATAGGCCATTCAGCCCTTTGGTGCAGCTACACTGTTAAATATGACCATGGCTGATCAGTCCCCTGTTCCCATGTTCTCCCCATAACCTTTAATCCCTTGAATCCTAAAAACTCTATCTAACTCCTTGAAAACATTTATTATTTTGGTCTCAATTGCTTTCCGGTGCGAAGAATTCGACTCTCTTGATGAAGAAATATTCTTGTATCAGTGCTTAATTTTGAATCCAATTTGAAATGAGAGGGAGTTCATTAAGCTACAGTCGATAAATATTTCAATATCAGGTAGTGTTATGGGCAAAGGTAATATAAAACTATACAAGGTATTTGTCAGACCACACCTACAGTACTGCGAACAGTTTGGTCCTCTTCTCTATGGACAGATACACTGGCATGTGAAGCAGTCCATGGCAGTTTCACTAGGTTGGTGCTGGACATGGAGGCATCCTCCTTTAAGGAGAGCTTGGCTTGGTTGGTCATGCACTCATTAGAATTATTGAAGCGTACAAGATTCTCAGGGGATTTGACAAGGTAGATGCCGAAAGGGAGAACCTAGGACAAGAGGGAGTAACAGCAGAGTAAAGACTTGTATCATTAGGACAGGGATGAGGAGCAATCTCTTCTCTCTCGGGGCAGTGAACCTGTGGAATTCTTTATTGGAGACAGCCACAGAATGTCTGGGTCATTAAGTATGTTCAAGGCTGAGATGGACAAACTTTTAATCAGTAAGGGGTTGGTTCAAGAATTATGGGAAAGGCAGGAAAGTGCAGTTGAGGATTTCAGAACAGTCATGATCTCATCAAATGACAGAGTAGACTCGATGGACTGAATGGTCTACCTTTGCTCCTGTTGATGCATGTACACTAGATTTTAGTAAGATGATGGTATTTAACAGAGGTGACTACAGAATGTAATAAATTAAATAGTAGTTTGCAGCTGGTAAAGCCTTTTACCATTGCTTTGATCAATTGCTGATCTGACCCCCAGTCTAGGTGCATGGTAAACTTTCCTGATGGGACATTCTGAGCATTACTGACTCCTGATGACCGATCATTAGTTTGCTGAGGTACTTAAATCGGGAAGTTTGCATTTCTCTATCCTAAGAAGGTAATTTTGAAAATCATTAGTCAAATTCATTAAGGCTGGTAAAGCAAAAATGCTAATTGAAAATGAATAGTTGATACAAATGTAGTTAGCCATCTAGAACATTTGGCTGCTCCTGGGTAAAATTTGGAGTGGATTAACATTACAGGTAGTATGGAGCTATTTTGTTAGTTTGGTAATTTGTGGCTAAATTGTTTGTTATAGCGGATCTGAATAGGAATACTTTGCTTGATCTCATTTCAGTGCTTAATTTTCAATCCTAATTGAATCAAGTACACGTTCATTACACTACAGTCACAACAATATCAAATGTCACCTTGTGCATTGAAGAGATAAAGCTACTTACCTGAAAATAAGAAATGGTGTTTACTTTAGTGATTTATACTTTTGCTTAAACTAAGTTCCTGAATGGATTATCTTTGGGCATTTTGCAGGAATTATGGTAGAATAAGCCGATATGGATTGCTCATTAGATCAAACATACAGAAGAAAATTCAATTTATGCAGATATTGGAGGAAACATCTTAATGCTGAAATCTGAAATTGTTAAATGTTCATCAACTTTTGGTTCAAGTATGTCATAGATTTCCTCATTTAGCTTCTTTTTCTGATGAGTTATCTCAAACCATCTCTGAAAGTCCAGAGATTTGTTCAGAGTTCTTGTACCGCTTTAAAATTCTCTGTTATCTAATATCCCAGTAACAAAAGTCTTTTGCCCGAAAAGTCGATTTTCCAGCTCCTCGGATGCTGCCTGACATGCTGTGCTCTTCCAGCACCACTCTAATCTCCAGCATCTGCAGTATTCACTTATGCCTATCTGCCAAGACAAACTGGCCTTTCTTGTGTCTCTGTGATGGTGTGGCTGACCCTTTGTAAAGATCAGCATATTTCAACATTTTGTCTAGTCCATGCAAGTTTCCAATAATGTGGCTCTGACTTGCTTTGTACATACGCTTCAAAGCCTTTTCTGAACTGAAATGGCTGCTAGTCACTCGACAGACTCTTTCGAATTCCTGAGGAAGAATATTGCGTGCTTCCTTTATCAAGTTCACTGTATGCATAAGTCGAGAAAAGTCTCCTCTTTATCTTTGAAACATTTTCAAGTAAATGACGTATGAGCAGATCTTGTGGTGAAGTTGGTGATGGGTTTGAGCTGAAAATGTGTTGCTGGAAAAGCGCAGCAGGTCAGGCAGCATCCAAGGAACAGGAGAATCGACGTTTCGGGCATAAGCCCTTCTTCAGGAATGAGGAAAGTGTGTCCAGCAGGCTAAGATAAAAGGTAGGGAGGAGGGACTTAGGGGAGGGGCGTTGGAATTACGATAGGTGGAGGGAGGTCAAGGTGAGGGTGATAGGCCGGAGTGGGGTGGGGGCGGAGAGGTCAGGAAGAAGATTGCAGGTTAGGAAGGCGGTGCTGAGTTCGAGGGATTTGACTGAGACAAGGTGGGGGGAGGGGAAATGAGGAAACTGGAGAAATCTGAGTTCATCCCTTGTGGTTGGAGGGTTCCTAGGCAGAAGATGAGGCGCTCTTCCTCCAACCGTCGTGTTGCCATGGTCTGGCGATGGAGGAGTCCAAGGCCCTGCATGTCCTTGGTGGAGTGGGAGGGGGAGTTAAAGTGTTGGGCTACGGGGTGGTTGGGTTGGTTGGTCCGGGTGTCCCGAGGTGTTCTCTGAAACGTTCCGCAAGTAGGCGGCCTGTCTCGCCAATATAGAGGAGGCCACATCGGGTGCAGCGGATGCAATAGGTGATATGTGTGGAGGTGCAGGTGAATTTGTGGCGGATATGGAAGTGTCCCTTGGGGCCTTGGAGGGAAGTAAGGGGGGAGGTGTGGGCGCAAGTTTTGCATTTCTTGCAGTTGCAGGGGAAGGTACCGGGAGTGGAGGTTGGGTTGGTGGGGGGTGTGGACCTGACGAGGGAGTCACGGAGGGAGTGGTCTTTTCGGAACGCTGATAGGGGAGGGAAATATATCCCTGGTAGTGGGGTCCGTTTGGAGGTGGCGGAAATGACGGTGGATGATACGTTGTACATGGAGGTTGGTGGGGTGGTAGGTGAGGACCAGTGGGGTTCTGTCCTGGTGGCGGTTGGAGAGGCGGGGCTCAAGAGCGGAGGAGCGGGAAGTGGAAAAGATGCGGTGGAGGGCATCGTCGACTACGTCTGGCGGGAAATTGCGGTCCTTGAAGAAGGAGGCCATCTGGGTTGTACAGTTTTGGAACTGGTCCTCCTGGGAGCAGATGCGGCGGAGACGAAGGAATTGGGAATATGGGATGGCGTTTTTACAGGGGGCAGGGTGGGAAGAGGTGTAGTCTAGGTAGCTGTGGGAGTCGGTCGGTTTATAGTAAATGTCCGTGTCGATTCGGTCACCCGAGATAGAAATGGAAAGGTCTAGGAAGGGGAGGGAGGAGTCTGAGACGGTCCAGGTGAATTTGAGGTCGGGGTGGAAGGTGTTGGTAAAGTGGATGAACTGTTTAACCTCCTCGTGGGAGCACGAGGCAGCACCGATACAGTCATCGATGTAGCGGAGGAAAAGATGGGGAGTGGTGCCAGTGTAGCTGCGGAAGATGGAGGAAGTTGGAGGAAGTGGGAGGATTGGAAAGAGAAGTTGTTCAGGGTGAGGACCAGTTCAATCAGTCGAAGGAGGGTGTCGGTGGAAGGGTACTGGTTGGTACGGCGGGAAAGGAAGAAGCGGAGGGCTTTATGTCCTTCGTGATGGGGGATGGAGGTGTACAGGGACTGGATGTCCATGGTGAAGATAAGGTGTTGGGGACCGGGGAAGCGAAAATCATGGAGGTGGAGGGCGTGGGTGGTGTCCCGAACGTAGATGGGGAGTTCTTGGACTAAGGGGGACAGGACCGTGTCGAGGTATGCAGAGATGAGTTCGGTGGGGCAGGAGCAGGCTGAGACAATGGGTCGGCCGGGGCAGTCAGGTTTATGGATTTTGGGCAGGAGGTAGAAACGGGCGGTGCGGGGTTGTGGGACTATGAGGTTGGAGGCGGTGGATGGGAGATCCCCTGAGGTGATGAGGTTATGGATGGTCTGGGAGATGATGGTTTGGTGGTGGGAGGTGGGGTCATGGTCAAGGGGGCAGTAGGAGGAGGTGTCCGCGAGCTGGCGTTTAGCCTCCGCGGTTTTCCCCTGAGGTGATGAGGTTCTGGATGTTTCCCCTGAGGTGATGTTTGCAAGGCTCTGTCTTTGAGCCAGAAGGCGCAGGTTCAAGTCCAATCTGCAAGACGTCTTGGCCCAAGAAGGTGTGTTAACAGCCCAGCCAAGCAGGTTGACAATTAATTCGTAAATCTTTCCAATGCACGCAATAGCGGGTGGTAAGAGTGGGAGAGATTCCTGGCCAATCACGTGATACATAGAATTCGAAGCCTCAGTAATCTCTATCCATAACTTCAGGCTGTGTTGCCATGGGAACTCTGGCTCCTTCAATGAGTTTGTGGTAATGGGGAGAAAAGCAGTTAGTATGATTGACAGACTCGGCAGGATAGCCAGCGTGGATCAGATTGGTGCCAACAACAGATTGTTGGATCCCCGTTCCAGCTTGGGGGGTTGATTCAGGATCTGTCTCCTTGCCCCTCCTGTGGTGGGGATTGCAGTTCTGTGGGTCAGACCTGCTTCAGGCAGAGAACCTGAGAAGAAGAAAATACCATTGTTAAACTGTAATGTGGACAGAAATGTGCAACGCTCTTATTTGACCAGATACTTGGGTGGAACATTCTGTCGGAGATACCCACTTTGCCAAACCCATATCTCATTGAAAGACTCTTATTTGAAACACAGGCCTGGGTATGAAGATGAGGTACTCTAACCACAGTCCTTTCTCTTGAAATTTTACTTTAACGTACATTGTAATGTGATAAATAAAGCAATCAGGGAGAATTACTTTCTCAGTGTGTCAGTGATGCAGCCAGAAAACAGAGTTAGAAAAATACCTTTCATCAGGTTGTTGGGACAGTATGTGTTAACTGAGTCAGCATATTGTATTCTGCTTCCACTGGTATCTGTGGACTTCCTGCAGAAATCCGGCAATCACAATCCTGTCCATGTAACATTACCCGATGCAGTAACCCCCCCCCCCCCCTCCATTTTGAAAGGAACAGGATAATTTTGTTTACATTGAAAGACCTTTTCAAAGGTGGTTTTGAGTCTTAGCCAGAAACATTCATGTAATCCTCAAACACACTAGGGGTTATTTGTTGTTGAAGGGCTCACTTAAGTAATTCGGGAATAAATCCAGGTGCTTGAAGTCCTTGATCATAAGCTGATAGAGGATGGTTAAAAATGGCCATTACTTGACCCTTTCCCACCAGTCTTTCATAGCTTGGAGGGAAGACTACATGAGTTGGAAACAAAGCAATGAAATAATGTCAGCTGAGCAATGGTTCACATTTGATATTTATGCATTTTCAGCAGGTGTAAATACCATCCTGACGAATCCTTTTCCTTTATTTCATGGAGTCAATGTCTCAAAATTTACAACATGAAGCGAGTGTGATGGAGGAAAACCAGTAGCAGCACTGAAATGTTACGGAATCTTCTTTAATATGGCTCCTGTTTTACATTGAACTTTAATGATGATTTGCTTTGTTACTTAAGCAGAATCTGCAGTTGAGGGATGCTGAGAGGTTTAGAGAGTGAATTCAATGTTCAATGTCTCAGTAGCTAAAAGCCTGTCCACCGGTGGTGAAATGAATCAAAAATAAGGGATGCACAAGAAACCGGAATTGGGGAAATTTAAAAATGTTGGCGATTTTAGGATTGGAAGAGATTTCAGATAAGGTGGTATGAGAGACCAGTACCCAACATTGCAGTTATTAGGCAGACTCATTCACGGATAGAAGTTATATTGCATGTTATGTATTTATCTCAATGCGAGTTTGAACAAAGATTTATCCACAGTTTTATAAGGGACCATTGTAATGATACGAAAAAGCAGCAATAATGTAGCTGTTTCATATCAGTTCATTAGTGTGCGCAACATTGAACAAAGCAAGTTATTTTATCAGACTCTGGTATGTGTGCTTGAGCAGTCAGTACATCTCAAAACAAGCTTTGATATTTTCTAAGGAGAAAGTCTCAGTTTTGATAGGTTACCCTTGAATAAGGCATGACTTTGTGCTGTGCTATGCAATGTCAGGAGAGTCAGGAATTCCACAGATTTATAGCAGGAAGTTGTTGGAGGCTGGATCGTTGAGAAATAGAGATTTTTTAATCCGTAAGGGACTGGAGGGTTGTGGAGAAAAGGCAGCAGAGTGGAGTTGAGAATCATCAGGTCAGCTATGATCTCATTGAATAGTGGAGCAGGGCTGAATGGCCTACATTTCCTCCTAGATCTTGAGGTTTTATGATTAGATTAGATTAGATTACTTACAGTGTAGAAACAGGCCCTTCGGCCCAACAAGTCCACACCAACCCTCCGAAGAGCAACCCACCCAGACCCATTCCCCTACATTTACCCCTTCACCTAACACTACGGGCAATTTAGCATGGCCAATTCACCTAACCTGCACATCTTTGGACTGTGGGAGGAAATAGGAGCACCCGGAGGAAACCCACACAGACACGGGGAGAATGTGCAAACTCCACACAGACAGTTGTCCGAGGCAGGAATTGAACCCGGGTCCCTGGTGCTGTGAGGCAGCAGTGCTAACCACTGTGCCACCGTGCCGCCCCTTATGTTTACGACATTGGCGTTTGTGCGGAATGATGATGGTTTAAACTGTTTATGTTCTGACCTATTTACAATTGCTATTTAGTAAGATTCTTTCATCACATCCCCGCACCTGAAGGATGTTAAATCATGCAATAAAACACAAGCATATTTCATCCTCACTAATGGACTGTCCCCTCTTTATAACTGAAATTGAGTGCATTTCCCATTGCTTTGGATAATGCATTGGAGTCCATTGGTGGTGTTCTGTAGGTAATATGTGGGGACCTGCAGGTTTTGAGCTTTGCTTGCTCCAGCTACCAATGGAGGTGTGCACTATATGTGTGACCTTAACCATTGGCAGAAATCCATGCATTGCAAAGTTATTTTGTTTTGTCTTTTTGATCGCTGACAGAGCTGTGTGGTTATTCTTACTAGGCAGAGATGTACAAGTTGGCTGGCTGTCTTCACAAAGAGAGAAGGCCGAGGGATGATTAGATTAGATTATTTAGATTAGATTAAATTACTTAGTGTGGAAACAGGCCCTTCGGCCCAACAAGCCCACACCGACCCACCAAGACCCATTCCCCTACATTTACCTAACACTATGGGCAATTTAGCATGGACAATCCACCTAACCTGCACGTTTTTGGATTGTGGGAGGAAACCGGAGCACCCGGAGGAAACCCACGCAGACACGGAGAGAATGTGCAAACTCCACACAGAGAGTCGCCTGAGGAGGGAATTGAACCCGGGTCTCTGGCACTGTGAGGCAGCAGTGCTAACCACCGTGCCGCCCACTGCCACCGTGAAATTGTTTAAAATGATGAAATGTTTTGATGGAGTGAACACACAGAGGAGGCTTCCACTTGCAGGAGAGGGAAAAGCTATGGGCCATCAACAGAAGATAGCAAACAAGAAATCCAGTAGGGAATTCAGAAGAAACTCCTTTATCGAGAGAGTGGTGAGAATGTGGAACCTGCCAAAGGTAGATTAGTAGGGCCATTCAGCTCCTTCAGCCTGCTTGGCCATTCAGTAATAATGTGGAGGTGCCAGTGTGGGACTGCGGTAGACAAGGTCAGAAGTCACACAACACCAGATTATAGTCCAAAAGGTTTATTTGAAATCGCAAGCTTTCAGAACACCGTTCCTTCACCGAATGAAGGATTAGTGCTCCAAAAGCTTATGATTTCAAATAAACCTGTTGGACTATAATCTGGTGTCGTGTGACCTTGGAAAACTCTGTTTGCTTGCCTTGGGCCCATAACCTTTGATACTCTTGCTTAATAAAAAATTGTATATCTCAGATTTAAATTTAATGATTTAGTTAGCATAGACTACCATTTGAGGAACAGCATTCCAAATCTCCACTAGTGTTTGCATGTAGAAGTGCTTTCTAACATCTCTCCTGCATAGCCTGGCCCTAATTCTTAGAATGTGCTCTATCATAGCGAATGGTTGAGGCTGATAGTACAGATGCATTTAAGGGGAAGCTGGATAAAGACGTGAGGAAATTAGTGGTTATCTTGGAAGAGGAAGGATGGGAGGAGCCTCCCACACAACATAACACTGGCACGTACCATTTGGACTGAACTGTCTGTGGTATGATTGATCTATAGTTATGTGCAACACTGTTGTAGCGTATTGACTGTACACTCATCGTCATGGACAGTCGCGTTCCCAGTTTGTATTTAATCATAATACATCTATTGTTGAGTGTAACCAATGAATGTTCTTTACTAATTTAAGTCTTTATGCAAGTTGTACACCTAGTGTAGCACTTAAGAAAAGATTTGTCCTCATTTTGTTCTTTACAAGAATAGGTAGATCAATGTTGAAAAGGTTAAATTTCTTTTAAATAAAACTCATTTGCATGCTGGATAGGTAAAAATCAAGAAGTCGTGTTCAAGCACCATAATGGGATATAGAGTCAGACCTTAGTTTTGCCTGGGTACGACACCAGCAACTGGGACTTGGTGTGCTCATTTTTGCCTCTAATGTCAACTGCTGGTGAACTTTGAGGGCAAATTCCGAGTATTGCACTGTAGCGACAATCATAAAATTTTTAATTTGTGTCTGGTTTTGCCATAGTATCTGGAAATGTGAACAGATTTCTGCCGGGAGCTCCCAAGCAATTCCCACTTTCTCCTACAGTTTGAAGCAGTGATGGCTGAATTGTTAAAAAGCTGCTTTTGCAGTATAATGAATATTGACTAACATACTAACTGGATATTGAACATGTCAACTAACTACAGAAATGCTTTCTTTACACTTGTCATAAAGGCTGACTTCGTTTAAATAGTGATTTAGAAGTCAAACAAAGTGACAGGCAGCCCCATAGAATTTAAAAATGTTTTAGATATGCACACGTGTCAAATTAACCTGCAATTAAAATGTAATGCAGCATTGTGACGGTGGAAGGAACCTGTCCAAGCATGTATTTATGCAAATACTGACTTGGATTTCATGCCCAACATCTCTCGCACTTTACTGATCAGCTTCTCCTTGTGATTATTACAGATTGGAGAAAAATAAAGGTGGGGGGGGGCAGTGTTGGAGTTTCTGGGAAAAGGAACTCACCCATTCTGAGAATGTGTTGGTAATATATTGATTGAAGTTAAAACTCCAGGCTCTGTTCCCTTCCAAGAAACCTTTATTGTTTCATGAGTTATAGCCTTGTAGATAGGGCACACTAGTTAGAAGCCTTTATTTACACAGGAAATTCAATGTGTGGGATAGGGCTGTTTTATGAGGAATGCAGCGTGGACCACATGAGTCAGCTTTTACGACATGAGTTTTCCTCTGACTAGTCATCTCATGCCTGAAGTCAGCCAGATGGGATGGGTGCCAGTGGCACCTTGCTGTCAGTATGGTTCTGTGGGGGCTGTCGTTCAGTAAGCCCCTGAATTGTACTGGATGGCTACCTACAGTTTTGTGGTTGGCAGCAGGAATTTTGTAGATCATTAATACCTCAAGGGAGAGAAAGAAGGAGCTTCCACAGGTATAATAGGAATGATTGATGGGCAAACCGAAATGCTTTACAAAATAGACAAACAGGAGTCTCGAGGAACGCAGTTTTGAAATTTTAATCACTGCTGCAATGTAGGGATACGTTTGGTGCCACTACCTTTCACATATATCAGTGTGTCCCATCTACAAGATGCAAGGTTCCTTCAACAGCACCTGCCAAATCTCTGACTTCTACCATAAGTGCAGCAGGAAAATGCAAACTTCACCACTTTACAAGTTCCTCTCCAAGCCACTCAGCATCCTGACTAGGAATGTTTTCGCTATTCTTTCACTGTTGCAGGATAAGAATTCTGGCATCCTTTCCCTGTCAGCATTGTGCCATGCACCTTTCCCCCAATGGACTACAGCATTTCAAGATGGCAGCTTACCTTCACCACCTCAGGGGTAATAAAGGATGGGCAGTAGATAGCCAGAGATATCTACTTCCCATTAACTAATAAATTAAATAAAACATAAAACACTTCCAGTCTAACTGAGTAGGTTTCAGGATGTTTTTAGATTGTGTGAACCTTCTCTCCCCCTTTGCATTAAATGTAGATCAAACTTTGCTTCAATATGAATGCTCCTCACCAATAACTTCTATATGTTCCACCTGGATTGCTCTTATGGTATTTCTGAGCGAGGTCTCAAACTTTAAATCCAATTATGATTGGATCTTCTGTGTGTAGTCTTGTGTTCTGTTTAGTGGTATCTGGTTAGGTGCCTGACAGTTTGAAAGTTCCTTTCCACTGCCAACTGTCATGGTTTGGATTGGCATGCCTCTCCACAAAGTAAATAAACCCACCCCAATCACCTAATACTCCATATAAATGAATTAATTTGGAAGGATTATGGTTTTGTGCAAGGAAATTCGCATCTCTCAAACTTCAATGAGTGTTTTGAGGATGTAACCAAGACAACTGATGAGGGCAGAGCAGTAAAAACTGTTTACATGGACTTTAGTAAAGCTTTTAGAGTCATAGAGATGTACAGCATGGAAACAGACCCTTCGTCTGACCCGTCCATGCCAACCAGATATCCCAACCCAATCTAGTCCCACCTGCCAGCACCCAGCCCATATCCTTCCAAACCCTTCCTATTCATCTACCTATCCAGATGCCTTTTAAATGTTGCAGTTGTACTAGCCTCCACCACTTCCTCTGGCAGCTCATTCCACACACGTGCCACCTTCTGTGTGAAAAAGTTGCCCTTAGATCCCTTTTATATCTTTCCCCTCTCACCCTAAACATATGCCCTCTAGTACTGGATTCCGCCACCCCAGGGAAAAGACTTTGTCTATTTATCCTATCCATGCCCCTCATAATTTTGTAAACCTCTATCAGGTCACCCCTCAACCTCCGACACTCCAGGGAAAACAGCCCCAGCCTGTTCAGCCTCTCCCTGTAGCTCAAATCCTCCAACCCTGGTAACATCCTTGTAAATCTTTTCTGAACCCTTTCAAGTTTCACACCATCTTTCCAATAGGAAGGAGACCAGAATTGCACTCAATATTCCAACAGTGGCCTAACCAATGTCCTGTACAGCCGCAAGATGACCTCCCAACTCCTGTACTCAATACTCTGACCAATAAAGGAAAGCATACCAAACGCCTCCTTCACTATCCTATCTACCTGCGACTCTACTTTCAAGGGAGCTATGAACCTGCACTCCAAGGTCTTTTTGTTCAGCAACACACCCTAGGACCTTACCATTAAGTGTATAAGTCCTGCTATGATTTGCTTTCCCAAAATGCAGCATCTTGCATTTATCTGAATTAAACTCCATCTGCCACTTCTCAGCCCATTGGCCCATCTGATCAAGATACCGTTGTAATCTGAGGTAATCTTCTTCGTTGTCGGCTACACCTCCAATTTTTATGTTATCTGCAAACTTACTGACTGTACCTCTTATGCTCACATCCAAATAATTTATATAAATGCTTTAGAAGAAGTGGACCCATCACCGATCCTTGTGGCACTCCACTGGTCACAGGCCTCCAGTCTGAAAAACAACCCTCCACCACCACCCTCTGTCTTTTATCTTTGAGCCAGTTCTGTATCCAAATGGCTAGTTCTCTTTATATTCCATGAGATCTAACCTTGTTCTGCATGTTAGACTAATTAGTAAAGTTAAATCTCATGGGGTTCAGGGTGAGCTTGACAGTTGGGTACAAAATTGGCTTAATGGCAGGAGACAGAGTGATGGTGGATTGTTTTTGGGACTGGAGTCCTGTGATCAGTGGTGTTCCATCGGGATCAGTGCTGGGTCCACTCTACCATGTCCTTTTTATAAATGATTTTGATCAAAATATAGAAAGCATGATTATTAAATTTATGATAATACTAAGATAGGTTTTGGGCATAAGAAGGGCTTATGCCCCAAGCGTCGATTCTCCTGCTCCTTGGATGCTGCCTGACCTGCTGTGCTTTTCCAGCAACACATTTTTTAGATAGGTGGTATTGTTGACAGTGAAGAAGGTTATCTAAGAATACAAAGAGATCTTGATCAATTGAGTCAATAGATTGTAGAGTTTAATTTGGCGAGCTATTACATTTTGGTAAAACAAACAAATATAATTAAAAGTTGGGCCTTGAATAGTATTGTAGAGCAGAGCTTCAGGTGCAAAATTCTTTGAAGTTTGCATCTCAAGTACATAAGGTGATTTGTTTTCAATGCTCAGACCTTTGATTAGAGGAGTTGGGATGTTTTGTTAAGGTTGTACAGGACATAGATGAGGCCTCTTCTGAAGTATTGTGTCCAGTTCTGGTCTCCCTGTTATAGGAACGATATTGTTAAACTGGAGACTGGTCAGACAGATTAGCCAGGATGTGCCAGGAATGGAGGGTTTGAATTATAAAGAGAGGCTGGGACTTTTTTTCACTGGAGCTTAGGTTGAGGGGTGACCTTATAGAGGTTTATAAAATCATGAGGGGTATAGATGAGATGAATGGAAGGTGGCCTTTCCCTAGTGAGGGGGGCGGGGGGTGGTTTCAAGACAAGGCAGTACACTTTTAAGGCGAGAAGTGAAAGATTTTACAAAAGACATGAGGGGCTTTTTTTTTACATAGAGAGTGATCCATGTGTGGAATGAACTTCCAGAGAAAGTGGTGGATGTGGGTACGATTACATTAAAAAGACAATTAAGGAAGGACATGAGTAAGAAATGTTTGGTGGGATACGGGCCAAGTTGGGTAAACATATGGATGAAAATAGAACAGTTTTGGATAGATAGGCTTCAGATTGATTCCACAGGTAGGCGCAACACTGAGGGCTGAAGGGCCTGTACTGTGCTGTAATGTTCTATGTTCTAAGTGCAGGCTGGTGGGACTAGTTTACTTTGGGATTATGGTCGGCACAGACTGGTTGGTCCAAAGATTCTGTTCCCAAGCAGCATAACTCTATGACTAAAACGTGTTACTAAATAGAACATTCGTTTGGACTCAGTATTGACTAAACTGGCTCACATGCTAACTTTCTGTGACTGAGCAGAAAATGACAGATGATGAATTTCCCCTTTTCTTCACGGAAGCAGTTACTGTTGTTGTTTGTGGCTGTGTCAGCTGAATGATCTCACAGTCACTTGACCAGTCCTCAAACAGTCCTAATAGTTATAATTTTAGTGAAGTGATGAATCAGTGAAGTGATGAATCACTGAAGTGTGACAGGGAAAGTCTTTCTTTAGAAAGTGCTTGTCTGTAAAGATTCCTTCACTATCTAAATTGGCTTGGATTTCTTTCGATGTAGACTATCTGTCATTGTCCCAACTGCTTATGAGACCCCTTGATTCACTTTACCTGATGTTTCTAAATCTACGACTCTTGGTATCACCGAATCCTACGGAAATGGAGATGAACTGCAGATGGCCTTGAAACAACTGGAAGCATCGCACTCATCTTGTTCATGGATCAATTTTACTTTCATCAAAAAAACTGCAGAAAAGAGAGAACTCAGCTTAATCCATTAAGAAACCGCTTCTGGATAGCAGCCTTAGCCCACTAACAATATCCTGGGTATTATCATCGACCGGAAACTCAACTGGATCAGCCATGTAAATACTATCGCTGCAAATGCAGGCCAGAGGCTGGGAAACCTGCAGCAAGTAATTCACCATCTGACACCCCAAAGTCTATCCACCATCTACAAGGCACAAGTCAGGAGTGTGATAGAATACTCCAGAAGTTGAATAGGCTACGGCTGTTTTCCCTGGAGTGTCAGAGGCTGAGGAGTGATCTTATAGAGGTTTACAAAATCATGAGGCGCATGGGTAGGATAAATAGACATAGTCTTTTCCCTGGGGTGGGAGAGTCCAGAACGAGAGGACATAGGTTTAGGGTGAGAGGGGAAAGATATAAAAGGGACCTAAGGGGCAACGTTTTCACACAGAAGGTGGCACGTGTATGGAATGAACTGCAGAGGAAGTGGTGGAGGTTGGTACAATTGCAACATTTAAAAGGCATTTGGGTGGATATATGAATAGGAAGGGTTTGGAGGAATATGGGCCGGGTGCTGGCAGGTGGGACTAGATTGGGTTGGGATATCTGTTCAGCATGGACAGGCTGTACATCTCTATGACTCTATGACTCCCCTCTTGCCTGGATGGGTGCAGCTCCGACAACACTCAAGCTTGACACCATCCCAGCTATAGCAACCCATTTAATTGGCACAACATCCACAAGCATCCACTCCTTCCACCACTCATGTTCATTAGCAGTTGAGTACACCATCTACAAGCCATATTGCAGAAATTCATCAATGATCCTTTGACAGCATCTTTCAAACCCATGACCACTAACATCTAGAAGGACAAGGGTAGCAGATACATGGGAATGCCACCACCTGCAAGTTTTTTTCCCAAGCCACTCACCACTCTGACTCCTATCAACATTCCTGTCACCACTGACATCCTGTCAGTGGGTCAAAATCCTGGGACTCTCTCTCTGATGGCATTGTGGGTCTAACCACACTGAATGGACTGCAGCAGTTCAAAAAGGCAGCTCACCACCATCTTCTGCAAGGCACATAGGGGCAGGTAATGAAAGCTGACCCAGCCAGCAACATTCACATGCCATGAGAGAATTTTAAACATGTAGAAAGAAAAAATTGGGGCACATTGAATGGCTACACATCACATGAACATTTGTCAGTCTTTCTGTTTGTCGCTCACTTCAGCTGGGAGTCAGATCCTCAACGATGAGTGCTGGTGGGTTGTTCAGGTCATTGATGACTTTCTGCATGGCCTTTGTGCACATGTACATGATTTTAAGCAGAGGCCACTAGTTAGCTAAAAAGGCCAGGAGCTCTGACCATTACATTAACCCCTGATCCATATTCCATGACCCTACATCTAATTATTCAATGTACAGGACATTGGTTAGGCCACTTTTGGAATACTACATGCAATTCTGGTCTCCCTGCTACTGGAAAGGGTACAGAAAAGATTTACAAGGATGTTGCCAGGGTTGGAGGGTTTGAGCTTTAGGGAGAGACTGAATAAGCTGGGGCTGTTTTCCCTGGAGCTCAGAGATGACCTTATAGAGGTTCATAAAATCATGAGGGGCATGGATAGGATAAATAGCCAAGGCTTGTTTTCCTGGAAGAGTGGAGTCCAAAACTAGAATAGGTTTAAGTTGAGAGAGGAAAGATGTAAAAGGAAACTAGAGGCAACTTTTTCACACAGAGGGTGGTACGTGTATAGAATGAGCTGCCAGAGGCAGTAGTGGAGGCTGGTACAGTTACACCATTTAGGAGGCATTAGGATAGGTACATGAATAGGAAGGGTTTAGAGAGATTAGGCCAAATGCTTGCAGATGGGACTAGATCAGGTTAGGATATCTGGTCAGCATGGAACGGGTTGAATCAAAAGGTCTGTTTCTGTGCTGTCTATGACTCTATTCAATCCTAGCCAATGTCCCATGCACACCTAGGATTGTACTGTTCAGTGAATTCAAAGTGACAAAACTCCCGGGCTGTCATTCGACTGTTATTGAGATGTGGGAATCAGTTACTAAGCGTTTTTAGTCAAGTACATGCTTCCCCGGTATGAAATTAATTTTGGGAAATTAATTTTTGGGGAATATGCATATTAGGAATCTTGTGTGCAGCGGTCACGTCCCTCCTTCTTTATTCACTCCCTGAGTTCCACAGCCATGATTGGTGGGAATCAGTGGTCTGCACAGTGGAGCATCCCTGAAATGTATCTTCATTATAAAGGAACAGGGGCACAGTGGTTAAGGTTCTGGAGTAATAATGCAGAGACCTGGACATGAGTTCAAATTCTATCACATGAGCTGGTGAAATTAAATTCAATTAATTATATAAATGTAAAACTAGTCTCAGTAATGGTGACCATAAAATGATTGGATTGGATTTTTTAAAAAAATCATTTTGTTCTCTAATATTCCTTTTTTAAGGGCAGGTAATCTGTCATCCTTACTTGGTCTGGCCTACATATGACTCCAGGCTTTCAGTCATATGGTTGACTCTTAACTACACTGTTGGATGACATAGCAAGCAATTCAATTGAGCAATGGACAATAAATGCCGATCTTTGACCCTTCTGGCACCGTGGTAGTGTCCCTAGGTATGAACTAAGAGGTACAGGTCAAATCCGAGCTCTTCAAGAGGTGTGTAATAACATCTCTGAACAAGTTGTTTAGAAAATACTTAAACTAGCCACATTTATCTGAACAGGTTGATTAATTACTGGTGTTAGGATTGTTATGGCACAGTCGTAGTGTCGCTACCTCTGGTCCAGCAGGTCCAGGTTCAAGCCCAACTTATTGCAGATATGTATAATGTCATCTCTGAACAGGTTGATGAGACAATGTAAAAATACAATGAATGCTAGTTTTAGAAATTCCTGTGGTACAGTGATAGTGTCCCTACCTCTGAGCCAAAAGCCTTGGGTTCAAGTTCCTCCTGCTCCAGAGGAGTATAATAACATCTGTGCATAGGTTGATTTTTAAAAAAGTCTAAATGTTGGCTTTGCCAGTGATGCTCACATTCTGCCAATGAATTTTACAAAGACTTCTTTGGAGTTAGCAATTTTTGAGAACACTTTGGAATATATTCTAGGAAGTTCTCTTTTCAAAAACATGATCATTCTTCATTCATAACACAGCTTTGAAAAAGCAGGGTTTTGTGTCCCCAGCACTAAACATGCTCGCTGAGATCTTGCAGCCATTCAGCCCATCCAGTCTGCACTGCCATTCAATCATGGCTGATACATTTCTCATCCCCTTTCTCCCCCGTAACCCTTGATCCCTTTGATACTCAAGAACCTATCTAACTCCGTCTTAAATATACTCAATGACCTGGCCTCCACAGCCTTCTGTGGCAATGAATTCCATAGACTCACCACTCTGGCTGAAGAAGTTTTTCCTTATCTCAGTTCTAGAAGTCTTCCCTTTACTCTAAGGCTGTGCTCTCGTGTCCTAGTCTCGCCTACCAATGGAGACATCTTCCCAATATCTACTCTGTCCAGGCCATTCAGTATTCTGTATGTTCCAGTTAGATCCTTCTAAACTCCATTGAGTATAGACCCAGGACCCTGAAACATTCCTCATATATTAAGTTGTTCATTTCTGGGATCATTCTCATGAACCTCCTCTGAACACACTCCAGGGCCAGTTCATCCTTCCTGAGATATGGCGTCCAAAACTGGGCACAATACCCCAAATGTGGTCTGACTAGAGCCTTATAGAGCCTCAGTAGTACATCCCTGCTTTCATATTCAAGTCCTCTCAGAATAAATGCCGTCATTGCATTTGCCTTCCTAACTACAGACTCAACCTGCCAGTTTACCTTGAGAAAATCCTGGACTAGAACTCCCAAGTCTCTTTTCACTTCAGACTTCTGAATTTTCTCCCCATTTAGAAAATAGTCCATGCCTCTGTTCTTCCTACCAAAATACATGACCTCACACTTACCCACTTTGTACTCTGTCTGCCACTTTATCCAGTCTCCAAAGCTGTTCAAATCCTTCTGCAGCCTTTCTGCCTCCTCAATTGTCAGCAAACTTAGGCAGAATGCACAGTTGCTTCATCTAATAACAAAGAGGATTGATGATGGCGGAGCAGTAGACAGGATCTTTATGGACTTAAGAAAGGCGTTCCTCATGGGAGACTATTTAGCCAGGTGCGATCTCATGGAACACAGGGAGAACTGGCCATTTGAAGATCGAAGACAGAGGGTGGTGGTGGAGGGTTGTTTTTCAGACTGGAGGCCTGTGACCAGTGGAGTGCCACAAGGATCGGTGCTGGGTCCACTACTTTCCATCATTTATATAAATTATTTGGATGTGAACATAGGAGGCAGAGTTAGTAAGTTTACAGATGACACAAAACCCTGCTTTTTCAAAGCTGTGTTATGAATGGGGTTGCAGTGGACAGCAAGGAAGGTTACTTCAGAGTACAACGGGATCTTGATCAGATTGGCCAATGGGCTGAGGAATGGTAAATGGAGTTTAATTTAGATAAATGTGATGTGCTGCATTTTGGAAAAGCAAATCAGAGCGGGACTTATACACTTATGGTAAGGTCCTAGGGAGTGTTGCTGAACAAAGAGACCTTGGAGTGCAGGTTCATAGCTCCTTGAAAGTTGAGTCGCAGGTAGATAGGATAGTGAAGGAGGCGTTTGGTATGCTTTTTCTTTCCTGGTTAGAGCATTAAGTGTAGATGTTGGACGGTCATGTTGCGTCTGTACAGGATGTTGGTTTGGCCGCTGTTGGAATATTGCGTGCAATTCTGGTCTTCCTATTAGAAAGATGTTGTGAAACTTGAAAGGGTTCAGAAAAGATTTACAAGGGTGTTGCCAGCTATAGGGAGAGGCTGAATAGGCTGGGGCTGTTTTCCCTGGAGCGTTGGAGGCTGAGGAGTGACCTTATAGAGGTTTATAAAATCATTAGAGGCATGGACAGGATAAATTGACAAGTATTTTTCCAGGGGTAGGGGATGCAGAACTAGAGGTCATAGGTTTAGGGTGAGAGGGGAAAGATATAAAAGAGACCGAAGGGACAACTTTTCGCACACAGGTTGTGTGTGTAAGGGATGAGCTGTCAGAGGAAATGATGGCGGCAGGTACAATTACAGCATTTAATAGGCATTTGGATGAATATATGAATAGGGAGGGTTTAGGGAGATATGGGCCAAGTGCTGGCAAATGGTACTAGACTACGTTCGGATAGCTGGTCATCATGGGCGAGTTGGACTGAAGGGTCTGTTTCCGTGCTGTGTATCTCTATGACTTAATGCCTCTATGACTCTCGATCGTTAATGTATAAAGTGAAAAGTTATGGTCCCAACACTGAGCCTTGCGCAACACACAACTGCCATCCTGAGAAGGACTCTTTTCTCCTCACCCTCTGCTTTCTACTAGACAGCCAAGCTTCTATCCATGCTAGCACCTTGCATCTGACACCATGGGCCCTTACCTTCAGTACCCTCCTGTGTGGCACCTTCTCAAAAGTCTTCTTGAAGTCCAAATAGATAACATCCATTGACTCTCCTTGGTTTAACCTGGTCATTACTTCCTCAAAGAATTCTAGCAGATTTGTCAGGCATGACCTCCCCTTGATGAAACCCTGCTGACTTTGCCCTATTTTACCATGCACTTGGAAGTATTCAGAAATCTCATCCTTCACAATGGATTTCAGGATCTAACCCACAACTGTGGTTAGGCTAATTGGTCTGTAATTCTCCATGTTTTGCATTACTCCATTTTTAAACAGAGATGTCACATTAGCAATTTTCCAGTTCTCTGGGACCCTCCCTGAATCTATGATTCCTGAAAGATCATCACTAATGCCTCCACTGTCTGAACACTAGGGTGTAGTCCATCTGCTCCAGGTTTATTTATCCATTTTCAGGCCTTTCAGTTTTCTAGCACCTTCTCCTTTGTGATGTCCACCATACTCAATCCTGCCCCCTCTCTCTCCTGAATTTTTGGTATTTACTTGAGTCTTTTACCATGAAGACTGATACAAAGTAATTATTCAGTTCCTCATGGTACTGGGAGGATGAAGCAACCATGGCTGACTAGGGAAGTCAAGGTTAGCAGAAGAGGAAAAGAGAAAGCATATAATGTGGCGAAAGGCAGTGGCAAACCAGAAGATTGGGAATCTTACAAATGCCAACAGAGGGCCCACATTTCCTTGTTTCCCACTACTATCTCTCCAGCGTCATTTTCAATGTTCACCTTTGCCCTTTCTATATCGAAAGAAACTCTTACAATCTTCCTTTTTATTACTGGATAGCTTACCCTCATATTTAATCTTCTCCCTGCTTATTTCGTTTTTTTATATCCTGTGTTGGTCTTTGTAAACTTCCCAATCCTCTGGTTTCCCACTGCCCTTCACCACATTGTAAGCTTTCTCTTTTGCTTTTATGCTAACCCTGACTTCCCTAGTCAGCCATGGTTGCCTCATCCTCCCTATACTGTGCTTCTTTTCCCTTGGGATGAATCTCTGCTGTGTCTCCTGAATTACTCCCAGAAACTCTTGCCAATTCTTGGCTGTTTGTCTCAATGCAAGAATGATGTTACCAGGGCTGCCCTGTGAATATTTGGGTAGCATGTTTTTTTTTGTGACAGGCACATGTGGTGGCAGTGATGCAGCCCTGGAACACTGTGTCTGCTCTCACTGTGGGCCACCTAACAATGCCACTGATCATAGAATAGAATCGTAGAATCCCTACCGTGTGGAACCAGGCCATTCGGCCCATTGAGTCCACATCGAGCCTCCGAAGGGTATCCCGTCCTGACCTAACCATACCCTATCCCTGTACCTCTGAAATCCCCAAGCTAATCCAACTAACCTAGACATATGGGCGGCACGGTGGCTCAGTGGTTAGCACTGCTGCCTCACAGTGCCAGGGACCCGGGTGTGATTCCAGCCTCGGGCAAACTGTCTGTGTGGAGTTTGCACATTCTCCTTGTGTCTGCGTGGGTTTCCTCCGGGTGCTCCGGTTTCCTCCCACGGTCCAAAGATGTGCAGGTTAGGTGAATTGGCCATGCTAGATTGCCCGTAGCAGAGGGAAATGGGTTACTCTTTGGAGGGTTGGTGTGGACTTGTTGGGCCGAAGGGCCTGTTTCCACACTGTAGGGAATCTAATCTAATCCCTGAATACCATGACCAACTTTTCATGGTCAATCCACCCTAACCTGCACATCTATGGACTGTGAGAGAAAACCATGTGCACCCAGAGGAAACTCACGGAGACATGTGAAGACTGTACAAACTCCACACAGACATTTGCCCGAGGCTAGAATTGAATCCAGCTCCCTGGTGCTATGATGCAGCAGTGCTAACCACTGAGCCACCGTACCACCCAAAGTGTTGCCAATAAGAAATCCCAACTAGTGGAATGAGAAAGAGAGAGAGTTGGTAGGCTGTTCATGTGACTGGAGGTTGTTTCCAGTGGCATATGACAGGAGCCAATGCTGGGACCCCTACTGTTTGTGATATATAAAAACAATATAGAACTAAATGTGTATATGTGTGCATTGGTCTGGTGGGGAGGAGGAGGAGGAGGAGGAGGAGGAGGAGGAGGAGGAGGAGATGGTGGTGGTGGTAAGTGTGTTTGCAAATGACATGAAGATTGGCCGTGTGGTTTACAGAGAGGAAGAAGATCTTAGGTTACAGGAGGACTGGTCAGGTGGAATTGAATTCTGTAACGTGCAGTGATGCACATAGCAAGAAGTAATAAGAAAAGTGAGTGCACAAGGAAGCTCCGAGAGCTTGGAGGACATGTTTGTAGATCCCAGAAGCTGGCACCACAAGTTAATACAGTAGTTGAAAAAACAAATGGGACACTTGCCTTTTTCAGTCGAGGTACAGATTATAAGAGTAGGGAGGAAGTGATGATGCTGTATAGAACTTTGGTTTGGCCACTGTAGTGTGTGCAGTTCTTGTCACTGCACTATATCAGGAAGGACGTGTTTGTACTGGAGGGGGAGCAGAAGGGATTCACCAGGATATTGCCTTGGATGGATAAGTTCCTTTACCACCACACTCTGTCTCCAACCACAAAGCCACCTTTGCATCCAATTTGCCAAATTACCCTGTAACACTGGATCCCAACTTCATGATAGGTCTCACATCTAGGACCCTGTCAAAGACTCTACCGAAATCTATATAAACTACATCAACTTCACGACACTCTCACCCACACGCCTGACCAGCTTTGCTTTAGAGCAGAACGCTAAATCAGCCTTTAAAATAATGTTTGCCTCTCTCAGGCTGATCTGGTCTTTTGAAGTAGTGATTGATGCCTAGTTTTGATGCTGACAATGTTTGTAGAATGTCCTGTTTGTAAATAATTTTTAAATTAACCTAGCCATTTTATGGTTCTGGACTTCTTGCTTCAAGTTGCCTTCAGTAAAATGCCGAGTGTTGTCCTGAGGAGCCAGCTCCATCTGCTGTTCTTTAATAAATTTGCTGCAGAGGGTTAGATTTTCATTGGCATTTCACAGCAGTACTCTGGGTGTGAAAATTCCTTGATATCATTTCTGGGAAATTGCTGAATTCCATTCAATAAGGCTTCCCTCTGCGGTTGAGATTGGAGAAAAAAGATTGCGTTTAGACAACTCTTAGTACAAAGTTGTTTGTTTTTCTTTGCATTTTCAAAGTACCCGGGAGCTATCCCTACAGAGGTGACTGCTAGCATATCAGCATATTAATAGGTTCTTCGCTTTTACTGTTTTATCCTCTTACACAATCAAGAATAGAAACCCTGACCCATCTTGAGTCAACCCATAATACTTCTGTCTCAGAGCATCAATTTCCTGCAGTGTTCCCTATTTAAATAAAGGAAATTCTGATCACACTTAAAAAAAATAAAATCAACTTCGCTGTTTCTCTCCACAAACACAGATTGAATCGTTCAGTGTCTCCAACAATTTTATTTAGAATCCCTACAGTGTGGACACAAGCCATTCAGCCCATCAAGTCCACACTGAGCCTCCGAAGAGCTTCCCACCCGGACCCAACCCCATTCCTGTAACTCTGCATTTCCCACGGCTAATCCACCTAGCCTGCACATCCCTGAACACTATGGGTAAAAGTGAGGACTGCAGATGCTGGAGATCAGAGCTAAAAAATGTGTTGCTGGAAAAGCGCAGCAGGTCAGGCAGCATCAAAGGAGAAGGAGAATCGACGTTTCAGGCATAAGCCCCTGAAGAAGGGCTTATGCCTGAAATGTCGATTCTCCTGCTCCTTTGATGCTGCCTGACCTGCTGCGCTTTTCCAGCAACACATTTTTCAGCCCTGAACACTATGGGACAACTTAGCATAGCCGATCCACCTGCCCTGCACATATTTGGACTGTGGGGGGGAAACCGGAGCACCCGGAGGAAACCCACACAGACACGGGGAGAATGTGCCACACAGACAGTCACCCGAGGGTGGAATTGAACCAGGTTCCTGGCCCTGTGAGGCAGCAGTGCTAACTACTAAGCCACCGTGTCGATCCATGTATTTGCACCTTTTTGTTAATAAACAACAGACTTTATTCATGTTTAACTTTTATAACAAAATGAGGACATGCTCAAAAATATCCTGTGCTTGTCTTGATGAGCATACATTATTCTAGAGAACAGCAAATGGGAGATATTTTGCAGTGAAGAAGCTAAACAGTAGATTTATTAAAAATAGTATCCTCGTCCTGTAGTTTTATTTCTGTGTTTGTGCAATGCAATTCAAAAGGCCCTGGTTTACATGAGCACGGTTTTCATTCTTTATATTTTTTCTGATTACAGGTTGCTCTTCTGGACGCTGACATGTGTGGTCCATCCATTCCAAAAATAATGGGAGTGGAAGGTGAACAAGTAAGAGAGGAGTTCCTCAATTGTTGAGGGATTGAATATTCTTTTGTGAACATTGGACTAAATGGAAGCTTTTCAAAATTCTAATTGGCTAGGGTGACTACTATATCTGCTATCAGATGTGAACAAGACTGAGGAGATAACTGAGTATGTCTCCACAATGCCCTAGAAAGCCAATCAGGAGATGGTGGCATAGTGTAATGTCACCAGACTTGTAATCCCTGGGGAAATTAAACTCTAATAATAAAATCTAGAACTGAAAGTTAGGCTCAGCCATGAAGCTATTGTTGATTGTTGTAAAACCCCATCCAGTTCACTAGTGATCTTTCCAGACAAGCACGTTATACTGTCCTGAACTACGCTGTGATCATTATACTGTACTGAAACACGCTGTGATCACTATATTAATTTGGGGGATTGTGTAGGTTAGGTTGATCTTAGATTAAGATAAATGCTCAGCACAACATCATGGGCTGAAGGGCCTGTACTGTGCTGTACTGTTCTATTTCTATGTTCTCTGTTCAAAAAGGATATCTGCCACCCTTTTCCAGCTTGCACGACAGGAGACTCCAGGTCCACAGCAATGTGATTGGTTCTTAACTGCACCGGGAATAAGCTAGAAATGGCAGTTTGGGATGGGCAAAACAGTGCTGCTCTAACCAACGATGCCATATCTCATAACATTTTGGCTGTGGTTCTCGAGTCCTATGTTAACCAGAATTTAGAGTCACATATAAGCCAGACTGGATAAAAGATTGCCTTCCTTAAAGGACATTAGTATGGGTATCCAGATGGGTTTTAATGGCAAACCAACAGAACTACGGCTGCTTGAATCAGAAACAAAAAGTGAAGTTGCTGGAACAGCTCAGCAAGTCTGGCAGTTTCTGTGGAGAGAAATTAGAGCTAACGTTTCGGGTCAGAACTGATTTCTCTCCACAGATGCTGCCAGACCTGCTGAGCTTTATCAGCAATTTCTGTTTATGTTTAATGGCAACCCAGTGGTTTCACCATTAACGATGCTAGCTTTCCAAATTTGTTCAATCAACTAAATTTCTTGGTTGCCATGATGGATTTGCTAGCTCAGTTGTAAACCATTTCCTTGTATCACTTCACACAACTCAGTGCAACACAGTGCACAGTGTCACATATGGAAGACACTTTTTTTAAAAAGTGAAAGTTTATTGTGAATGTCAACAGGGGTGTAGTCTGACAGTACAACATCTGGCTTTCTGTGGTATCTCCTTTTTATTTCTGTTCAGATTGTTGGTTGTGCAGCCTGGCACGGTGACAGTCATTAATGATATACCAAGATCCAATTCAGAATGTTTGTCACTAAACATGGCCCATCTATTGGAGCACTGTTTGTATCCACTTAGTGAGTGGTCCCCTGACATTCTATGGACTTTCCTGAAGAAGGGCCTGTGCCCGAAACGTCGAATCTCCTGTTCCCTGGATGCTGCCTGACCTGCTGTGCTGTTCCAGCAATAAAGTTTCAAATTCTATGGACTTAACCAAACCCATAGTCATTATTAACAAAATCAACTCTTAGTGGAGGGGGAATGAAGTCAAAAGTTCAGCAGAGCCATAGGCAACTTATTAAAACTTAATCCAAATCTTTCATTATAGATTGGATCTGTTTACAATCCCTCACTGAGTTCATCCAATTCTCAAATCCTTGTGATTAGTAAATCAAGTCATTTTTATAATCGATACTTTCAGGTTATTTTGTAAGCAGCATACACTTGTACTAATAAAATAACTGTGAATTGGAGATTCATAGTATCATGGCTTTCCCCTTTCAGAGAGAGAATTCATGCAGGGATCAGAGGAAACTGCTCATTGTGTCCATGGGAAAGTTCTTCATTCTTCCTGCAGGACAGAATGAACCCCATAACACACGATTGCAGCATCGTTAAGTATAACATAGTGATTAAAGTATAGTACAGTGTGTTATAGTAATCATAGTATCATTCAGTCTAGCATAGTGTGTTTAGCGTAGTTCAGTATAGCATAATGATCACAACATAGTTCAATACACTATAAAGATTGCAGGCCAGTTCAGTGTGGTATAGTTATTACTGTGTAGTTCAGTATTGTAAAGTGATCACAGCTTATTTCAGCACAGTATATGGATCAGTGTATTCCAGTACAGTACAATGATCACAGCGTATTTCAGTACAGTATAGTGATCACATCATCGTTCAGTACAGTGTAGTGATCACAGCGTAGTTCAACAGTGTATAGTTATCACAGCGTATTTCAGTACAGTATAATGAACACAGCGTATTTTGATACAGTATACCTATCACAGTGTATTTTGGTACAGTATACTGATCACAGCGTAGTACACTACAACATAGTGATCACAGCGTGTTTCAATACTATATAGTGATCACAGCGTATTTCAATACTGTATAGTGATCACAGCGTATTTCAATACTGTATAGTGATCACAGCGTAGTTCAGTACAGTATAACTATCACAGCATAGATCAGTACAGTATAATGATCGCAGTGTATTTCAGTACAGTATAGTGATCACAGCGTAGTTCAGTACAGTATAGTGATCACAGCGTAGTTCAGTACAGTATAACGATCAGTGTATTTCAGTACAGTATAGTGATCTGTGTAGTTCAATACAGTATAACGATTGCAGTGTAGTTCAGTACATTATAGTGATCACAGCGTAGTTCAGCACAGTATAACGATCATAACGTAGTTCAGTACAGTATAACGATCGCAGCTTAGTTCAGTACAGTATAGTGATCACAGCATATTTCAGTACAGTATAGTGATCACAGCATATTTCAGTACAGTATAACAATCACCGCGTAGTTCAGTATAGTATAACGATCACAGCATAGTTCAGTACAGTGATCACAGCGTAATTGAGTACAGTATAACAATCACAGCGTAGTGCAGTACAGTATAACGATCGCAGCTTAGTTCAGTACAGTATAGTGATCACAGCGTATTTCAGTACAGTTTGGTGATCACAGGGTAGTCCACTACGTATAACGATCATAGCGTATTTCAGTACAGTATATAGATTGCAGCGTAGTTCAGTACAGTATAGAGATCACAGCGTAGTTCAGTACAGTATAACGATCACAGTGTAGTTGAGTATAGTATAACGATCATAGCGTAGTACAGTACAGTGATCACAGTGTATTTCAGTACAGTAGTGATCACAGCGTATTTCAGTACAGTATAATGATCGCAGTGTATTTCAGTACAGTATAGTGATCACAGTGTAGTTCAGTACAGTATAACGATCGCAGCTTTGTATAGTATAACGATCACAGTGTATTTCAGTACAGTATAGAGATCAGTGTTGTTCAATCCAGTATAACGATCGCAGCATAGTTCAGTACATTATAGTGATCACAGCGTAGTTCAGTTCAGTATAACAATTGCAGCTTAGTTCAGTACAGTGTAGTGATCACAGCGTAGTTCAGTACAGTATAACGATCATAGCGTATTTCAGTACAGTGTAACTCACAGCGTAGTTCAGTACAGTAGTGATCACAGTGTATTTCAGTACAGTATAACGATCGCAGCGTAGTTCAGTACAGTATAACGATCATAGCGTAGTTCAGTACAGTATGACGATCACAGTGTATTTCAGTACAGTACACTATAATGATCGAAGTGTAGTTCAGTACATTATACTGATCGCACCGTAGTTCAGTACAGTATAGTGATCGCAGTGTATTTCCATACAGTTTCACGATCACAGTGTATTTCAGTACAGTATAGTGATCATAGCGTATATCAGTACAGTATAGTGATCACAGCGTAGTTCAGTATAGTATAGTGATCACAGCGTAGTTCAGTACAGTATAGTGATCACAGTGTGGTTCAATACAGTATAACGATCACAGTGTATTTCAGTAATGTATAGTGATCAGTGTAGTTCAATCCAGTATAATGATCGCAGCGTAGTTCAGTACATTATAGTGATCACTGCGTAGTTCAGTACAGTATAGTGATCACAGCGTAGTTCAGTATAGCATAGTGATCACAGCGTAGTTCAGTACAGTATAACGATCACAGCGTAGTTGAGTACAGTATAGTGATCACAGCGTAGTTCAGTATAGTATAGTGATCACGGTGTAGTTCAGTACAGTATAACGATCATAGCGTAGTTCAGTACAGTATAACGATCACAGTGTATTGCAGTACAGTATAGTGATCAGTGCAGCTCAATCCTGTATTATGATCGCAGCGTAGTTCAGTACTTTATAGTGATCACAGCGTAGTTCAGTACAGTATAACGATCGCTGCTTAGTTCAGTACAGTATGACGATCGCAGCTTAGTTCAGTACAGTATAGTTATCGCAGTGTATTTCAGTACACTATAACGATCATACAGTAGTTCAGTACAATATAACGATCACAGCTTAGTTCAGTACAGTATCGAGATCGCAGCATAGTTCAGTACAGTATACCAATTGCAGCATTTTTCAGTACAGTATAGTGATCACAGCATATTTCAGTACACTATAACGATCACAGCATAGTTCAGTACAGTATAACGATCACAGCGTGTTTCAGTACACTATAACGATCACTGTGTAGTTCGGTACAGTATAACGATCGCAGTTTAGTTCAGTACAGTATAACGATCGCAGTGTATTTCAGTAAAGTATAATGATCACAGCGTAGTTCAGTACAGTATAACGATCACAGCGTAGTTTAGTATAGTATAACGATCACAGTGTATTTCAGTACATTATAGTGATCGCAGCATAGTTCAGTACAGTATAGTGATCACAGCGTAGTTCATTACAGTATGGTGATCATGGCGTAGTTTAGTACAGTATAGTGATCACAGCATATTTCAGTACAGTATAACGATCGCAGCGTAGTTCAGTACAGTATAGTGATCACAGCGTAGTTCATTACAGTATAGTGATCACAGCGTAGTTCAGTACAGTATAGTGATCACAGTATATTTCAGTACAATATAGTGATCACAGCACATTTCAGTACACTACAACGATCACAGCATAGTTCAGTACAGTATAACGATCACAGCGTGTTTCAGTATAGTATAACAATCACAGTGTAGTCCATTACAGTACAACGTTCACAGCGTAGTTCAGTACAGTATAACGATCACAGCGTGTTTCAGTATAGTATAATGATCACAGTGTATTTCAGTACAGTATTACAATCACGCTTAGTTCAATACAGTATAGTGTATTTCAGTACAGTATAGTGATCACAGCGTAGTTCATTACAGTATAGTGATCAAGCATATTTCACTACAGTATAGTGATCACTGTATTTCAGTACAGTATAACGATCATAGCGTAGTTCAGTACAGTATAACGATCACAGCGTAGTTCAGTACAGTATAAAGATCACAGCGTGTTTCAGTACAGTATAATGATCACAGTGTATTTCTGTACAGTATAATGATCAGTGTGTTTCAGTACAGTATAACGATCATAGCGTAGTTCATCACAGTATAGTGATCGCAGCGTAGTTCAGTATAATATAACAATCACATCGTAGTTCAGTACAGTATAGTAATCGTAGCGTAGTTCAGTACAGTATAGTGATCACAGCGTATTTCATTACAGTATAGTGATCACAGCGTAGTTTAGTACAGTATAGTGATCACAGCATATTTCAGTACAGTATAACGATCACAGTGTAGTTCAGTACAGAATAACCATTGCAGTGTATTTCAGTACAGTATAACAATCACCGCGTAGTTAAGTACAGTATAACGATCACAGCGTGTTTCCGTACAGTATAACGATCAGTGTATTTCAGTACAGTATAACGATCACGCATAGTTCAGTACAGTATACTGATCGCAGTGTATTTTAGTACAGTATAACGATCACGCATAGTTCAGTGCAGTGTATTTCAGTACAGTATAGTGATCACAGCGTAGTTCATTACAGTATAGTGATCGCAGCATAGTTCAGTACAGTATAGAGATCACAGCGTAGTTCAGTACAGTACAACGATCACAGCGTATTTCAGTTCAGTACAGTATGATCACAGCGTAGTTCAGTACAGTATAGTGATCGCAGCGTATTTTATTAGTGTTGTGATTGCAGCGTAGTTCAGTACAATATAATGATCACAGCGTAGTTCAGTACAGTATAATGATCACAGCGTATTTCAATACAGTAAAACGATCGCAGCGTATTTCAGTACAGTATAACGATCGCAGCGTAGTTCAGTATAGCATGACGATCGCAGTTTAGTTCAGTACAGTATAGTGATCACAGCATAGTTCAATACAGTGATCACAGCGTTGTTCAGTACAGTATAACGTTCGCAGCATATTTCAGTACAGTATAGTGATAGCAGCATAGTTCAGTACAGTATAGTGATTGCAGTGTATTTCAGTACAGTATAACGATCACAGCGTAGTTCAGTATAGTATAACGATCACATCGTAGTTCAGTACAGTATAGAGATCGTAGCGTAGTTCAGTACAGTATAACGATCACAGCGTGTTTCCGTACAGTATAACGATCACAGTGTATTTCAGTACAGTATAACGATCACGCGTAGTTCAGTACAGTATACTGATCGCAGTGTATTTCAGTACAGTATAGTGATCACAGCGTAGTTCATTACAGTATAGTGATCACAGCGTAGTTCAGTACAGCATAGTGATCACAGCATAGTTCAGTACAGTATAACGATCGCAGCTCAGTTCTGTACAGTATAGTGATCACAGCGTAGTTCAGTACAGTATAACGATCGCTGCTTAGTTCAGTACAGTATGACGATCGCAGCTTAGTTCAGTACAGTATAGTGATCGCAGTGTATTTCATTACAGTATAATGATCATACAGTAGTTCAGTACAGTATAATGATCGCAGCTTAGTTCACTACAGTATAGTGATCGCAGCTTATTTCTGTACAGTATAACGATCAAGCATGTTTCAGTACAGTGTAGTGATCACAGTGTATTTCAGTACAGTATAACGATCACAGCGTAGTTCAGTACAGTATAACGATCACAATGTGTTTCAGTACAGTATAATGATCAGTGTATTTCAGTACAGTATAACAATCATAGTGTAGTTTATTACAGTATAGTGATCGCAGCGTAGTTCAGTATAATATAACGATCACATCGTAGTTCAGTACAGTATAGTGATCTTAGCGTAGTTCAGTACAGTATAGTGATCACAGCATATTTCATTACAGTATAGTGATCACAGCGTAGTTTAGTACAGTATAGTGATCACAGCATATTTCAGTACAATATAACGATCACAGCATAGTTCAGTACAGTATAACGATCACAGCGTGTTTCCGTACAGTATAACGATCTCAGTGTATTTCAGTACAGTATAACGATCACGCGTAGTTCAGTACAGTATACTGATCGCAGTGTATTTCAGTACAGTATAGTGATCACAGCGTAGTTCGGTACAGTATAGTGATCGCAGCATAGTTCAGTACAGTACAGAGATCACAGCGTAGTTCAGTACAGTACAACAATCGCAGCGTATTTCAGTACAGTATGATCACAGCGTAGTTCAGTACAATATAATGATCACACCGTAGTTCAGTACAGTATAATGATCACAGCGTATTTCAATACAGTATAACGATCGCAGCGTATTTCAGTACAGTATAACGATCGCAGCATAGTTCAGTATGCTATGACGATCGCAGCGTATTTCAGTACAGTATAGTGATGGCAGCATAGTTCAGTACAGTATAGTGATTGCAGTGTATTTCAGTTCAGTATAACGATCACATCGTAGTTCAGTACAGTATAGCGATCGTAGCGTAGTTCAGTACATTATAGAGATCATAGCATAGTTCAGTACAGTATAGTGATCACAGCGTACTTTAGTACTGTATAGTGATCACAGCATATTTCAGTACAGTATAACGATCACAGCATAGTTCAGTACAGTATAACGATCACAGCGTGTTTCCGTACAGTATAACAATCAGTGTATTTCAGTACAGTATAATGACCACGCGTAGTTCAGTACAGTATACTGATCGCAGTGTATTTCAGTACAGTATAGTGATCACAGCGTAGTTCATTACAGTATAGTGATCACAGCGTAGTTCAGTACAGTATAACAATCACGCATAGTTCAATACAGTATAGTGATCGCAGTGTATTTCAGTACAGCATAGTGATCACAGCATAGTTCAGTACAGTATAACGATCGCAGCTCAGTTCTGTACAGTATAGTGATCACAGTGTATTTCATTACACTATAATGATCATACAGTAGTTCAGTACAGTATAATGATCGCAGCTTAGTTCACTACAGTATAGTGATCACAGCGTAGTTCAGTACAGTATAACGATCACATTGTAGTTCAGTGCAGTATAACAATTGCAGCGTATTTCTGTACAGTATAGTGATCGCAGCTTATTTCTGTACAGTATAACGATCAAGCATGTTTCAGTACAGTATAATGATCACAGTGTATTTCAGTACAGTATAACGACCATAGCGTAGTTCAGGACAGTATAACGATCACAGCGTAGTTCAGTACAGTATAACGATCACAGCGTGTTTCAGTACAGTATAATGATCACAGTATATTTCAATACAGTATAACGATCATAGCGTAGTTCATTACAGTATAGTGATCGCAGCGTAGTTCAGTATAATATAACGATCACATCATAGTTCAGTACAGTATAGTGATCTTAGCGTAGTTCAGTACAGTATAGTGATCACAGCGTATTTCATTCCAGTATAGTGATCACAGCGTATTTCATTACAGTATAGTGATCACAGCGTAGTTTAGTACAGTATAGTGATCACAGCATATTTAAGTACAATATAACGATCACAGCATAGTTCAGTACAGTATAACGATCACAGCGTGTTTCAGTACAGTATAACAATCAGTGTAGTTCAGTACAGTATAACGATTGCAGTGTATTTCAGTACAGTATAACAATCACCGCATAGTTCAGTACAGTATAACGATCACAGCGTGTTTCCGTACAGTATAACGATCTCAGTGTATTTCAATACAGTATAACGATCACGCGTAGTTCAGTACAGTATACTGATCGCAGTGTATTTCAGTACAGTATAGTGATCACAGCATAGTTCAGTACAGTATAGAGATCACAGCGTAGTTCAGTACAGTACAACGATCACAGCGTATTTCAGTTCAGTACAGTATGATCACAGCGTAGTTCAGTACAGTATAGTGATCGCAGCGTATTTTAGTACAGTGTTGTGATCTCAGCGTAGTTCAGTACAATATAATCACACCATAGTTCAGTACAGTATAACGATCACAGCGTGTTTCAGTACAGTATAACGATCACGCGTGGTTCAGTACAGTATACTGATCGCAGTGTATTTCAGTACAGTATAGTGATCACAGCGTAGTTCATTACAGTATAGTGATCACAGCGTAGTTCAGTACAGTATAACAATCACGCGTAGTTCAATACAGTATAGTGATCGCAGTGTATTTCAGTACAGTATAGTGATCACAGCATAGTTCAGTATAGTATAACGATCGCAGCTCAGTTCTGTACAGTATAGTGATCACAGCGTAGTTCAGTACAGTATAACGATCGCTGCTTAGTTCAGTACAGTATGACGATCGCAGCTTAGTTCAGTACAGTATAGTGATCGCAGTGTATTTCATTACAGTATAATGATCATACAGTAGTTCAGTACAGTATAATGATCGCAGCTTAGTTCACTACAGTATAGTGATCACAGCGTAGTTCAGTACAGTATAACGATCACATCGTAGTTCAGTGCAGTATAACAATTGCAGCGTATTTCTGTACAGTATAGTGATCGCAGCTTATTTCTGTACAGTATAACGATCAAGCATGTTTTAGTGCAGTGTAGTGATCACAGTGTATTTCAGTACAGTATAACGATCATGGCGTAGTTCAGTACAGTATAACGATCACAGCGTAGTTCAGTACAGTATAGTGATCGCAGCTTATTTCTGTACAGTATAACGATCAAGCATTTTTCAGTACAGTGTAGTGATCACAGTGTATTTCAGTACAGTATAACGATCACAGCGTAGTTCAGTGCAGTATAACAATTGCAGCGTATTTCTGTACAGTATAGTGATCGCAGCTTATTTCTGTACAGTATAACGATCAAGCATTTTTCAGTACAGTGTAGTGATCACAGTGTATTTCAGTACAGTATAACGATCACATCGTAGTTCAATGCAGTATAACAATTGCAGCGTATTTCTGTACAGTGTAGTGATCGCAGCTTATTTCTGTACAGTATAACGATCAAGCATTTTTCAGTACACTGTAGTGATCACAGCGTAGTTCAGTACAGTATAACGATCACAGCGTAGTTCAGTACAGTATAACGATCACAGTGTGTTTCAGTACAGTATAACAATCACCGTGTAGTTCAGTACAGTATAACGATCACAACGTAGTTCAGTACAGTATAACGATCACCGTGTAGTTCAGTACAGTATAACGATCACAACGTAGTTCAGTACAGTATAACGATCACAGCGTGTTTAGTACAGTATAACGATCACAGCGTGTTTCAGTATCGTATAATGATCACAGTGTATTTCAGTACAGTATAACAATCACGCGTAGTTCAATAGTATAGTGATCGCAGTGTATTTCAGTACAGTATAGTGATCACCGCGTAGTTCATTACAGTATAGTGATCACAGCGTAGTTCAGTACAGCATAGTGATCACAGCATAGTTCAGTACAGTATAACGAACGCAGCTCAGTTCTGTACAGTATAGTGATCACAGCGTAGTTCAGTATAGTATGACGATTGCAGCTTAGTTCAGTACAGTATAGTGATCGCAGTGTATTTCATTACATTATAATGATCATACAGTAAACGTGTAGATGATTAGATTAGATTAGATTACAGTGTGGAAACAGGCCCTTCAGCCCAACAAGTCCACACCGACCCGCCGAAGCGAAACCCACCCATACCCCTACATTTACCCCTTACCTAGCACTACAGGCAATTTAGCATGGCCAATTCACCTGACCCTGCACATCTTTGTGATGTGGGAGGAAACCGGAGCACCCGGAGGAAACCCACGCAGACACGGGGAGAACGTGCAAACTCCACACAGTCAGTCGCCTGAGGCGGGAATTGAACCCGGGTCTCTGGTGCTGTGAGGCAGCAGTGCTAACCACTGTGCCACCGTGCCACCCACACAGTACAGTAGTTCAGTACAGTATAATGATCGCAGCTTAGTTCACTACAGTATAGTGATCACATCGTAGTTCAGTGCAGTATAACAATTGCAGTGTATTTCTGTACAGTATAGTGATCGCAGCTTATTTCTGTACAGTATAACCATCAAGCATGTTTCAGTACAGTGTAGTGATCACAGTGTATTTCAGTACAGTATAACGATCACAGCGTAGTTCAGTACAGTATAACAATCACAGTGTGTTTCAGTACAGTATAATGATCACAGCATACTGCAGTACAGTATAATGATCACAGCATTGTTCAGTACAGTATAATCACAGCATGTTTTAGTACAGTATAACGATCACAGTGTAGTTCAGTACAGTATAACGATCGCAGTGTATTTCAGTACAGTATAACAATCACCGCGTAGTTCAGTACAGTATAACGATCACAGCGTGTTTCCGTACAGTATAACGATCACAGTGTATTTCAGTACAGTATAACGATCACGCGTAGTTCAGTACAGTATACTGATCGCAGTGTATTTCAGTACAGTATAGTGATCACAGCGTAGTTCATTACAGTATAGTGATCACAGCGTAGTTCAGTACAGTATAATAATCACACGTAGTTCAATACAGTATAGTGATCGCAGTGTATTTCAGTACAGTATAGTGATCACCGCGTAGTTCATTACAGTATAGTGATCACAGCGTAGTTCAGTACAGCATAGTGATCACAGCATAGTTCAGTACAGTATAACGATCGCAGCTCAGTTCTGTACAGTATAGTGATCACAGCGTAGTTCAGTACAGTATAACGATCGCTGCTTAGTTCAGTACAGTATGACGATCACAGCGTAGTTCAGTACAGTATAACGATCACAGTGTGTTTCAGTACAGTATAACAATCACCGTGTAGTTCAGTACAGTATAACGATCACAGCGTGTTTCAGTATAGCACAACAATCACAGTGTAGTCCATTACAGTACAACGTTCACAGCGTAGTTCAGTACAGTATAACGATCACAGCGTGTTTCAGTATCGTATAATGATCACAGTGTATTTCAGTACTGTATAACGATCACAGCGTAGTTCAGTACAGTATAACGATCACAGTGTGTTTCAGTACAGAATAACAATCACCGTGTAGTTCAGTACAGTATAACGATCACAGCATAGTTCAGTATAGTACAACAATCACAGCGTAGTCCATTACAGTACAACGTTCACAACGTAGTTCAGTACAGTATAACGATCACAGCGTGTTTCAGTATCGTATAATGACCACAGTGTATTTCAGTACAGTATAACAATCACGCGTAGTTCAATACAGTATAGTGATCACAGTGTATTTCAGTACAGTATAACGATCACAGCGTAGTTCAGTATAGTACAACAATCACAGTGTAGTCCATTACAGTACAACGTAGTTCAGTACAGTATAACGATCACAGCGTGTTTCAGTATCGTATAATGATCACAGTGTATTTCAGTACAGTATAACAATCACGCGTAGTTCAATACAGTATAGTGATCGCAGTGTATTTCAGTACAGTATAGTGATCACCGCGTAGTTCATTACAGTATAGTGATCACAGCGTAGTTCAGTACAGCATAGTGATCACAGCATAGTTCAGTACAGTATAACGATCGCAGCTCAGTTCTGTACAGTATAGTGATCACAGCGTAGTTCAGTACAGTATAACGATCGCTGCTTAGTTCAGTACAGTATGACGATCACAGCGTAGTTCAGTACAGTATAACGATCACAGTGTGTTTCAGTACAGTATAACAATCACCGTGTAGTTCAGTACAGTATAACGATCACAGCGTGTTTCAGTATAGCACAACAATCACAGTGTAGTCCATTACAGTACAACGTTCACAGCGTAGTTCAGTACAGTATAACGATCACAGCGTGTTTCAGTATCGTATAATGATCACAGTGTATTTCAGTACTGTATAACGATCACAGCGTAGTTCAGTACAGTATAACGATCACAGTGTGTTTCAGTACAGAATAACAATCACCGTGTAGTTCAGTACAGTATAACGATCACAGCATAGTTCAGTATAGTACAACAATCACAGCGTAGTCCATTACAGTACAACGTTCACAACGTAGTTCAGTACAGTATAACGATCACAGCGTGTTTCAGTATCGTATAATGATCACAGTGTATTTCAGTACAGTATAACAATCACGCGTAGTTCAATACAGTATAGTGATCACAGTGTATTTCAGTACAGTATAACGATCACAGCGTAGTTCAGTATAGTACAACAATCACAGTGTAGTCCATTACAGTACAACGTAGTTCAGTACAGTATAACGATCACAGCGTGTTTCAGTATCGTATAATGATCACAGTGTATTTCAGTACAGTATAACAATCACGCGTAGTTCAATACAGTATAGTGATCGCAGTGTATTTCAGTACAGTATAGTGATCACCGCGTAGTTCATTACAGTATAGTGATCACAGCGTAGTTCAGTACAGCATAGTAATCACAGCATAGTTCAGTACAGTATAACGATCGCAGCTCAGTTCTGTACAGTATAGTGATCACAGCGTAGTTCAGTACAGTATAACGATCGCTGCTTAGTTCAGTACAGTATGACGATCGCAGCTTAGTTCAGTACAGTATAGTGATCGCAGTGTATTTCATTACATTATAATGATCATACAGTAGTTCAGTACAGTATAATGATCGCAGCTTAGTTCACTACAGTATAGTGATCACAGCGTAGTTCAGTACAGTATAACGATCACATCGTAGTTCAGTGCAGTATAACAACTGCAGCGTATTTCTGTACAGTATAGTGATCGCAGCTTATTTCTGTACAGTATAACGATCAAGCATGTTTCAGTACAGTGTAGTGATCACAGTGTATTTCAGTACAGTATAACGATCACAGCGTAGTTCAGTACAGTATAACGATCACAGTGTGTTTCAGTACAGTATAATGATCACAGCATACTTCAGTACAGTATAATGATCACAGCATTGTTCAGTACAGTATAATGATCACAGCGTGTTTTAGTACAGTATAACGATCACAGTGTAGTTCAGTACAGTATAACGATCGCAGTGTATTTCAGTACAGTATAACAATCACCGCGTAGTTCAGTACAGTATAACGATCACAGCGTGTTTCCGTACAGTATAATGATCACAGTGTATTTCAGTACAGTATAACGATCACGCGTAGTTCAGTACAGTATACTGATCGCAGTGTATTTCAGTACAGTATAGTGATCACAGCGTAGTTCATTACAGTATAGTGATCACAGCGTAGTTCAGTACAGTATAATAATCACGCGTAGTTCAATACAGTATAGTGATCGCAGTGTATTTCAGTACAGTATAGTGATCACCGCGTAGTTCATTACAGTATAGTGATCACAGCGTAGTTCAGTACAGCATAGTGATCACAGCATAGTTCAGTACAGTATAACGATCGCAGCTCAGTTCTGTACAGTATAGTGATCACAGCCTAGTTCAGTACAGTATAACGATCGCTGCTTAGTTCAGTACAGTATGACGATCGCAGCTTAGTTCAGTACAGTATAGTGATCGCAGTGTATTTCATTACAGTATAATGATCATACAGTAGTTCAGTACAGTATAATGATCGCAGCTTAGTTCACTACAGTATAACGATCACAGCGTAGGTCAGTACAGTATAACGATCACATCGTAGTTCAGTGCATTATAACAATTGCAGCGTATTTCTGTACAGTATAGTGATCGCAGCTTATTTCTGTACAGTATAACCATCAAGCATTTTTCAGTACAGTGTAGTGATCACAGTGTATTTCAGTACAGTATAATGATCATAGCGTAGTTCAGTACAGTATAGCGATCACAGCGTAGTTCAGTACAGTATAACGATCACAGCGTGTTTCAGTACAGTATAATGATCACAGTGTATTTCAATACAGTATAACGATCATAGCATAGTTCATTACAGTATAGTGATCGCAGCGTAGTTCAGTATAATATAACGATCACATCATAGTTCAGTACAGTATAGTGATCACAGCGTGTTTCAGTACAGTATAATGATCACAGTGTATTTCAATACAGTATAACGATCATAGCATAGTTCATTACAGTATAGTGATCGCAGCGTAGTTCAGTATAATATAACGATCACATCGTAGTTCAGTACAGTATAGTGATCACAGCGTAGTTCAGTACAGTATAACGATCACATCGTAGTTCAGTGCAGTATAACAATTGCAGCGTATTTCTGTACAGTATGGTGATCGCAGCTTATTTCTGTACAGTATAACCATCAAGCATGTTTCAGTACAGTGTAGTGATCACAGTGTATTTCAGTACAGTATAATCATCATAGCGTAGTTCAGTACAGTATAACGATCACAGCGTGGTTCAGTACAGTATAACGATCACAGCGTGTTTCAGTACAGTATAACGATCACAGCGTGGTTCAGTACAGTATAACGATCACAGCGTGTTTCAGTACAGTATAATGATCACAGTGTATTTCAATACAGTATAACGATCATAGCATAGTTCATTACAGTATAGTGATCGCAGCGTAGTTCAGTATAATATAACGATCACATCGTAGTTCAGTACAGTATAGTGATCACAGCGTAGTTCAGTACAGTATAACGATCACAGCGTAGTTCAGTACAGTATAACGATCACAGCGTGTTTCAGTACAGTATAACGATCATAGCGTAGTTCATTACAGTATAGTGATCGCAGCGTAGTTCAGTATAATATAACGATCACATCGTAGTTCAGTACAGTATAGTGATCACAGCGTAGTTCAGTACAGTATAGTGATCACAGTGTAGTTTAGTACAGTATAGTGATCACAGCATATTTCAGTATAATATAACGATCACAGCATAGTTCAGTACAGTATAACGATCACAGCGTGTTTCAGTACAGTATAACAATCAGTGTAGTTCAGTACAGTATAACGATCGCAGTGTATTTCAGTACAGTATAACAATCACCGTATAGTTCAGTATAACGATCACAGCGTGTTTCCGTACAGTATAACGATCTCAGTGTATTTCAGTACAGTGTAGTGATCGCAGCATATTTCAGTACAGTATAGTGATCACAGCGTAGTTCAGTACAGTATTGTGATCGCAGCGTAGTTCAGTACAGTATAATGATCACAGCGTATTTCAGTACAGTATAGTGATCGCAGCATATTTCAGTACAGTATAGTGATCACAGCGTTGTTCAGTACAGTATTGTGATCGCAGCGTAGTTCATTACAGTATAAAGATAACGGCTTAGTTCAGTATAGTATAATGATCACAGCGTATTTCAGTACAGTATAGTGATCGCAGTTTAGTTCAGTACAGTATAGTGATCGCAGCGTGTTTTAGTACAGTGTGGTGATCGCAGCGTAGTTCAGTGCAATATAACGATCACAGTGTAGTTCAGTACAGTATAGTGATCGCAGCATATTTCAGTACAGTATAGTGATGGCAGCGTAGTTTACTACAGTATAGTGATTGCAGCGTATTTCAGTACGGTATAGTGATCGCAGTTTGGTTCAGTACAGTATAGTGATCGCAGCGTATTTCAGTACAGTATAACGATCGCAATGTAGTTCAGTACAGTATGGTGCTTGCAGCATATTTTAGAGTATAGTGATCACAGCGTATTTCAGTACAGTATAACAATCGCAGCATAGTTCAATACAATATAGTGATCGCAGTGTATTTCAGTACAGTATAATGATCACAGTGTGTTTCAGTACAGTATAACAATCACAGCGTAGTTCAGTACAGTATAACGATCACAGCGTGTTTCAGTATAGTATAACGATCACCGTGTAGTTCAGTACAGTGTAACGATCGCAGTGTATTTCAGAATAGTATAACGATCCCAGTGTATTTCAGTACAGTATAACAATCGCAGCGTAGTTCAGTACAGTGTAGTGATCACAGTGTATTTCAGTACAGTATAACGATCATAGCGTAGTTCATTACAGTATAGTGCTCGCAGCGTAGTTCAGTATAGTATAACAATCGCAGTGTATTTCAGTACATTATAGTGATCGCAGCGTAGTTCAGTACAGTATAGTGATCACAGCGTAGTTCATTACAGTATGGTGATCACTGCGTAGTTTAGTACAGTATAGTGATCACAGTATATTTCAGTATAGTGATAACAGCATATTTCAGTACAATATAACGATCACAGCCTAGTTCAGTACAGTATAACGATCACAGCGTGTTTCAGTATAGTATAACGATCACTATGTAGTTCAGTACAGTATAACGATCGCAGTGTATTTCAGTACATTATAACGATCATGGCGTAGTTCATTACAGTATAGTGATCGCAGCGTAGTTCGGTATAGTATAACAATCGCAGTGTATTTCAGTACATTATAGTGATCGCAGCGTAGTTCAGTACAGTATAGTGATCACAGTATATTTCAGTACAGTATTGTGATCACAGCATATTTCAGTACAGTATAACGATCACCATGTAGTTCAGTACATTATAACGATCACAGCCTGTTTCAGTATAGTATAACGATCACAGTGTATTTCAGAACAGTATAACGATCACGCGTAGTTCAGTACAGTATAGTGATCACAGTGTAGTTCACAGTATAATGATCGCAGTGTAGTTCAGTACAGTATAGAGATCACAGCGTAGTTCATTACAGTATAACGATTGCAGCGTATTTCAGTACAGTATAGTGATCGCAGAGTAGTTCAGTACAGTATAACGATCACAGCATATTTCAGTATAGTGATCACAGCGTAGTTTACTATGGTATAGTGATTGCAGCGTATTTCAGTACAGTACAGTGATGGCAGTGTATTTCAGTACAGTATACCGATCTCAGCGTAGTTCAGTACAGTATAGTGATGGCAGTGTATTTAAGTACAGCATATTTCAGTACACTATAACGATCACAGCGTAGTTCATTACAGTATAGTGATCACAGCGTAGTTCAGTACAGGATAGTGATCGCAGCGTACTTCAGTACAGGATAGTGATCGCAGCGTACTTCAGTACAGTATAGAGATCACAGCGTAGTTCAGTACAGTAGAATGATCACAGCGTATTTCAGTACAGTATAGTGATCGCAGCGTTTTTCAGTACAGTATAGTGATCACAGCGTATTTCAGTACAGTATAACGATCACAGCGTATTTCAGTACAGTATAGTGATCACAGCGTATTTCAGTACAGTATACCGATTGCAGCGTATTTCAGTATAGTATGGTGATCGCAACATAGTTCAGTATAGTATAACGATCGCAGTGTATTTTAGTGCAGTATAATGATAGCAGCGTAGTTCAGTACAGTATAGTGATCACAGCTTGCTTCAATACAGTATAACGATCGCAGTGTAATTCAGTACAGTATAATGATCACAGCGTGTTTCAGTACAGTATTACGATCACAGCGTAGTTCACTACAGTATAGTGATCACAGCATATTTCAGTACAGTATAACGATCACAGCATAGTTCATTACAGTATAACGATCACAGCGTGTTTCAGTATAGTATAATGATCACAGTATATTTCAGAACAGTATAACGATCACACGTAGTTCAGTACAGTATAGTGATCACTGTATTTCAGTACAGTATAATGATCACAGCGTAGTTCAGTACAGTATAGAGATCACAGCATAGTTCATTACAGCATAACGATTGCAGCGTATTTCAGTACGGTATAGTGATCGCAGCGTAGTTCAGTACAGTATAACGATCACAGCATATTTCAGTATAGTGATCACAGCGTAGTTCAGTACAGGATAGTGATCACAGTGTAGATCAGTACAGTATAACGATCACAACATATTTCAGTATATTATAGTGATCACAGCGTAGTTCAGTACTGGATAGTGATCACAGCGTATTTCAGTATACAGTATAACGATCAAGCGTGTTTCAGTACAGTATAGTGATCACAGCATAGTTCAGTACAGTATAACAATCACAGCTTGTTTCAGTACAGTATAACAATCACAGTGTATTTCAGTACAGTATAACGATCACAGCGTGTTTCAGTACAATATAATGATCACAGTATATTTCAGTACAGTATAACGATCACAGCGTAGTTCAGTACAGTATAAAGATCACAGTGTATTTTAGTACATTATAGTGATCGCAGTGTAGTTCAGTACAGTACAGTGATCACAGCGTAGTTGATTATAGTATAGTGATCACAGCATAGTTCAGTACACTATAGTGATCACAGTGTATTTCAGTACAGTACAGTGATTGCAGTGTATTTCAGTACAGTATAACGATCGCAGCTTAGTTCAGTACAGTATAGTGATGGCAGTGTATTTCAGTACAGTATACCGATCTCAGCGTAGTTCAGTACAGTATAGTGATGGCAGTGCATTTAAGTACAGTATGGTGATCACAGCATATTTCAGTACACTATAACAATCACAGCGTAGTTCATTACAGTATAGTGATCACAGCGTAGTTCAGTACAGGATAGTGATCGCAGCGTACTTCAGTACAGTATAGAGATCACAGCGTAGTTCAGTACAGTAGAATGATCACAGCGTATTTCAGTACAGTATAGTGATCGCAGCGTTTTTTCAGTACAGTATAGTGATCACAGCGTAGTTCAGTACAGTATAACGATCGCAATGTAGTTCAGTACAGTATGGAGCTCACAGCGTATTTCAGTACAGTATAGTGATCGCAGCATATTTCAGTACAATATAGTGATCACAGGGTAGTTCAGTACAGTATGGAGCTCGAAGCGTATTTCAGTACAGTATAGTGATCGCAGCATATTTCAGTACAGTATAGTGATCACAGGGTAGTTCAGTACAGTATAGTGATCGCAGTGTATTTCAGTACAGTATAGTGATCACAGCGTAGTTCATTACAGTATAGTGATCACAGCGTAGTTCAGTACAGTATAACAATCACGCATAGTTCAATACAGTATAGTGATCGCAGTGTATTTCAGTACAGCATAGTGATCACAGCATAGTTCAGTACAGTATAACGATCGCAGCTCAGTTCTGTACAGTATAGTGATCACAGTGTATTTCATTACACTATGATCATACAGTAGTTCAGTACAGTATAATGATCGCAGCTTAGTTCACTACAGTATAGTGATCACAGCGTAGTTCAGTACAGTATAACGATCACATTGTAGTTCAGTGCAGTATAACAATTGCAGCGTATTTCTGTACAGTATAGTGATCGCAGCTTATTTCTGTACAGTATAACGATCAAGCATGTTTCAGTACAGTATAATGATCACAGTGTATTTCAGTACAGTATAACGACCATAGCGTAGTTCAGTACAGTATAACGATCAAACGTAGTTCAGTACAGTATAACGATCACAGCGTGTTTCAGTACAGTATAATGATCACAGTGTATTTCAGTACAGTATAACGATCATAGCGTAGTTCATTACAGTATAGTGATCGCAGCGTAGTTCAGTATAATATAACGATCACATCGTAGTTCAGTACAGTATAGTGATCTTAGCGTAGTTCAGTACAGTATTGTGATCACAGCGTATTTCATTCCAGTATAGTGATCACAGCGTATTTCATTACAGTATAGTGATCACAGCGTAGTTTAGTACAGTATAGTGATCACAGCATATTTAAGTACAATATAACGATCACAGCATAGTTCAGTACAGTATAACGATCACAGCGTGTTTCAGTACAGTATAACAATCAGTGTAGTTCAGTACAGTATAACGATTGCAGTGTATTTCAGTACAGTGTTGTGATCTCAGCGTAGTTCAGTACAGTATAACGATCACAGCGTGTTTCCGTACAGTATAACGATCTCAGTGTGTTTCAGTACAGTATAACGATCACGCGTAGTTCAGTACAGTATACTGATCGCAGTGTATTTCAGTACAGTATAGTGATCACAGCGTAGTTCATTACAGTATAGTGATCACAGCGTAGTTCAGTACAGTATAACAATCACGCGTAGTTCAATACAGTATAGTGATCGCAGTGTATTTCAGTACAGTATAGTGATCACAGCATAGTTCAGTATAGTATAACGATCGCAGCTCAGTTCTGTACAGTATAGTGATCACAGCGTAGTTCAGTACAGTATAACAATCGCTGCTTAGTTCAGTACAGTATGACGATCGCAACTTAGTTCAGTACAGTATAGTGATCGCAGTGTATTTCATTACATTATAATGATCATACAGTAGTTCAGTACTGTATAATGATCGCAGCTTAGTTCACTACAGTATAGTGATCACAGCGTAGTTCATTACAGTATAACGATCACATCGTAGTTCAGTGCAGTATAACAATTGCAGCGTATTTCTGTACAGTATAGTGATCGCAGCTTATTTCTGTACAGTATAACCATCAAGCATGTTTCAGTACAGTGTAGTGATCACAGTGTATTTCAGTACAGTATAACGATCACAGCGTAGTTCAGTATAGTACAACAATCACAGTGTAGTCCATTACAGTACAACGTTCACAAAGTAGTTCAGTACAGTATAACGATCACAGCGTGTTTCAGTATCGTATAATGATCACAGTGTATTTCAGTACAGTATAACAATCACGCGTAGTTCAATACAGTATAGTAATCGCAGTGTATTTCAGTACACTATAGTGATCACCGCGTAGTTCATTACAGTATAGTGATCACAGCGTAGTTCAGTACAGCATAGTGATCACAGCATAGTTCAGTACAGTATAATGATCGCAGCTCAGTTCTGTACAGTATAGTGATCACAGCGTAGTTCAGTACAGTATAACGATCGCTGCTTAGTTCAGTACAGTATGACGATCACAGCGTAGTTCAGTACAGTATAACGATCACAGTGTGTTTCAGTACAGTATAACAATCACCGTGTAGTTCAGTACAGTATAACGATCACAGCGTGTTTCAGTATAGTACAACAATCACAGTGTAGTCCATTACAGTACAACGTTCACAGCGTAGTTCAGTACAGTATAACGATCACAGCGTGTTTCAGTATCGTATAATGATCACAGTGTATTTCAGTACAGTATTACGATCACAGCGTAGTTCAGTACAGTATAACGATCACAGTGTGTTTCAGTACAGTATAACAATCACCGTGTAGTTCAGTACAGTATAACGATCACAGCGTGTTTCAGTATAGTACAACAATCACCGTATAGTTCAGTACAGTATAACGATCACAGCGTGTTTCAGTATAGTACAACAATCACAGTGTAGTCCATTACAGTACAACGTTCACAACGTAGTTCAGTACAGTATAACGATCACAGCGTGTTTCAGTATCGTATAATGATCACAGTGTATTTCAGTACAGTATAACAGTCACGCGTAGTTCAATACAGTATAGTGATCACAGTGTATTTCAGTACAGTATAACGATCACAGCGTAGTTCAGTATAGTACAACAATCACAGTGTAGTCCATTACAGTACAACGTAGTTCAGTACAGTATAACGATCACAGCGTGTTTCAGTATCGTATAATGATCACAGTGTATTTCAGTACAGTATAACAATCACGCGTAGTTCAATACAGTATAGTGATCGCAGTGTATTTCAGTACAGTATAGTGATCACTGCGTAGTTCATTACAGTATAGTGATCACAGCGTAGTTTAGTACAGCATAGTAATCACAGCATAGTTCAGTACAGTATAACGATCGCAGCTCAGTTCTGTACAGTATAGTGATCACAGCGTAGTTCAGTACAGTATAACGATCGCTGCTTAGTTCAGTACAGTATGACGATCGCAGCTTAGTTCAGTACAGTATAGTGATCGCAGTGTATTTCATTACATTATAATGATCATACAGTAGTTCAGTACAGTATAATGATCGCAGCTTAGTTCACTACAGTATAGTGATCACAGCGTAGTTCAGTACAGTATAACGATCACATCGTAGTTCAGTGCAGTATAACAACTGCAGCGTATTTCTGTACAGTATAGTGATCGCAGCTTATTTCTGTACAGTATAACGATCAAGCATGTTTCAGTACAGTGTAGTGATCACAGTGTATTTCAGTACAGTATAACGATCACAGCGTAGTTCAGTACAGTATAACGATCACTGTGTTTCAGTACAGTATAATGATCACAGCATACTTCAGTACAGTATAATGATCACAGCATTGTTCAGTACAGTATAATGATCACAGCGTGTTTTAGTACAGTATAACGATCACAGTGTAGTTCAGTACAGTATAACGATCGCAGTGTATTTCAGTACAGTATAACAATCACCGCGTAGTTCAGTACAGTATAACGATCACAGCGTGTTTCCGTACAGTATAACGATCAGTGTATTTCAGTACAGTATAACGATCACGCGTAGTTCAGTACAGTATACTGATCGCAGTGTATTTCAGTACAGTATAGTGATCACAGCGTAGTTCATTACAGTATAGTGATCACAGCGTAGTTCAGTACAGTATAATAATCACGCGTAGTTCAATACAGTATAGTGATCGCAGTGTATTTCAGTACAGTATAGTGATCACCGCGTAGTTCATTACAGTATAGTGATCACAGCGTAGTTCAGTACAGCATAGTGATCACAGCATAGTTCAGTACAGTATAACGATCGCAGCTCAGTTCTGTACAGTATAGTGATCACAGCGTAGTTCAGTACAGTATAACGATCGCTGCTTAGTTCAGTACAGTATGACGATCGCAGCTTAGTTCAGTACAGCATAGTGATCGCAGTGTATTTCATTACAGTATAATGATCATACAGTAGTTCAGTACAGTATAATGATCGCAGCTTAGTTCACTACAGTATAACGATCACAGCGTAGTTCAGTACAGTATAACGATCACATCGTAGTTCAGTGCATTATAACAATTGCAGCGTATTTCTGTACAGTATAGTGATCGCAGCTTATTTCTGTACAGTATAACGATCAAGCATGTTTCAGTACAGTGTAGTGATCACAGTGTATTTCAGTACAGTATAACGATCACAGCGTAGTTCAGTACAGTATAACGATCACAGCGTGTTTCAGTACAGTATAATGATCACAGTGTATTTCAGTACAGTATAGTGATCACCGCGTAGTTCATTACAGTATAGTGATCACAGCGTAGTTCAGTACAGCATAGTGATCACAGCATAGTTCAGTACAGTATAACGATCGCAGCTCAGTTCTGTACAGTATAGTGATCACAGTGTAGTTCAGTACAGTATAACGATCGCTGCTTAGTTCAGTGCAGTATGACGATCGCAGCTTAGTTCAGTACAGTATAGTGATCGCAGTGTATTTCATTACATTATAATGATCATACAGTAGTTCAGTACAGTATAATGATCGCAGCTTAGTTCACTACAGTATAGTGATCACAGCGTAGTTCAGTACAGTATAACGATCACATCGTAGTTCAGTGCAGTATAACAATTGCAGCGTATTTCTGTACAGTATAGTGATCGCAGCTTATTTCTGTACAGTATAACGATCAAGCATGTTTCAGTACAGTGTAGTGATCACAGTGTATTTCAGTACAGTATAACGATCACAGCGTAGTTCAGTATTGTACAACAATCACAGTGTAGTCCATTACAGTACAACGTTCACAACGTAGTTCAATACAGTATAACGATCACAGCGTGTTTCAGTATCGTATAATGATCACAGTGTATTTCAGTACAGTATAACAATCACGCGTAGTTCAATACAGTATAGTAATCGCAGTGTATTTCAGTACACTATAGTGATCACCGCGTAGTTCATTACAGTATAGTGATCACAGCGTAGTTCAGTACAGCATAGTGATCACAGCATAGTTCAGTACAGTATAACGATCGCAGCTCAGTTCTGTACAGTATAGTGATCACAGCGTAGTTCAGTACAGTATAACGATCGCTGCTTAGTTCAGTACAGTATGACGATCGCAGCTTAGTTCAGTACAGTATAGTGATCGCAGTGTATTTCATTACAGTATAATGATCATACAGTAGTTCAGTACAGTATAATGATCGCAGCTTAGTTCACTACAGTATAGTGATCACAGCGTAGTTCAGTACAGTATAACGATCACATCGTAGTTCAGTGCAGTATAACAATTGCAGCGTATTTCTGTACAGTATAGTGATCGCAGCTCATTTCTGTACAGTATAACGATCAAGCATGTTTCAGTCCAGTGTAGTGATCACAGTGTATTTCAGTACAGTATAACGATCACAGCGTAGTTCAGTACAGTATAACGATCACAGTGTGTTTCAGTACAGTATAATGATCACAGCATACTTCAGTACAGTATAATGATCACAGCATTGTTCAGTACAGTATAATGATCACAGCGTGTTTTAGTACAGTATAACGATCACAGTGTAGTTCAGTACAGTATAACGATCGCAGTGTATTTCAGTACAGTATAACAATCACCGCGTAGTTCAGTACAGTATAACGATCACAGCGTGTTTCCGTACAGTATAACGATCAGTGTATTTCAGTACAGTATAACGATCACGCGTAGTTCAGTACAGTATACTGATCGCAGTGTATTTCAGTACAGTATAGTGATCACAGCGTAGTTCATTACAGTATAGTGATCACAGCGTAGTTCAGTACAGTATAATAATCACGCGTAGTTCAATACAGTATAGTGATCGCAGTGTATTTCAGTACAGTATAGTGATCACCGCGTAGTTCATTACAGTATAGTGATCACAGCGTAGTTCAGTACAGCATAGTGATCACAGCATAGTTCAGTACAGTATAACGATCGCAGCTCAGTTCTGTACAGTATAGTGATCACAGCGTAGTTCAGTACAGTATAACGATCGCTGCTTAGTTCAGTACAGTATGACGATCACAGCGTAGTTCAGTACAGTATAACGATCACAGTGTGTTTCAGTACAGTATAACAATCACCGTGTAGTTCAGTACAGTATAACGATCACAGCGTGTTTCAGTATAGTACAACAATCACAGTGTAGTCCATTATAGTACAACGTTCACAGCGTAGTTCAGTACAGTATAACGATCACAGCGTGTTTCAGTATCGTATAATGATCACATTGTATTTCAGTACAGTATAACGATCACAGCGTAGTTCAGTACAGTATAACGATCGCTGCTTAGTTCAGTGCAGTATGACGATCGCAGCTTAGTTCAGTACAGTATAGTGATCGCAGTGTATTTCATTACATTATAATGATCATACAGTAGTTCAGTACAGTATAATGATCGCAGCTCAGTTCTGTACAGTATAGTGATCACAGCGTAGTTCAGTACAGTATAACGATCGCAGCTCAGTTCTGTACAGTATAGTGATCACAGCGTAGTTCAGTACAGTATAACGATCGCTGCTTAGTTCAGTACAGTATGACGATCGCAGCTTAGTTCAGTACAGTATAGTGATCGCAGTGTATTTCATTACAGTATAATGATCATACAGTAGTTCAGTACAGTATAATGATCGCAGCTTAGTTCACTATAGTATATACACATCGTAGTTCAGTGCATTATAACAATTGCAGCATATTTCTGTACAGTATAGTGATCGCAGCTTATTTCTGTACAGTATAACGATCAAGCATGTTTCAGTACAGTGTAGTGATCACAGTGTATTTCAGTACAGTATAATGATCATAGTGTAGTTCAGTATAGTATAGCGATCACAGCGTAGTTCAGTACAGTATAACGATCACAGCGTATTTCAGTACAGTATAGTGATCACAGCGTATTTCAGTACAGTATACCGATCACATCGTAGTTCAGTGCAGTATAACAATTGCAGCGTATTTCTGTACAGTATAGTGATCGCAGCTTATTTCTGTACAGTATAACGATCAAGCATGTTTCAGTACAGTGTAGTGATCACAGTGTATTTCAGTACAGTATAATGATCATAGCGTAGTTCAGTACAGTATAGCGATCACAGCGTGGTTGTTCAGTACAGTATAACGATCACAGCGTGTTTCAGTACAGTATAATGATCACAGTGTATTTCAGTACAGTATAACGATCATAGCGTAGTTCATTACAGTATAGTGATCGCAGCGTAGTTCAGTATAATATAACAATCACATTGTAGTTCAGTACAGTATAGTGATCTTAGCGTAGTTCAGTACAGTATAGTGATCACAGCGTAGTTCAGTACAGTATAACGATCACATCGTAGTTCAGTGCAGTCTAACAATTGCAGCGTATTTCTGTACAGTATAGTGATCGCAGCTTATTTCTGTACAGTATAACGATCAAGCATGTTTCAGTACAGTGTAGTGATCACAGTGTATTTCAGTACAGTATAATCATCATAGCGTAGTTCAGTACAGTATAACGATCACAGCGTAGTTCAGTACAGTATAACGATCACAGCGTGTTTCAGTACAGTATAACGATCATAGCGTAGTTCATTACAGTATAGTGATCGCAGCGTAGTTCAGTATAATTTAACGATCACATCGTAGTTCAGTACAGTATAGTGCTCTTAGCGTAGTTCAGTACAGTATAGTGATCACAGCATATTTCAGTACAATATAACGATCACAGCATAGTTCAGTACAGTATAACGATCACAGCGTGTTTCAGTACAGTATAACAATCAGTGTAGTTCAGTACAGTATAACGATCGCAGTGTATTTCAGTACAGTATAACAATCACCGCATAGTTCAGTATAACGATCACAGCGTGTTTCCGTACAGTATAATGATCTCAGTGTATTTCAGTACAGTATAATGATCGCAGCATAATTCAGTACAGTATAGTGATCACAGCGTAGTTCAGTACAGTATTGTGATCGCAGCGTAGTTCAGTACAGTATAATGATCACAGCGTATTTCAGTACAGTATAGTGATCGCAGCATATTTCAGTACAGTATAGTGATCACAGCGTAGTTCAGTACAGTATTGTGATCGCAGCGTAGTTCATTACAGTATAGAGATAACGGCTTAGTTCAGTACAGTATAATGATTATAGCGTAGTTCAGTACAGTATAGTGATCACAGTGTATTTCAGTACTGTATAATGATCACAGCGTAGTTCAGTCCAGTATAACGATCACAGCGTAGTTCAGTACAGTATAATGATCACATAGTATATCAGTACAGTATAACGATCGCAATGTAGTTCAGTACAGTATGGTGTTCGCAGCGTATTTCAGTACAGGATAGTGATCACAGCATATTTCAGTACAGTATAGTGAACACAGCGTAGTTCAGTCCAGTATAACGATCACAGCGTAGTTCAGTACAGTATAATGATCACAACGTATATCAGTACAGTATAACAATCGCAGCGTAGTTCAGTACAGTATAGTGATCGCAGCGTATTTCAGTACAGTATAACGATCGCAGTGTATTTCTGTACAGTATAACGATCAAGCATGTTTCAGTACAGTGTAGTGATCACAGTGTATTTCAGTACAGTATAATGATCGCAGCATAGTTCAGTCAAGTATAGAGATCACAGCGTAGTTCAGTACAGTATAACTATCACAGCATATTTCAGTATAGTGATCACAGCGTAGTTCAGTACAGGATAGTGATTGCAGCATATTTCAGTACGGTATAGTGATCGCAGTGTTTTTCAGTACAGTATAGTGATCACAGCGTAGTTCAGTACAGTAAAATGATCACAACGTATATCAATACAGTATAACAATCTCAGCCTAGTTCAGTACAGTATAGTGATCGCAGCGTATTTCAGTACAGTATAACGATCGCAATGTAGTTCAGTACAGTATAGTGATCGCAACATAGTTCAGTATAGTATTACGATCACAGTGTATTTCAGTACAGTATGACGATAGCAGCGTAGTTCAGTACAGTATAGTGATCACAGCGTAGTTTAGTACAGTATAGTGATCACAGTATATTTCAGTACAGTATAGTGATCACAGCATAGTTCAGTACAGTATAATGATCACAGCATAGTCCAGTACAGCATAACGATTACAGCGTAGTTCAGTACAGTATAACGATCGCAGTGTATTTCTGTACAGTATAATGATCGCAGTGTGTTTCAGTGTAGTATAACGATCACAGCGTGTTTAATTGTAGTATAACGATTACAGTGTATTTCAGTACAGTATCCCGATCACGCGTAATTCAGTACAGTATAGTGATCGCAGTGTATTTCAGTACGGTATAATGATCACAGCGTAGTTCAGTCCAGTATAACGATCACAGCGTAGTTCAGTACAGTATAATGATCACATAGTATATCAGTACAGTATAACGATCGCAATGTAGTTCAGTACAGTATGGTGCTCGCAGCGTATTTCAGTACAGGATAGTGATCACAGCATATTTCAGTACAGTATAGTGATCACAGCGTAGTTCAGTCCAGTATAACGATCACAGCGTAGTTCAGTACAGTATAGTGATCACAGCGTAGTTCAGTACAGTATAACGATCACAGCGTGTTTCAGTACAGTATAATGATCACAGTGTATTTCAGTACAGTATAACGATCATAGCGTAGTTCATTACAGTATAGTGATCGCAGCGTAGTTCAGTATAATATAACGATCACATCGTAGTTCAGTACAGTATAGTGATCTTAGCATAGTTCAGTACAGTATAGTGATCACATCGTAGTTCAGTGCAGTATAACAATTGCAGCGTATTTCTGTACAGTATAGTGATCGCAGCTTATTTCTGTACAGTATAACGATCAAGCATGTTTCAGTACAGTGTAGTGATCACAGTGTATTTCAGTACAGTATAATCATCATAGTGTAGTTCAGTACAGTATAACGATCACAGCGTAGTTCAGTACAGTATAACGATCACATCGTAGTTCAGTGCAGTATAACAATTGCAGCGTATTTCTGTACAGTATAGTGATCGCAGCTTATTTCTGTACAGTATAACCATCAAGCATGTTTCAGTACAGTGTAGTGATCACAGTGTATTTCAGTACAGTATAATCATCATAGTGTAGTTCAGTACAGTATAACGATCACAGCGTGTTTCAGTACAGTATAATGATCATAGCGTAGTTCATTACAGTATAGTGATCGCAGCGTAGTTCAGTATAATTTAACGATCACATCGTAGTTCAGTACAGTATAGTGCTCTTAGCGTAGTTCAGTACAGTATAGTGATCACAGCATATTTCAGTACAATATAACGATCACAGCATAGTTCAGTACAGTATAACGATCACAGCGTGTTTCAGTACAGTATAACAATCAGTGTAGTTCAGTACAGTATAACGATCGCAGTGTATTTCAGTACAGTATAACAATCACCGCATAGTTCAGTATAACGATCACAGCGTGTTTCCGTACAGTATAACGATCTCAGTGTATTTCAGTACAGTATAATGATCGCAGCATAATTCAGTACAGTATAGTGATCACAGCGTAGTTCAGTACAGTATTGTGATCGCAGCGTAGTTCAGTACAGTATAATGATCACAGCGTATTTCAGTACAGTATAGTGATCGCAGCATATTTCAGTACAGTATAGTGATCACAGCGTAGTTCAGTCCAGTATTGTGATCGCAGCGTAGTTCATTACAGTATAGAGATAACGGCTTAGTTCAGTACAGTATAATGATCATAGCGTAGTTCAGTACAGTATAGTGATCACAGTGTATTTCAGTACTGTATAATGATCACAGCGTAGTTCAGTCCAGTATAACGATCACAGCGTAGTTCAGTACAGTATAATGATCACATAGTATATCAGTACAGTATAACGATCGCAATGTAGTTCAGTACAGTATGGTGTTCGCAGCGTATTTCAGTACAGGATAGTGATCACAGCATATTTCAGTACAGTATAGTGAACACAGCGTAGTTCAGTCCAGTATAACGATCACAGCGTAGTTCAGTACAGTATAATGATCACAACGTATATCAGTACAGTATAACAATCGCAGCGTAGTTCAGTACAGTATAGTGATCGCAGCGTATTTCAGTACAGTATAACGATCACAGTGTATTTCAGTACAGTATAACGATCGCAGCGTAGTTCAGTACAGTATAACGATCACAGCGTGTTTCAGTATAGTATAACGATCACAGTGTATTTCAGTACAGTATAACGATCGCAGCGTAGTTCAGTACAGTATAACGATGACAGCGTGTTTCAGTACAGTATAACGATCACCGTGTAGTTCACTACAGTATAGTGATCGCAGCGTAGTTCAGTACAGTATACCGATCACTGTGTAGTTCAGTACAGTATAACGATAGCGTAGTTCAGTACAGTATAGTGATCACAGCTTGCTTCAATACAGTATAACAATCACAGTGTAGTTCAGTACAGTATAACGATAGCGTAGTTCAGTACAGTATAGTGATCACAGCTTGCTTCAATACAGTATAACAATCACAGTGTAGTTCAGTATAGTATAACATTCGCAGTGTAATTCAGTACAGTATAACGATCACAGCGTGTTTCAGTACAGTATAACGATCACCGTGTAGTTCACTACAGTATAGTGATCGCAGCGTAGTTCAGTACAGTATAACGATCACTGTGTAGTTCAGTACAGTCTAACGATCGCAATGTATTTCAGTACAGTGTAACGATCACAGCGTAGTTCAGTACAGTATACCGATCACAGCGTGTTTCAGTATAGTATAACAATCATAGTGTATTTCAGTCCAGTATAACGATCACACGTAGTTCAGTACAGTATAGTGATCACAGTGTATTTCAGTACAGTATAGTGATCACAGCGTAGTTCATTACAGTATAGTGATCACAGCGTAGTTCAGTACAGGATAGTGATCACAGCGTAGTTCAGTCCAGTATAACGATCACAGCGTATTTCAGTACAGTATAATGATCGCAGCATAGTTCAGTCAAGTATAGAGATCACAGCGTAGTTCAGTACAGTATAACTATCACAGCATATTTCAGTATAGTGATCACAGCGTAGTTCAGTACAGGATAGTGATTGCAGCATATTTCAGTACGGTATAGTGATCGCAGTGTTTTTCAGTACAGTATAGTGATCACAGCGTAGTTCAGTACAGTAAAATGATCACAACGTATATCAATACAGTATAACAATCTCAGCCTAGTTCAGTACAGTATAGTGATCGCAGCGTATTTCAGTACAGTATAACGATCGCAATGTAGTTCAGTACAGTATAGTGATCGCAACATAGTTCAGTATAGTATTACGATCACAGTGTATTTCAGTACAGTATGACGATAGCAGCGTAGTTCAGTACAGTATAGTGATCACAGCGTAGTTTAGTACAGTATAGTGATCACAGTATATTTCAGTACAGTATAGTGATCACAGCATAGTTCAGTACAGTATAATGATCACAGCATAGTCCAGTACAGCATAACGATTACAGTGTATTTCAGTACAGTATCCCGATCACGCGTAGTTCAGTACAGTATAGTGATCGCAGTGTATTTCAGTACGGTATAATGATCACAGCGTAGTTCAGTCCAGTATAACGATCACAGCGTAGTTCAGTACAGTATAATGATCACATAGTATATCAGTACAGTATAACGATCGCAATGTAGTTCAGTACAGTATGGTGCTCGCAGCGTATTTCAGTACAGGATAGTGATCACAGCATATTTCAGTACAGTATAGTGATCACAGCGTAGTTCAGTCCAGTATAACGATCACAGCGTAGTTCAGTACAGTATATTGATCACAACGTATATCAGTACAGTATAACAATCGCAGCGTAGTTCAGTACAGTATAGTGATCGCAGCGTATTTCAGTACAGTATAACGATCGCAGTGTATTTCAGTACAGTATAACGATCGCAGCGTAGTTCAGTACAGTATAACGATCACAGCGTGTTTCAGTATAGTATAAAGATCACAGTGTATTTCAGTACAGTATAACAATCGCAGTGTAGTTCAGTACAGTATAACGATCACAGCGTAGTTCAGTACAGTATAATGATCACAACGTATATCAGTACAGTATAACAATCGCAGCGTAGTTCAGTACAGTATAGTGATCGCAGCGTATTTCAGTACAGTATAACGATCGCAGTGTATTTCAGTACAGTATAACGATCGCAGCGTAGTTCAGTACAGTATAACGATCACAGCGTGTTTCAGTATAGTATAAGGATCACAGTGTATTTCAGTACAGTATAACAATCGCAGTATAGTTCAGTACAGTATAATGATGACAGTGTAGTTCTGTACAGTATAGTGATCACAGCTTGCTTCAATACAGTATAACGATCACAGTGTAGTTCATTACAGTATAACGATCGCAGTGTAATTCAGTCCAGTATAACGATCACAGCGTAGTTCACTACAGTATAGTGATCGCAGCGTAGTTCAGTCCAGTATAACGATCACAGCGTAGTTCAGTACAGTATAATGATCACAACGTATATCAGTACAGTATAACAATCGCAGCGTAGTTCAGTACAGTATAGTGATCGCAGCGTATTTCAGTACAGTATAACGATCGCAGTGTATTTCAGTACAGTATAACGATCGCAGCGTAGTTCAGTACAGTATAACGATCACAGCGTGTTTCAGTATAGTATAAAGATCACAGTGTATTTCAGTACAGTATAACAATCGCAGTGTAGTTCAGTACAGTATAACGATGACAGTGTAGTTCTGTACAGTATAGTGATCACAGCTTGCTTCAATACAGTATAACGATCACAGTGTAGTTCATTACAGTATAACGATCGCAGTGTAATTCAGTACAGTATAACGATCACAGCGTAGTTCAGTACAGGATAGTGATCACAGCGTAGTTCAGTCCAGTATAACGATCACAGAGTATTTCAGTACAGTATAATGATCGCAGCGTAGTTCAGTCCAGTATAGAGATCACAGCGTAGTTCAGTACAGTATAACGATCACAACATATTTCAATATAGTGATCACAGCGTAGTTCAGTACAGGATAGTGATTGCAGCATACTTCAGTACAGTATAGTGATTGCAGCGTTTTTTCAGTACAGTATAGTGATCACAGCGTAGTTCAGTACAGTATAATGATCACAACGTATATCAGTACAGTATAACAATCTCAGCGTAGTTCAGTACAGTATAGTGATCGCAGCGTATTTCAGTACAGTATAACGATCGCAATGTAGTTCAGTACAGTATAGTGATCGCAACGTAGTTCAGTATAGTATAACGATCACAGTGTATTTCAGTACAGTATGACGATAGCAGCATAGTTCAGTACAGTATAGTGATCACAGCTTGTTTCAGTACAGTATAACGATCACAGCGTGTTTCAGTACAGCATAACGATCACAGCGTAGTTCACTACAATATAGTGATCGCAGCATAGTTCATTACAGTATAGTGATCGCAGCGTAGTTCAGTACAGTATAACGATCACCGTGTAGTTCAGTACAGTCTAACGATCGCAGTGTATTTCATACAGTATAACGATCACAGCGTAGTTCAGTACAGTATAACGATCACAGCGTGTTTCAGTATAGTATAACAATCATAGTGTATTTCATTCCAGTATAACGATCACACGTAGTTCAGTACAGTATAGTGATCACAGTGTATTTCAGTACAGTATAGTGATCACAGCGTAGTTCATTACAGTATAGTGATCACAGCGTAGTTCAGTACAGGATAGTGATCACAGCGTAGTTCAGTCCAGTATAACGATCACAGAGTATTTCAGTACAGTATAATGATCGCAGCGTAGTTCAGTCCAGTATAGAGATCACAGCGTAGTTCAGTACAGTATAACGATCACAACATATTTCAATATAGTGATCACAGCGTAGTTCAGTACAGGATAGTGATTGCAGCATACTTCAGTACAGTATAGTGATTGCAGCGTTTTTTCAGTACAGTATAGTGATCACAGCGTAGTTCAGTACAGTATAATGATCACAACGTATATCAGTACAGTATAACAATCTCAGCGTAGTTCAGTACAGTATAGTGATCGCAGCGTATTTCAGTACAGTATAACGATCGCAATGTAGTTCAGTACAGTATAGTGATCGCAACGTAGTTCAGTATAGTATAACGATCACAGTGTATTTCAGTACAGTATGACGATAGCAGCATAGTTCAGTACAGTATAGTGATCACAGCTTGTTTCAGTACAGTATAACGATCACAGCGTGTTTCAGTACAGCATAACGATCACAGCGTAGTTCACTACAATATAGTGATCGCAGCATAGTTCATTACAGTATAGTGATCACAGTGTAGTTCATTACAGTATAGTGTTCACAGCGTAATTTAGAACAGTATAGTGATCACAGTATATTTCAGTACAGTATAGTGATCACAGCATAGTTCAGTACAGTATAACGATTACAGCGTAGTTCAGTACAGTATAACGATGACAGTGTAGTTCTGTACAGTATAGTGATCACAGCGTATTTCAGTACAGTATAACGATCGCAACGTAGTTCAGTACAGTATAACGATCACAGTGTCGTTCAGTACAGTATAGTGATCACAGCATATTTCAGTACAGTATAACAATCGCAGTGTAGTTCAGTATAGTATAACGATGACAGTGTAGTTCTGTACAGTATAGTGATCACAGCGTATTTCAGTACAGTATAACGATCGCAGCGTAGTTCAGTACAGTATAGTGATCACAGCTTGCTTCAATACAGTATAACGATCACAGTGTAATTCAGTACAGTATAACGATCACAGCGTGTTTCATTATAGTATAACGATCACAGCGTAGTTCAGTACAGTATAATGATCACCGTGTAGTTCAGTACAGTCTAACAATCGCAGTGTATTTCATACAGTATGACGATCACAGCGTAGTTCAGTACAGTATAACGATCACAGCGTGTTTCAGTATAGTATAACAATCATAGTGTATTTCATTCCAGTATAACGATCACACGTAGTTCAGTACAGTATAGTGATCACAGTGTATTTCAGTACAGTATAGTGATCACAGCGTAGTTCACTACAGTATAGTGATCACAGTGTAGTTCATTACAGTATAGTGTTCACAGCGTAGTTTAGAACAGTATAGTGATCACAGTATACTTCAGTACAGTATAGTGATCACAGCATAGTTCAGTACAGTATAATGATCACAGCATAGTTCAGTACAGTATAACGATTACAGCGTAGTTCAGTACAGTATAACAATCGCAGTATAGTTCAGTACAGTATAACGATGACAGTGTAGTTCTGTACAGTATAGTGATCACAGCGTATTTCAGTACAGTATAACGATCGCAACGTAGTTCAGTACAGTATAACGATCACAGCTTAGTTCAGTACAGTATAGTGATCACAGCGTATTTCAGTACAGTATAACGATCGCAGCGTAGTTCAGTACAGTCTAACGATTACAGCGTAGTTCAGTACAGTATAGTGATCACAGCATATTTCAGTACAGTATAACGATCGCAGCGTAGTTCAGTACAGTATAACGATCACAGCGTAGTTCAGTACCGTATAACGATCACAGTGTTGTTCACTACAGTATAGTGATCACAGCATATTTCAGTACAGTATAACGCTCGCAGCATATTTCAGTACAGTATATCAATCACAGCGTAATTCAGTACAGTATAGTGATCTCAGCGTAGTTCAGTACAGTGATCACAGCTTGTTTCAATACAGTATAACGATCACCATGTAGTTCATTACAGTATAACGATCGCACTGTAGTTCAGTACAGTATAGTGATCACAGCATATTTAGTACAGTATAGTGATCGCAGCGTTGTTCAGTACAGTATAGTGATCACCGCATAGTTCAGTACAGTATAATGTGCGTAGCATATTTCAGTACAGTATGGTGATCACAGCGTAGTTCAGTACAGTATAGTGATCACAGCGTAGTTCAGTATAGTATAACGATCACAGCGTAGTTCAGTACAGTATAGTGATCACAGCGTAGTTCAGTATAGTATAACGATCACAGCGTAGTTCAGTACAATATAACGATCGCAACGTCGTTCAGTATAGTATAATGATCACAATGTAGTTCAGTACAGTATAATGATCACAGCGTATTTCAGTACAGTATAGTGATCATAGCGTCATTCAGTACAGTATAATGATCACAGTGTATTTCAGTACAGTATAACGATCACAGCGTATTTCAGTACAGTATAATGATCACAGCATATTTCAGTGCAGTGTAATGATCACAGTGTATTTTGCTATGTTATAACGATCACAGTGTATTTCAGTACAGTATAATGATCACAGCATATTTCAGTACAGTGTAATGATCACAGTGTATTTTGCTATGTTATAATGCTCACAGTGTATTTCACTACGGTACAATGATCACAGCGTATGTCAGTACACTATAATGATCACAGCATATTTCAGTACAGTATAGTGATTACAGTGTAGCTCATAGAAAAGCATAGTGTTGTTTGAATTGAATTTTACTGACTTAAGTTAGCTGGTCTTGGATTCTGTAATACAGATTAAACATGTTGAATTTCAGGATCATAAACTGGATAGTGCAGTGAGCAGAATGTTAGGAGGTTTGAATTGAGAAAGTGAACCAGTTTACATTGGAATATCCTTGACGTTATGTTGAACTTTATTGGAGCAAACAGGAAGCCGAGGATAGAGAGGTCAGTATCAGAGCAAAGCAGGGAATTGCAGGGATAAATGACCTTGATTGTACAAAAGTGGTCATCCAATTCAGATTTGGTCTCCCCTGTGAACAGCATTGTGAGCAGCGAACTATGTATGCTAAGTTGAAAGTTTCACCTGGACAATGTGTTCTGGATCTTGAAGAGGTAAAAGGGCTGGTGTCACATGTACACTTCGTAAAATTTGTTCATAGACATGGGCATTACTGGCCAGTATTTATCACCTGTCCCTAATTGTCCAGAGGGCAGTTAAGAGCCAATCATATTGCTGTGGCATCACATGTAAGCTAGACCGGGTCATGACACCACTACTGCCCTGCTTGTGTGGAAAGATGCAAGAGAACGAGGAGGAGTGTTGAAAGAGGCTTTAAGGTGGACAAGGCCCACACAGGTGAAATAGAGATTATACTAAAACCTTTCTAGAATGCTGAAAGAGAATCAGATGTGCTTGGTGATAGTGTAGGACAATTGTAAATGGAAGCTGGTGGAGTAAACATGAGAACAAGGAAAACCCTATTGTGGTCTTGGAAAATGAATGGGAATAGAAATGAAGGAAATGGGATGGATGCAGTCAATGACTCTGTCCATCATGGTCGGGGTGGAATTCTCAGATTGAGGGGAAAGGAAAGTTTGGAGGTGCCAGTATGAATATTTAGTTAGTTCAGAAACCGTGATGGCTTTACGTCGTCAACTTCTTACCTACAGCAACCCTGTGTATCGGTGGTGGCTCAGTGAGTAGCATGTTTGTCTTCAAACCAGAAGGTGATATGTTCAAACCCCACTTCAGTGACTTGGACACAGAAGTCTAGGCTGAAACTCGGTGCAATACTGAGCTGAAATAAAAGATTCCCTTGCCCTATTTCAAAGAGGAGTTCAGTAACATCATTCCTGGTCAGTAACATCATTGAAAAACAATAGCTGGTCATTAGCACCTTACTGTTTTTGGGAGCTTTCTATGTACAAATCCGATACCAACTTTCCTATATTATAACAATAACTACAGTACTTCAAAGAGTACTTTGTTCATTGTCAAGTGTTTTAGAGCATCCTGATTTCCAATCTGAAGAAATTGTTCTTCATAGATTTGGTTTAAACGTTTCTTTTTGACCTCTGTTAAGAATTTGTTTTTAATCACGGATGGCTAGGCCAGCATTTATTGCCCGTCCCTAATTGCCCAGGGGGTAGTTAATATTGCTGTGAGTCTGGAGTCAGACATACACTAAGGATGGCAGACTTCCTTCTCTAAAGGACATTAGTGAACCAGGTAAGATTTTCCAACAATTGGCAATGGTTTCATGTTTATACACTTAATTGAATTCAAATTGCACAGTCTGCCACAGTGGGATTCGAACCTGGGTCCCCAGAACATGGAGAAAGTGAGGACTGCAGATGCTGGAGATCAGAGCTTAAAAATGTGTTGCTGGAAAAGCGCAGCAGGTCAGGCAGCATCAAAGGAGCAGGAGAATCGACGTTTCGGGCATAAGCCCTACTTCAGGAACATGATCTGGGTCTCTGGATTAATTATCAAGTGATAATGCTGGGTCATTGGCTCCCATACTCGACCATGCTATCGGAAGGATGTTGTGAAACTTGGAAGTGTTCAGAAAAGATTTACAAGGATGTTGCCAGGGTTGGAGGGTTTGAGCATACACAGAGAGGCTGAATAGCCTGGGCCTGTTTTCCCTGGAGCATCAGAGGCTGAGGGGTGACCTTCTTGAGGTTTATAAAATCATGAGAGGCATGGCTAGGATAAATAGACAAGGTCTTTTCCCCAGGGTGGGGGCGTCCAAAACTGAAGGGCATAGGTATAAGGTGAGAGGGGAAAGATTTAAAAGAGACCTAAGGGGCAACTTTTCCACTCAGAGGATGGTGCAACACCTGCCCCTTCCCCTCCTTGGTACTCACCATCCAAGGGCCTATGCAGTCTTTCCAGGTGAAGCAGAATTTCACCTGTACCTCCTCCAGTCTTGTGGCCGACTCCACATTGGAGAAACCAAACGCAGACTGAGTGACCACTTTGCAACCTCCAGTCTGCGCAGGCAGGATCCTGACCTTCCCATAGCCTCCTGTTCGCATTCTCATTTGTCTGTCCTCGGCATGCTGCAGTGTTCCAGTGAATCACAGCGCAAACTGGAGGAGCAACAAATACATCCTCAGACTAGACATTTTATAGCCTTCTGGATTTCATATTGAGTTTGTATATTGGTATTGAGTTCAACACCTTCACATTGTGAACCAGCTCCCATTTATTCCTTTACTTTTAGATTGTCCTCTCTCCCCTCCCTCTCATCCCAGTGGGGACTGGAGACACACCATTGTTCTGCTATTGTCACATTCCAATCAGTTAATCTGAACTATCAATGCCTTTTCTCCATCAGCACCCTACACCCACTACCCCAGCTCCCCCCCTCCAAACTATAGCACACATGCTGTACCCTCCACACTTCACTTCAGCTCTGATGAAAAGTCATCTAGTCTCAAATCATTAGCTTGCTCTCTCCCCATGGATACTGTGTGACCCACTGTGATCTCCAGCATTTGCAGTGTTAGAGTCTGAGGGAGAAATTGACTGCTCAGCAGCACCACCTGCTGCACCTTGCTTATACTGCAGTAGATCAGAGATAATCATAATTCTGTACTTCGTTCCACCAAAATATTTTATGAACCGCTTTTGTGAATATTGCTAATATTTCTGTTCTTTTACTGTACCCTATCAAATGGGGACTATTTACTTACAACCATCTGGAATATAAAATTAAAAGGACTTTTTTTTTAATAGTTCCACTGCAGTACAAAGAGTAGTTTGCTGTGAAAATGCTGTTTTGTATTTTTGGTTAGATGCTTATATTGGAGTTGATGTTTAACTTGGTTAAACTTTAATTCAGCAGATTAGATTACAAATTGATTGACTACACAGCCTCCAGGACAAGAAGTGCTCTGTGGCCAAATTAGTTTACGTACTTTAAGGCAGAGAAATGAGAAATTATCACATTAAAATTGGTACATTGTGTTGCTAGAGGCAGTCCTTGTGACATAAGATTCCTTTGGTTTAAGAAAGTTCTGTGGCGAGTTACATCTCATTCTCTTTCAGTCTCTCTGCATCCCCCCATTACAGCAGTGCACTGGATCTTAGCTGACACCAAAACAGAAGTTGCTGAAAAAGCTCAGCAGGTCTAGCAGCATCTGTGAAGAGAAATCAAAGTTCACTTTTCAGGTCAAGTGACCTTTCCTCAGAACTTAGCCTAGTCCTGTACACTGCCTACACTCACCTTTTTTGATAACACATCCAGACTTTATTGCTGAACGTCGCTAAACTTACAGTACACAACCCCTAATGTGTGCCTGTTTTAAAAGATTTTATTAAAGTAGATTTACCCCTGACTAATGCACCTAACGTGCACATCCCTGAACACTATGGGGCAATTTAGCATGGCCAATTCACCTAACCTGCACATCTTTGGATTGTAGGTATTCTATTTAAAAAAAGGGTGGGGATAATGTCACTGGACATTACCAAAAGCCACAGGCTGACACTCGGAGGCACAAGTTCAAATCGCATCACAACAGCTGGTGACATTTAAATTCAATTAAAAATCTTGGAATTAAGGCTAGTCACAGTTAGAACAATGGTAGCCATGACATTACCATCACTTGCTGTAATGAAGGCTAATCCAGTTCACTTGTATCCCTTAGGGGAGGAAATCTGCCATCCTTAGCTGGTCTGGCCTACGTTTGACTCCAGACCCACAATGATGTGGCTCGCTGATATCAGGGAAATATTTAATTGGGGGAAGAAACACCAATTAACCAATGTCATATTATAAAGGAGCTTCATTTGATTTAGCAACAAAATAACATGGTCATGAATGCAATTTACAGCAGCAAATATCCTTCTCTTCCACATATATATTCCCAATCTTTAATGTAAGCAATCTGTGTATGCTAAGGATTTAAAAGAAATTATATTAATTAAACTTTTTCCTTCCCTTCTGTTCTCACAGGTACACCAGAGTGGGTCAGGATGGTCTCCAGTGGTATGTATTACTTTGTTGAATCACTGGCTTGTGAATGGTCTAAACATTCTGACATGTAGGCAGCCAGGCTTGTGGGAAGTGCTTTGCAGAACTGAAATTATTACCGTTTTTAATCCCATCCTCATACAATGCACCTGTTGGATGGGTAATATAAAACAGAGAACTGCAAGCACTGGAGATCTAAAACAAAATCAGAAAGTGCTGGAGAAACTCAGTAGGTTTGAAAACATCTGAAGAGAGAAGAACAGAGTTAACATTTCGAGCCCTGACCCCATCATATGAGGCTTTTGAAAAACGCTGAATATTATTAACAAACACTTCTAAATGAATCAATTTACCTAATATATCATAACGGCTGCGATTTCAGTGCTTTTTGTTAAGACCAGTTTTCAGGCAAGGTTCCCCAATTTATTATAGTTCTATATGGAATACCCCAATTTATTTAAGGTCCTGAGTGAGGAGGGATGAACCAATCCCCCTCCTTTACTGACCCCTCCCCTCTCCCCACCCGTCTGTTGGTTGCAATAAGATTAATTTAAGAAGTATCTCTTAACCTTGCGGAGATGTATGTTTGAAAAGGAGTCCATTTAACCTGGCTGTGTTCAGTTAACAAAAGTGAATTTGTTAGTTATAAAATGCGAGAAGAAATAATAATGCAGCACACCTAAACACAGATTTGGAATAAAAAATAAATCTAAAATAAAATTTGAAAATGTACAGTGTGTCTGAGAGTCATTCATGAAGAGTAGATAGTAGAATGTTGCAGCCATTGCAGTGATTATCACTGATAGCATTAAGGTTGGTGGTTGATCAGATTATTTCAGGTTTCTTGTCTTTGCAGTTAATTGAAATTATTTTGTCCTGTTCCTTCCTTTGGGACTGGTTGATAACACTCAAGTGTTACATTCAAGAGAATGTTTTATCTCTTTCTTTACCTGCAATGCAGGGATGTTTAGTTCCGGTTCTCATACCTGTGACCTTCACAGTACAGTAATCCACTCAGAAGAACGTCAGGCCGCTAATGCATGCTGACTGAGTTGAAGCTTGATTTTAAACTACTGTTTTTGCGTATTTCTGGTAGAGCAAAACACAAACATGTCTGCCGGAGATGGGTTCCTGCTGGGTGGAGTTTAGCTCGTCATTATCTCTGATGGTAATCATCCGTCTCATTATCGCTTCCCAGACTCCATGTGGATGTGACATTCCAGAATTTCCCTGCAGACAACCACAAAAGGGGAAGCAATGGCCTAGTGGTATTATCGCTGGACTATTAATCTAGAAACTTGGCTAAGGTTCTGGGTTCAAATCTTGTCACAGTAGATGGTCAAATTTGAATTCAGTAAAAGAAAAATCTGGGTTTATGATCATTAGACTCTTAATTCCATTGTCAATTGTCAGAAAAACCCGTCTGGTTCACTAGTGTCCTTTAGGGAAGGAAATCTGCCATCCTCACCTGATATAGCCTCCATGTGACTCCAGACCCACAGCAATGTGGTTGACTCTTAGCTGCCCTCTGCTCAGTTGGGGATGTGCAATAAATGCAGGTCCATTAAGAGACGCTCACACCCAGTGTTCAATTTGCTTCCTTGTTGGCCCCTATTGATTTGTTTTCTGTTATACAGTGGTTTCAAATATAAGCACAGGATTCTCCCATCATTGGAGATTTTATACAAGTTCTCCATTTTATATTTGTTACGTTCATTGTGCCTCCAACTCAATTTTATTAGAATATTGCTTTACTGCGCATTTGTGAAAATTTGTTGAACTTCACCCTAACCACATTGCTACAAGCCATATTGATGTTTCTCTCTTTTGATTTGTTTCTTACAGTATGTGGAAGAAAATCTGGGTATAATGTCAATTGGATTTTTGCTCAGCAGCCTTGATGACGCTGTAATTTGGAGGGGGCCAAAGAAAAATGGTTAGTTTATTTTTGTTGAGTTTATCCTTTATGGCTTAACAAGTGTCCTCTGTGACATGTATAGCATTCAGGGCAATAATGTCTCTCATTCCTAATGTATTTTATGGAGTCTGAATGGGAAGGTATAAGAACCATATCATAGATGAAAATACACGTGGGCACAGTGTGGTCAAAGGACGAGTCAAAGATTGGATGAATATATTATTCTGGAACATTATGACTCTGGTTGGAGCCATATGCTGGAAATCAAGTTCCACTATTTGATGAGTTGAGATTGTGGGGCTGGAAAAGCACAGCAAGTCAGGCAGCATCCTAGGAGCGAGAGCACCGACATTTCTGATGAAGGGCTTATGCCAGCATCTGCAGTCGGAACTTTCTCCACTATTTGATGAGCTGTATGAAAGTGTAAATGCTTTATTCCATCAACAAAATAGTCACTTTGTTCCTCCTCCTCATTATTAATGAGAATAAAAGAGACTTTTCACCATGTTTCTCAATAAATTCTGAAGTAATATAATCATAGAGATGTACAACATGCAATCAGACCTTTCAGTCCAACTCGTCCATGCCGACCAGATATCCCAACATAAGCAAGTCCCATTTACCAGCAATTGGCCCATGTCCCTCTAAACCCTTCCTATTTGTATACCCATCCAGATGCCTTTTAAATGTTATAATTGTACCAGTCTCCCCCACTTCCTCTGGAAGCTCATTCCATACACGTACCACCCACTGTGTGAAAAAGCTGCACCTTAGGTCCCTTTTAAATTTTTCCCCCCTCACCCTAAACCTATGCCTCTAATTCTGGACTTCCAACCCCAGGGAAAAAATCTTGTCTGTTTATCCAATCCATGCCCCTCATGATTTTATAAACCTCTATAAAGGTCACCCCTCAGCCTCCAACACTCCAAGGAAAACAGCCCCAGCTTATTCAGCCTCTCCCTATCGCTCAAACCCTCCAACGCTGGCAACATCCTTGTAAATCTTTTCTGAACCTTTTCAAGTCTCACAACAAACATCCGATAGGAAGGAGACCAGAATTGCACACAATATTTTAAAAGTGGCCTAACCAATGTCCTGTATAGCCACAACATGACCTCCCAACCCTTATACTCAATGCTCTGATCAATAAAGGAAAGCATTCCAAATGCCTTTTTCAGTATTCTACCTGTGACTCAACATGTTTATTACAAACATAGTCTTCAAACAAGTGGGAAACTAATTGTTAACTAAGCTGCTCTGTGAATGAAACCATATCCCTTTTAATCCCAAATGTCTTCATACAGGCAAAGACATAGTGTTGTCAAGCATGGGAAACAATGGGCCAAAAGGGGAATGAAACCACAATGTCCCTGTTTGTCAAGGGGCAAAATCAGACAACAAAAATGGGTCAACTTCTTGTAGCTCCTTTGAATTGTTGTCACTGAGATGCAGTTGCTAACAGCGACAGAATAATGGAAAATCTTCAGAAGAGATCTCAGAGTCAGCTGAGAAATTGTTAGGTATTTGAAGCCTTGTAAGGTTTTCCAAACTACTTCACTGAGAGACATCTAGAGAATGCTGCCTTCAGCTTCAAGCTCTGACTCTCGTAGCCTGAAAAGGAGAGTGAGTGCTACACCCTTGCAAATTTCCCTAGGAACTGCCCAGAGTTTCTAAGTGCGTGCTGAAAAAGCACCAGTTATCTCAATCCAGAGGCTGCGGCGAGGTGATAGCTGGAGAAAGTGAGGATTGCAGATGCTGGTGATCAGAGTCAAGAGTGTGGTGCTGGAAAAGCACAGCTGGTCAGGCAGCATCTGAAGAGCAGGAGAATTGACGTTTCGGGCAACATCAGGAAACATAGATCCATTAGTATGAGTTTGCTCAACAATTAAAGCAACAAAATTCTGTCTTGCTCAACTTGTTGGAGACACTGAATTGATCATAGTTTCATTCAAACTCTTGGCTATCCAGTTCTAAATAATCAGATGATAAATTCTTTGCAACCCAGTAATTTCCAAATGTCCATTTTCTAATTCCCGTAATCTGTAAATATATATGCATTCCCAACAAATGTGCTGTGTTAGGTTTTACCTGCACAAAGAAAACATTGCACCTTCAATTCCTTCTGCTCAGAATAACTTGGGTAGCTGGTGTGAGAAATTGAAGAGTTTCCATCTTAAAGACAGGGAGCTTTTGTACCCTTCCAGCTCTTCGCTAGTTAGATTGATAGCTTTGGAAGAGTTGACAGTGCCATTGAAGAAAAATTGCATGGATGTATCAGTATAAAATAGGCATTTCTTTTAAAATAAGAATTGAATATTAGAAGAGAATAGAAACTAAATGGAGTTTGTCCACAAGGAGAGAGGAAAACAGAGATTGAATTTCTTTGAACCATACCTGCTTCAGAGGGTCATTGACTGAATTTGTACAGTTAGACAATAGACAATAGGTGCAGGAGTAGGCCATTCTGCCCTTCGAGCCTGCACCACCATTCAATATGATCATGGCTGATCATCCGTAATCAGTATCCTGTTCCTGCCTTATCTCCATAACCCTTGATTCCGCTATCCTTGAGAGCTCTATCCAACTCTTTCTTAAATGAATCCAGAGACTGGGCCTCCACTGCCCTCTGGGGCAGAGCATTTCACACAGCTACCACTCTCCGTGTGAAGAAGTTTCTCATCTCTGTCCTAAATGGTCTACCCTATATTTTTAAGCTGTGTCCTCTGGTTTGGCACTCACCCATCAGCGGAAACATGTTTCCTGCCTCCAGAGTGTCCAATCCTTTAATAATCTTATATGTCTCAATCAGATCCTCTCTCAGTCTTCTGAACTCAAGGGTATACAAGCCCAGTCGCTCCAGTCTTTCAGCGTAAGGTAGTCCCGCCATTCCAGGAATTGACCTCGTGAACCTACGCTGCACTCCCTCAATAGTCAGAATGTCTTTCCTCAAATTTGGAGACCAGAACTGCACACAGTACTCCAGGTGTGGTCTCACTAGGGCTCTGTACAGTTGCAGAAGAACCTCTTTGCTTCTGTACTCAATCCCTCTTGTTATGAAGGCCAGCATGCTATTAGCCGCCATCACTACCTGCTGTACCTGCATGCTTACCTTCATTGACTGGTATACAAGAACACCCAGATCTCTCTGTACTGCCCCTTTACCTAAATTGATTCCATTTAGGTAGTAATCTGCCTTCCTGTTCTTGCCACCAAAGTGGATAACCATACATTTATCCACATTAAACTGCATCTGCCATGCATCTGACCACTCATCTAACCTGTCCAGGACACCCTGTAATCTCCTAACATCCTCCTCACATTTCACCCTGCCACCCAGCTTAGTATCATCAGCAAATTTGCTAATGTTATTACTAATGCCATCTTCTATATCATTAATATATATTGTAAAAAGCTGTGGTCCCAGCACTGATCCCTGCGGTACCCCACTGGTCACTGCCTGCCATTCCGAAATGGAGCCGTTTATCACTACTCTTTGTTTCCTGTCAGCCAACCAACTTTCAATCCAAGTTAGTACTTTGCCCCCAATACCATGCGCCCTAATTTTGTTCACTAACCTCCTACGTGTGACTTTATCAAAAGCTTTCTGAAAGTCCAGGTACACTACATCTACTGGATCTCCCTTGTCCATCTTCAGAGGGACATTAGTTATGTTGGTCATGGTCAGATGTTGCATGGTTTAGGATACAGGGATGAAAAATAATCATTTTCTTCCTCTTTTCAAGCCAGTCATGCATGTAGCTGTTGAATTGGTGGTTTCAAAGGAGAAGCCAATTTAGTATAGACCAAAGATCAATTGCTGTATACTTGACATGCACAACTCAAAAAAAGCCACTGTAATTTAACTGGAAGTCATGTGCTTGTTTGCACTTTATTTTAACAGCAATGATGTCTGTGGAAACAATTTAATAATGTGGATGCCAACCTGTGGTTTCTGATGTCATTTCAGACATCAGATTCAGAGTGCCAAAAGCAGAAGCACTTATTTCTGATATCAGTCATTGATTGCAAACTGTGCATCAGCTTCTGACTATTGCATTTAAACTCCAAATTTCCTACTGGAGGGAATAGAATTGCAGCCACGTGTTGAGAGTTATTCCAAGTAACTCCACTCCACTGCGGCCGCACTTGGAGTATTGTGTACAGTTCTGGTCACCGCATTATAAGAACAATGTGGAAGCTTTGGAAAGGGTGCAGAGGAGATTTACTAGGATGTTGCCTGGTATGGAGGGAAGGTCTTACGAGGAAAGGCCGAGGGACTTGAGGCTGTTTTCATTAGAGAGAAGAAGGTTGAGAGGTGACTTAATAGAGATATATAAGATAATCAGAGGGTTAGATAGGGTGGAAGGGCGAGCCTTTTTCTAAGAATGGTGACAGCGAGCACAAGGGGCATAGCTTTAAATTGAGGGGTGATAGATATAGGACAGATGTCAGAGGTAGTTTCTTTACTCAGAGAGTAGTAAGGGTATGGAATGCTTTGCCTGCAATGGTAGTAGATTCACCAACTTTAAGTACATTTATGTCATCATTGGACAAGCATATGAATGTACATGGAGTGGTGTAGGTTAGATGGCCTTCAGTTTGGTATGACAAGTCGGCGCAACATCGAGGGCCAAAGGGCCTGTACTGCGCTGCAATGCTCTATGTTCTATATTATGCTGAATTCAGTATTGTTGCAATACCTCTCTTTTATGAACCCTCTGCTGAAATGAACTTGTGAAGGGACTGTTTGTCTTCGTTTGATACAGATTGCTGAGCTGCTTCACGTTCATTGCTATCACAAGATATTTATCTCTCCAATTGGCATATTTTATTTGACCCATTCAGAAGGATCCCCAACCTATCTGTACTGTCCATTTCTTAAATGAATCTGAGTTTTCTGCCTTCACTATTTACGGAATTCTGAGGATGAATCTTAAATTTGGCTGAAGAAAAACATACATGTGCTGGTCCTTCATTAATCTTCAATTAGTGTTTAGTTATGTCTACTCACTATTTTGGGGGATCAGTTAGCTCAGTTGGCTGGATGGTTGGTTTTCAATGCAGAGTGAAGCCAACAAAGTAGGTTCAGTTCCTGCACTAGTTAAGATTACCATGAAGGATTCTCCTTCTGAACCTCTCCCTTGCTCTTTACCCTCAGGTTAAACCACCACGAATCGTCCCTCTCTAATGAGAGAGCAACCCCTATGAAGGGGAATATATTGACTTTACTTTTACCTTACTCACTATTTTGAAGTAATTTTCCAAATTTATCTGTTCCTATACTATTTATTATATTATTTACCTTTAAGGCCACTTCTTAGATTCCTCTTTTTAGGGTTGAACCACCCTTATTTCTCTCTTTTTTTTCCTCATCAACCCATCCCATTGACACTATCGATCAGCCTGAAGACACTCTAGTCTGAACTGAGTGGAATGGTGATTTCTTGAAGGTCCCTTGATGGTCTCACTTTATTCAAGATGTCCTCTGACCAGGGCACTGTACAAAATGTTTGCTTTGTATCTACAACACGGCCATGTGTTCAACATAATGATCTTCATTGAAGTGAACTTAAAATGTCTGCTTAGTGAGATGTGCCTCATGATAGAGGTCACATGACTACAGCAGAACAGGAGACATAGGAGCAGAAATTAGGTCATTTAGCCCGTCGAGTCTGCTATGCCATTCTAACATGGCTGATAAGTTTCTCAACCCCATTCTCCTGCTTTCTTCCTGTAATCCTTAATTCCCTTGATATTAAAAAACCTATCTATCTAAAATGACAGGATAGTTGTTATGGGGGGCCTTAACTTACCAAATATTGTTTGGAATCACTAGAGTTCAAGTACTTTAGATGGGTCAGTTTTTGTCCAATGTGTGCAGGAGGGTTTCCTGACACAGTATGTAGACAGGTCAACAAGAGGCAAAGCCACATTAGATTTGGTACTGGATAATGAACCAGGCCAGGTGTTAGATTTGGAGGTAGTTGGAGCACTTTGGTGATAGTGACCACAATTTGGTTCCATTTACTTTAGCAATAGGAAGGGATAGGTATATACTGCAGGGCAAGAGTTATAGCGGGGGAAAAGCAATTACAATGCAATTAGGTAAGGTTGGATGGGGAACGAAACTGCAGGAAATGGGCACATTTGAAATGAGCTTGTTCAAGGAACAGCTACTGCATGTCCTTGATAAGTATGTACCTGTCAAGCAGGGAGGAAGTGGTCAAGCGAGGGAACCATGATTTACTAAAGAAGTTGAATCTCTTGTCAAGCAGAAAAGGAGATTTATGTAAAGATCAGATGTGAAGGTTCAGTTAGAGCAGTTGAGAGTTCTAAGTTAGCCAGGAAGGACCTAAGGAAAGAGCTAAGAAGAGCAAGGAGGGGACATGAGAAGTCTTTGGCAGGTATGATCAAGGAAAACCCTAAAGCTTTCTATGTCAGAAATAAAAGAATGACTAGAGTAAGATTAGAATCAGTCAAGGGTAATAATGGGAAGTTGTGCATGGTGTCCAAGGAGATAAGAGAGGCACTAAATGAATATTTTTCGACAATATTCACACTGGAAAAAGGCAATGTTGCTGAGGAGAATAGTGAGATACAGGCTACTAGACTAGATGGGATTGAGGTTCATGAGGAGGAGGTGTGAGCAATTCTGGAAAGTGTGAAAATAGGTAAGTCCCCTGGGCCAGATGGGATTTATCGTAGGATTCTCTGGGAAGCTAGGGAGGAGATTGCAGAACCTTTGGCTTTAATCTTCGTGTTGTCATTGTCTACAGGAATAATGCCAGAAGACTGGAGGATAGCAAATGTTGTCCCCTTGTTCAAAGAGGGGAATAGAGACAACCCTGGAAATTATAGACCAGTGAGCCTTACTTCGGTTGTGGGTAAAGTGTTGGAAAGGGTTATAAGAGATAGGATTTATAATCATCTAGAAAGGAATAATTTGATTAGGGAATAATCAACACTGTTTTGTGAAGAGTAGGTTGTGCCTCACAAATCTTACTGTGTTCTTTGAGAAGATGACCAAATAGGTGGATGAGGATAAAGTGGTTGATGTGGTGTATATGGATTTCACTAAAGTGTTTGATCAAGTTCCCCACAGTAGGCTGTCGCACAAAATACGGAGGAATGTGATTAAGGGCAATTTAGCGGTTTGGATCAGAAATTGGCTAGCCGAAAGTAGACAGAGGGTGGTGGTTGATGGGAGATGTTCATTCTGGAGTTCAGTTACTAGTGGTGTACCACAAAGATGTGTTTTGGGACCACTTCTGTTTGTCATTTTTATAAATGACCTGGATGAGGGCATAGAATCATGGGTTAATAAATTTTCAGATGATACTAAAGTGGATACTATGGTGGAGTTGTGGATAGTGCCGAAGGATGTTGCAGGTTACAGAGAGACATAGATAGGCTGCAAAGAGGTGGCAAATGGAGTTTAATGTTTAGAGCAATTTTATATTCTTGTCTTCAAAGGTAAAATGATCTTAAGCCCAGATCAACTTTGGTGATAGAATAATAACATTTTTTGTTCCCTCTTGCCACTGTAAAATAGAATATAATTTGATCTAGCACAAGCAGTATTAAACGTGAACGTTTGCATTAATATTCTGGTAATATTCCTTTTCTAAAAGTTTTTTTTCCCCATTTCACCTTGTACCATAATTGAGACAGCATGGGCTCTACTTGCAGGCACCTTAGGAGTTATCCACTGAAGCTGTGTGAGAGAGATATTCAAGGGTGATTGTTTCACTAATGTCTCACTGCCTTAACAGTAAGAAAGCACCCGGGCTCTGCCTCACACATATTAGCAATCCTGTGATTTCAGGTTGGAAACACAGGTCTGCGAGGAATCAGGGTTATGGGCCTTAACTACATTCAAGAGATTTTATGCTTTGAGGCATGGAAATCAGCTGACAGAATGATTTTTAGTTTGCCATCCTCATTTGTTGGTATTAATAAAGTTTTTCTTCTTTTAGGTTTAATCAAGCAGTTCTTACGAGATGTGGACTGGGGTGAAGTAGATTATCTGATTGTTGATACACCACCTGGTACCTCTGATGAACATCTTTCCATTGTACAGTACCTGAGCGCCACACAAGTCGATGGAGCTGTGATCATTACCACTCCACAGGTAGGCTGCATTATGAAAACAGAACACCCCCAGTGTTGTCAAGCCTCCAGGAGTTAAAGATTAAAATTAAAGTTTTTTCTTAGTAGTGGAGACAGGGTGGTAAAGACTTTAGGCCTGGTGGGGTGGTTGGTAGTGAGAGTTGGTGATGCAATGAAACCTTCAGGAATTTCACCACTTAATATTCATATTGTTTTATATTGTTTTGAAGCAATTGCTTTATATTAATCGACTTTGGAGACTTTGGGTCTAACTGACACTCTGCCCATTACCGTGTGTGTTGTAAAGCATATCCAATTCAAATGCATCTGAATTCTGCATATTTGGCTCAATTCAAACAAGCATGTAATTCATGTTGAAAAGCTTCCTGACACAGAAAAGCCTCATGCATTACAATGCATATATCCAGCCATCATGTGCACTCTCCATCCATCACAACACGTGGTCTTCTCCTATCACATTACAGAGCCCATCCCATATGGAGTATGCCCTCTCCTGCAAGAGGCAATGAAGAATTTTAAAAAGTCTTCACTGAGAGTGAAGAAATCAAGAACATTCCCTTCTCATGCAGTCATAACTTGCCCAGAAAGATACTAAGGTCATGGTTGGATGTTTCTGCAATCTTGAGATTTTTGTTGGAAAAAGCTGGTTAAACCATTGGTCTCCTTCCAGATGTCTGTATAATCAGAGGTTTAAACTGGCAATTTAAAGTATATCATACAACTGCTGAACAATTTACCTCTGGCACTAAACGCTGCCAAACTTACTGAGCTTCTCCAGCATCCTCTGTGTTCACTTCACCACTATTCCAGTTAATCAGAAAGCCCAGTTTGTGGGCCAGCTCATAAGATTAGTGGATTGGTCATTGCTTAGGGAGCTTAGAGTTCTTACCTTTGAATTGGCTTTCAAACACGAGAAACCTTCTTTCAGCACCACAGACTGATCTGACTGTGGGTTTAAAAATGTTTAGTGTAAGCTGAGTAAGCCGGATTTAGTTCCTTTTCTTGGGTTTTCGGTGAAAAGTACTCACAGCAAATGCTCCAAAATGTGTTGTCCAGACACCAAACTGTAACATTTATAATATGGAATTTTAGAAAGAAACTGAATCAGAAACTGGCACTTTCCACTTAGGGCTACATAATCTCCATTTTGGACATATTTATGAAGAAAGTATACTTGTGGTAGTGCATTGGAACCTGAGATAATGTAAGTAGACCATTTTGAGGTTTATAAATATTCAAGCAGTGCAAATTCTGCAACTTTCCAATCTTGAAGTGGAAAGATCTTTCGCTGCCCTTGAATTGAGCCTGTGTAATCTCCGCAGAGTTCTTAAAATTCTGAATTGTTCTTAAGAAATGCTTAGACATTTTTGGGAAAACATCTTTGTTTTCAAAGTACCACATGTGGTACTTTGAAATCTGATGGAAGGGATGTTGAATTGATTTGGTGTTATTATTAAATGCCTTTAAAAGTTAATTTCTAATCTGCTATTGATACTCACAACTGTAAATTTTACTTTGATCCTATAATAGGAAGTGTCGCTACAGGATGTGAGAAAGGAAATTAACTTCTGTCGGAAAGTGAATTTGCCTATAATTGGGGTTGTAGAAAATATGAGTGGCTTTGTGTGTCCAAAGTGCCAGGTGAGATGTTTCATTCTGAATGAAATTATTTTAAAATTGTAAGCCAGTTTCAGCCTCTTATCCCTGTTCTAGCTCTTGATGTATTAAACCACAATCTTGAAGAGGACCAAGCAGCTTGCTCTCAGGCTTATTGCAGATGTTCCTTTCAAAATAAATGTTTTCTAAACTAACATAGGCCAGGTTCTGTCACTCTTTCCCCTCTGATGTAGGAATTGCTTGCTTTCCCATGGAAGCACTGGGTATGACTGCGTGTTGAAGGAAATCATGTTGTCAATGGCTTTTAACCCTAATGGTGTTTTGTTGGTCACCATACATTGAGATAAAACCAAGCAAGGTAGTAGCTCACTAGCGCATGCGGCCTTATAAGTTTCAAAATGAATTTGTCATATGCACATTTGTTCCAACAGTATTTGTGAGGAGAACTGTGAAAACTCTAACAAACCCACCTATTAGTCATATACAATAATGTTCAGAGGAATAGGGAGGGACAGAAAGTAGAACTTCCAGTGAAAATGTGGCTGTGTTTAGATTAGTTTTGTGTTAATGTAGGAGCTTAGTGAGTAGCCATCAATGCATATGACCATATCACTTCAGAAAGTGCAGTAAAGGCCTCTGGGATGGGAACTGTGAAAGATTGGCTTTCACTGGACTGAGTTGCCAAAGAATGTAGGATAAATTGAGTCTTGAATAGGTCTTACATTCCTCTAGTCTTTCTTGTTTTCAAATTATTGGCATAGAATATAATTACTTCTATATTTTGCACATTTACAGCATGAATCTCAGATTTTTCCACCAACTACAGGAGGTGCCATGAAGATGTGTAAAGATTTAAGCATTCCCTTCCTTGGTAAAGTGCCCTTGGATCCTAGGATAGGTATGTCCTACAGACTGCTAAAGAACAAGCCTGATTGTCCAAAGCTAAATAAGAACCTTTGGAAGTTAATACTGTTATACTGACTTTACTAACTGATGTACTTAGAGTCATAGAGATGTACAGCATGGAAACAGACCCTTCGGTTCAACTTGTCCACGCCGACCAGATATCCCAAACCAATCTAGTACCACCTGCCAGCACCCGGTCCATGTCCCTCCAAACCCTTCCTATTCATATACCCATCCAAATGCCTCTTAAATGTTGTAATTGTACCAGCCTCCACCACATCGTCTGGCAGCTCATTCCATACACTTACCACCCTCTGCGTGAAAAAGTTGCCCCTTAGGTCTCTCTTATATCTTTCCCCTCTCACCCTAAACCTATGCCATCTAGTTCTGGACTCCCCGATCCCAGGGAAAAGACTTTGTCTATTTATCCTATCCATGCCCCTCATAATTTTGTAAACCTCTATAAGGTCACCCCTCAGCCTCCGACGCTCCAGGGAAAACAGCCCCAGCCTGTTCAACCTCTCCCTATAGCTCAAATCCTCCAACCCTGGAAACATCCTTGTAAATCTTTTCTGAACCCTTTCAAGCTTCACAACATCTTTCCGATAGGAAGGAGCCCAGAATTGCACGCAATATTCCAACAGTGGTCTAACCAATGTCCTGTACAGCCACAACATGACCTCCCAACTCCTGTACTCAATACTCTGACCAATAAAGGAAAGCATACCAAACGCCTTCTTCACTATCCTATCTACCTGCAACTCCACTTTCAAGGAGCTATGAACCTGCACTCCAAGGTCTCTTTGTTCAGCAACACTCCCTAGGACTTTCCCATTAAGTGTATAAGTCCTGCTAAGATTTGCTTTCCCAAAATGCAGCACCTCGCATTTATCTGAATTAAACTCCATCTGCCATGAAACCAGTCTGAGATCTCTATCTAGAGGTTGCCTGTATTTAAAAATTATGTCAAAGACAAAGCCATGAACTATGGTCAGTCCACTGAACTTTATTCACCAAACAACAAACTGACATTTCTAATTCGATTTGGGTGTGTGTGGTGAGGTGAGTAGCCCTGCATAGATGAGACACCAGCCTTATACAGCAACTTTCAATAGTGAGCTTTTGATCCTGGAGACTGATACTGATCAAGCATCATCAGATTTATGTGTTAAATATGGTTTCCCATCATTTTCTATGGGCAATTAGTGAGAGGCAGTAACTGTTCACCTTGCCAACATATTCATATTCCATGAATGATTACTTTTTAAAATACACTGGAACAAAGCTTTTGAGGATTTTTATCCTCAGCATAACTGAACATTGAACAGCTACATATAGGATAGGTCCATTATATTGCTCCACCATTGATGACATTGTCTTAATCAGTAACGTTGGAAATCCTTCCCTAAACCACTGAAAGGATGCATAATAGGTGTTGGAACTGATTAAACGGTCTGAACCGAGGGGTTTGGAAAGAGGGTTAAGTAACTTCCTTGTGTTCAGCATTACAATGTAAATAAAGTAACATGTTAGTTATACTGTCACAGTTCATAATGACTATTTAGTAAAACTTGAAATTGGTGAAATTCTTCTGAAGTTTATGCCGCATGAAATTTTTGATTTAATTAATACCTTTTTATTTTATTTTTGTTAAAGGAAAGAGTTGTGATGAAGGCAAGTCATTTTTGACAGAAATTCCAGGTTCTTCTGCAACTGTTGTCTACAAGGATATCATTCATCGTAAGTAATACCTACTTTCAGAATAGCTCTACAGGCTTATATTTGGTCTTAGAATTCATCAGCTGCATGAAAGTAATGTCATTTGAATGGATCAGGTTCAATTTAGATTTTATCTCCAAGCTGATTTTTGATATAGCCTTTTCTGAAAGGAGTGATTATAGTGGCTAAATTTGGTTTAATGTTCTTAATGTTTATCCAAGCGCATTGGATAAGCTCTAAGAACTAGATG